>NC_088173.1:2572500-2890500 GCF_028769735.1 Zonotrichia leucophrys gambelii
AAGAATATAATGCATCCAGAAAATGCAGCACCCAGCTCTCAGTTACAAAGGTAGGTCTGTTTTTATTAAATGCAACAATCTATTCCATTTATTGACTTAAATTACTTTATTTCTTCTATTCTCATTAAATGCTATGGAATGAAAAAAATATATTTAAGATATATATTAGAACTTCCTGTGTAGTACTTACTGTGAAATGCTCAGCCAAGATCAGCTGTTGAGGCAGCACATTCTGGAAGCTCAGGTGGTTTCTCTGTCCCTTGCTTTTTACCTTAATCTGCATTAAGCCTAGCTTGAGGGAACTCCACAGGGAGAGCTGGACACAGCAAGCAGGAGAGCCCAGGCAAGGATCCCACCAGCTCCTGAGCACAGGGATCCCCACCTGCAGAAACAGGATCTGAAAAGGCAGATGCCACTTCACCTGACAAAATGTAAATGATCTCTACTTGGTAAATTTAAATATTCCTGCTATTGCCAGATCTATCATTCATCAGGATCCCATGGGAGGGGAGAGGGGAAATTATTGCACAATAAATCTGCTACAGTGCTGTTCCTTATTTGTCTTGGTAGAATGATGCCACCTTAGCTGCTGTACCAACATGTAGGATGGGCTTTTTTTAAGAAAGGCTTGGTTATTTTTGTTGCGTTTAATGCCTTATGTATTTATTTCCCTCACCTTTCCACCCCCCTTTTTAACAAATAAAATCTGTCCTACATGAAGTCACTGACAAGTTTACTTAAATTGAGGTTCTTTTCAGGGCAGAATTTGACTGACTATAGAATATTAAATGCTCTGATTTTTTTTTTCCCTAAGAAATGCAGCTCTTTTCTCCTTTTTTTGCTGCCCCTTTTGTATTTCAAATAGTTTCTCAGAGTGGTTTAAAAACTTGTTAATTTGAAAAATTACAGAAGGATCAGCTAGAAAACCTATTAAGGAAGAGAAGATTCAACCGTTGTATAAAAGAGTTCTTTGCTTTTCAGATGCCTCTTCCATGTGACCTATGAACTCCATTATTCACCTCTTACAGGGTACAGGACTGCAGGTATATCTCATTTATACCTTTTTTCTTGGCTCTGATTTTTTGTTGCTATTTAGAGAAACACAGGGGTGGTGACTCAAGTTATTTTTTAATCTTTAATATCTCAAACACTACCCACTCTTGTTATTTTGACCATATGAACAGTTTTTGGAGGACTAAAACTGCAACAATAACTGAATTGTAGATACATTGTAGCATTCACATTCTTGGAAAAAATCCCTTCGCCCAGGATTTTTCTCCCGGGAAGCTGAACAGCCTTAGAGAAAAAGAAAATAATTCTTATCTCATTTGCTTCTCTTGTGTTTTTCTCATGTGGAATGTATTCGGAGATTGTTTACCCACAGGTGATTGTTTCATTGGATTCTGCTGTGAGTTGTTTTGACTCTTTGGCCAACTGGGGCCAAGCTGTGTTGAGAGTCTGGAGAGAGTCATGAGTTTTCATTATTATCTTTTTAGCATTCAGTAAGTATCCTTTCTATTCTTTAGTATAGTTTAGTATATTATTCTTTAATATAATATAGTATTTTAAAGTAATAAATTAGCCTTCTGAGAACATGGAGTCAGATTCATCATTCCTCCCTGCCACAGGGGTCCCTGCAAATACAGTAATACATTGATACATGTGAGGTGCAGACCATAGAAACTAGAGTGGAATCAGACTTTACACCCCCGTAGCCTGTCCCAAATTTGAAAAGGCAGGGAAAGCCCTGAGGAACCTTGACAGGAACAGACTATTGCTCATGCTTTCCCTTATGCTGTTGCACTCTCACTCAGCCACAGACTATTCCAATGGGAAGCTGGGTGCAGGGCAGCAACAGCCTTTTTACTTTGTTCTCCTCTAGGTTTGTGTGCTCAGACTCATTAACAGCTCTGCTCTGTAACTGAAGTGAGGTGACTCTGCTGACCCCACTCTCCAACCTTTGCCTCTGATGAGCTGTGACTTGTTCCCAGTTTTACATTACTGTGACATGTAAGTATTTTGTCAGCCTCTTGTACTTTGCAGCACCTGCCAAACATTCTCTCTGCTTGAGCCCACCTGGCCTTTGAGCCCAATTACTGTCATGGTGTGGCAGGTAAAGACACAGCACAGCCACTGCCTGCTTCAGCCACTGCCTCTTTAAAGCCTCTGCTGCAGCACCTCAGATCAGTAACTGATCTGACCCCGGTTATTCATTCCATGAATACAGCACCTTCTGCTGTTCCAGACATCCTCAGAAATTCTTGGATAAGCATATTCTACTTCAGGCAGACACTGGAATGAAACCCAGCTTTGTGCTGTGCCCTCCTGTGTGGAGCACACAGCTGCTGTGCCTGCCTTCAGTGCAGGCTGGGATATTTTACTTTCCCAAGGGCAGCACAGCTGCCCCAGCAGCAGGACCTGAACTCTGTGCCCTGGGAAAGCTGCTCCATCCCACACCACCCTGCCAGGACTGCCCAGCAGCAGTGCCTCAGTGCTTTGTGGAGCTCCTCTGCTCTGCATGTGTCCAAATTCTTCCCCCAGGGCCATTGCTGTGGGACCCCCCACACCCAGGCCACAGCCACCAAACTGACCTGCAGCTCACAGATTTGGTTCCCACCCTGCCAAAGGGGGCACTGAAGGACACAGTGAAGTCTCTGCTTTCTAACATAATACAGATTACATTTCTGATCTGCATTCACAGGGAATTGATGTAGACAAACTTGTAAGATAATACAGCTACTGCTCTGATACAACCTTTAAAGCCATAGTCTGGAGAAGAAATAAGTGTGTAGCATTTGAAAAAAAAAAAAAAACCAAAGCAGTTTTCTCATAAATGGCTTGTAACTATTTTTGGATTTACGTTTTTTAGTTTGCCAACCAAAGGTATACCTAAACTATATGAACAGAGTTGTCTCTAAGGAGATTGCTGATATTAGTGGTGGCTTCTTATTGTGATGGACAACGATTCTCTGCAATATAAATAATTCTAAGCTTACATTAAATTAAAAAAGTAAAAAAAGATTCTATCTTCAAAGTAAAAAAAAGAAAAAGATTCTCTCTTCAAAGAAAATCTCAAAGTAAGACTGCTACCAGAGTTTTGGTTCAGATCTTTTGCACATGAAGATATAGTTTTTAAGTAAAAAAAATCATGTTACTTTTAAGCCATGATGACCCAGGATGAGTGTCTCTTCAGTATTCCTCATGGAACAGGCAGGCAGAGCAAGGCTTGAGGACAGCTGCCTGATCCAGCACACCTCAGCACTGCCATCTGTGAGGGACAGAGCTCCCCAACCAAGCTGTAATGATTCACCCACACTGGACCTTGGCCTTGGCCTCGCTCCTGCAACAGTTTCATTCGAAACTTTCATTTGAAATAAAGGGTCAGCATTGTTATTACAGACAATTTCAATCCAAGTGCCTGATGTGTGCCAAAGTTCTGACGAGAAAAATCTGGTCTTGAAAGGAGAAGTGATAATAATCTTTACTGGAGATTGAACTGAAATATATAGTCAGAGATAAGCTGCTTCAGAAATCTTTCTGCCTATTCAGAACATAGAAACACATCCTTGTGGTGCAAAACTATCCCTCCTCTCTTAAAAACTGATGTGTGAATGAACATTACAGGAACTAGCAACATGCTCAAAAAACAGGCCTGGTTACTTCTCACTTTATGAAAGGGAAGATGAAAAGAAAAAGCCTCACCAGTATCTTGTTTTGATTTTTTAATGACCAAGTGTAGCAAAACCAAAGCAACCATGAACAAGATAATTGTACACACACATTAGTCAATAACTAAACTGTGCAAATTGACCTCAGTACTTGTTCCCTCATTACCCTTCCTCCCCCTCTCACATGAAAGATTTATATACAGTGCAGCAGTGCAGCTCTGAGCCACTGCTCAAAGTCAGTAAAAATATTTTTGTAACCTTAAGTTGGAAATGTAATAGGCCAAGGATTGAAATAAAGACTTTTTCTGGCCCCTGTTTAACCTTCCTGTACCTCAGTGTTTGCTTTCATTGATCAGAAAACCTTACCTGACTATAAGATTAGTATTTTTTTTACTAGCAGGAATCCTTTGATTTTTGCATATTTGTTTCCTTTTGACAAAACTGATTATTTCAAAGGCTGCTACTTGATTCAGAAGTAAGATTCTTATGATCCAAGATGTGAAACCTTAATACTTAATCATTTAATTTTACAGTGCAAATACAAAATTTGTAATAAAGTAGGCAAAAAAAAAAATTCTTACAGGATACATCTGTTCAATCCTTACTATTTCAGAAGGACTCCTTGGTAAGCCCTGCTCAAAAAACCACACTAACTGCTTTGTGTTAACAGACTGATCCCATGAAGCAGGACAAATTCTTATAGCTCATTGTGTTGGAGACCTTGAGAGATTCTGCTGGATAAGTCTTGCAAGTGCTTCTTTACCTATCAGGAAAAGAAAACACACAAAAAAAAATCAGGAAGACAATAAATTATCAATAGAGTAATAAATTCAGATTTTGCGACAAGTATTTGTAACAACAGAAAGAGCAGAGAGCAGGAAGACTTCAGGCCTTTTTAAATCTGTAAGAACAATTATGTGTATGGTGTACTAAACATGGAGAACAGATGTGTCTTGAACTCCCCTTCTGGAAATCATTCAGCTTGCATGAAAAATCAGCACTGGATAATCTGCTCCCCCTCTGCTATTGAGTTAAACTTTCAACATGTATGTAACACTGCATTTATACAGACCTTATATCCTAGCTCTTTTGTCTTTTCTTGCAGCATGGCATATTTCTCTTTGTTTCTGTTCAGATGATCCTTGTCTCCAGTTTCCTCTACATGCTTCAGTTTCTGGTGTGAAATCTCTAATTGTTTCTGGTAATGATGGTGCTTTTCAATCTTTGCTTCAAAATGTTTCAGCTCCTCCTAAGATAACAAACACACACAGCTTCAGAGGAGTTTCTTTCCAAGTCTTCCTTTCTCTTGCCAAGACACTCCTAATGATACTCTACTAAGTCAGGCACAGAAAGCTTTTTCAGTTCCCTGCTTCTTAAAAAGTGTCTGGACAATCCATTACCATCACCACCAGACTGCTGATTTTGAAAGCAGTGCTGAAAACGACCCATTGCAGAGTCCTCAAAAGGAGACTGTGGGTGGCTGTGTGAGGTGCTACAAGATGAGAGCAGGGAACACCAAGCAAAAATTTAGGCATAAGAACAGCAGAATGAGGGGAGAGAGACAGATTTTTAAAAAAGCCTCTTTTTGAAATCTGATAGATAGAGTCAGACAAAAAAAAAATTAAATCTTTTCTTTATACAACTTGAATTGAATAAAAGTGGCATGAACTGCACAGGAATGAAGTTCTACATTATTTCATTGAAAAACAGTCTTAATCACAATAGTTTTGTGTCAGCTCAACACAGCTCCAACATGGGAAGTTAACAGTACAGGAGATGGGCACGAGAGGGAAATTGCTGGGTATACAGATTACAGTGCTTCCCAAGGACATAATTAAGACATTGGTAAGAGGGGTAAATCTGGTGCCTTGGCAACAAAGAAGCAGGACCTGATCTTTCAAAGATTCAAAATATGCAACAGTTGTTTTGAGAGGATTCAGAATTTTCATTCTTCTAATTATAACAGAACCAGCATATGATTAGTTACACACATGTCTATAAATTTGAAGAATTAAAAAGGCAGTATGACCTTTTTTATGGTGTCTGGAGGGTAATACAGAAGTGGCTGCAATCAGAGTAAAATCAAGCACTTCTTTATGTGGCAAAATATCTTTCTGCAAGAGAAGTCACTGGAATTCCACTTACTCGAAAAGATTCAAGCTCTTTCTCAGTGAAATTAGCTGATTTGGCCATGTCCCACAAATCAATCACTCTTGGTTCTTCAAATTCTAAACAAACACACATAACAAAATTAAAATGTGGACACAATGCTTTTAATGCTCAACTTCTATGAAAGATGAAGGGATGCTTTCTCACATACATATAGTTATTAAATTAAGAACAGAGACATTAAGCACTGCATTTCTAATAGATCTAATTTAGATGAAACTGAGTACTTGGGAGAAGTACCCAAGTACTGGATAAAACTAGATACTAGTACTAGGTAAAACAAGTAGGTTTTAAAAAGCAAAAAACCCCAAACCTGAGGAACTGGATAAAGGCATTGCATGTCCTGCATGTTGTCTCATTTACTTGCCCTCCTGGGGCAATATCCCTTCTCATGGAAGACAAAATTATCCTCTTAACACAATGACTGTATCCTTTCATTAGGCTTCCAGTGTTTGGTGCTAAACAGGACTGGCTGACTCTGTATCTTCAGCCCACTGTGGCACACAACACACTGTGATACTGTGACTATGCCTTTGCCCACTGATTTTAACTTTTAAAAAATGAAATGAATCCCAAAGAAGCACAAACCCTGCTGTATCATACCACTGGTTGTGTCATATCCCTGGTGACTGACTTTACGCAAACGTTCAAAGCCCTGATTGATGCTCCTTAACTTCTCCTTGAGCTCTCTGTGCTTGTTGTGCAAGATTTCCTCTTTCACCAGGTTCTCCTCAGATGGATTGATAACATTCTTGTGGATATCTGTTGAAGAACAGTAAGTATTATTGATTGTGGGCCAAATCTCGATAGCTCAAAAACTCCAAATAATCCCCCAAATCTGAGGTGAATAAAAAAAGTGCTAAGTTCTTAGGATTTCAGTTGAGTGCAAATAAAGCTGGTGAGACAAAACACATATTTTCTGCAGACTTTAGAATTGCATTTTGCAGCAGTGGATTTATGCTTGCTGCCTAATTTCCTGTAAAACTACAATGGCCATCATTGCTAATCTGATGGCATTTTCCCTGCATGAAATGAAGGCAGAATCAGAAAACTGAAATGGCAGCAGTTTCATTAGCTGGCAAGAATTTTGGCAGCTAATGCAGAACTAAACCCAGGAGGTTATCTGAAAATGCCAGCACCTGCAAGTGGTTCTGACAGAAATGTGAGGAGTTCCAAAGAAATTTGGAAGTGATGGAAACAATGGGCAGAGAAAAGAGATGTACTGATCTTGAAACATCAGAGAATTGTCCAGGCACCTTCTGTTCTGCTCACAGTCTCCAGCAGAATATTGTATTCACGGATCTTTTCTTTGTGATGCGTAAATTCTCGCCAAAGCTTATCCAGCTCCTCATCAGAGAACTTCCCAGAGGTCTTGGCCTGAAAGAAACATGAGCTCATTATGCTTTCCAGGCCAAGTGCTTTAAGTGCCCTCAACTGCCAAAATGTCTTCCCACTTCTCACCACATTTAGAAAATTATTAAGTGCAGCTTTTCTTTAGATCTTTTGTTTTAATTCTCTTAATATTTGTATGTGGTCAGGATTTAGATGTTGATGGATGAGATGCCTTTAATCATGTCAAAAGATGTTTGCTTCAGACTTATAAAACTGGACTTGCTATGGATTACCCAGTGAAAAGTGCTGGCATTTCTATTCCATGGGAAACAATTTAATACAGAAATAAGGGCCATGGAGCTCCATAGACAACTGTAAGGGAACCATTTGCATGAGGGATGCAGTCGGACATTAAACACAGTCTTTACTGCATCTTACTCTACTGGCAGTGAAGATTTTATCACTGCTGTGCACTTGCTCTCTAACCATTTAAGAAGCACTGCTCACACAGCCGGGGCACTACTCACAAATCTGGGGGGATACTTGCTGCAATGCCTGATCAAAAGTGAATATTTTTGAAACCTATCCAGACCCCTTTTTTTGTTTTTTTTTGCTCAGGGAATATTTCTCCTATTGCACTTTACTGTTCCCCAAAGCACAGGACAACATGTTCCTTGCCAAAGCTGTACCTAGTTACAGTAACATTTAAATATTCAGCAAATCTTTTTTTCTGCTTTTCTATCACTGCACTACACTCATGGGAGAATTCTTTAGATTTACCTGACTAGCTGCTTCTTAAAATTTGAATTATTTAATTGCTGAAGATTATGACTTTGCCAGTTTTAACTGCCCAAATTTGACAGTACATCTTCCACTTTTTATGCATGAATGCAAATCCTGGGAATTTTCAGTTGAATACTAAGTTGAGAAAGCCCTTATTTAAAACCCTTCCCCACAATACATTTCACTTTAGACAGTCTACAAAATGGTTCTATTTTAAATATATCTTTTAAAAAATATCCACAAACAACAAGAAGAAAACTGGGAAAAACACCATAGATATACTACCACACAGTGTGACAGTCACACTAAGGGAAGCCATGAGTTCAGGGAAATGTGAGGACCCAGGCTCCACCTTTCAGATTAACTGGGTGTTTTAATTGCCAAAGACAACCTGCCACAGCTGGATGGTCTGGATACAGGGCATGAAGATGTGAGCTACAGAGCAAGGCAGCTTGGTCAGTACTTAACAAAAGAGTAGTAAAGCCATTAATTTCCAAGTCTGAATGCTCACAGAAGACACAGCTAAGAGTTCAATGAAGAAATACTGATTTCCTACACTCCAGTTCCTGGAAATCTTACTCACCTTGCTCCATAATTTCTCGAGTCTTGGATCATCTAGTGTGTCACTTTCTGTGCCATCTTTAATATAGTTGGTATCAACTAGCTGAGAGTCCTTCTTTCCATTCATTCCATATTTAGTCATAATGACTGCAAGGGAATAGAAGATACAGAAACATGAGAACCAACTATGGATGTACGGAAGGTGAGAGATGGGGTACATCTGTGACTGTCAGAGCTGCACTTTGCAGCTCATGGAGGAAGAGCTAACAAACAGTTCAAGACACACTGGTCCCAGGTTCAATGACCTCTTCTGGAATTATTGGGAGTAAAGCACTTTGTTAGGCTCCTGCAGCTCCCTGCTGAACTGCAGAGAACTTGTGTCCTTAGTGTCCACAAAGACAACCTGTTATGTAATAAACACAAGTGTCTAACCATGTGTGTGTGTGATGCAAAGTTTAAACTCCTCCTTTCCAAGACAGCCCTTACCATTTAAGTTCCGTCTGAGCTTGGCTTCCTTCTCTCCATCTTCATCCAGCCCTTCAGCTTTCAGTTTTTTCCAGCTCAGCTCATCCTTTTCTTGTATTTTTAGATCACTATGCAACTCTGCCAGTTTCACAGCAGAGAGATGGAGCTGACAAGAAGACAGAAAGGTTTGTATTTAGTTATGTGGAGTCCCCTTTTGCTTCAGAGCTACCTCAGGAACCAGTACAGATAGATAACAACCAGCATGGCACAGCAATTCTTCTCAAAGAACGTGCCATTGCCATCACATGTCCTTTCTTGTGGACAATCTTCCAACCATACAGTTATAGTGAGTTGGAAAACTTCATTGGTTAGTACAGTTTTTCAGTCTCCCAGGTCACTGAGGATGGCCTTGCAGGTCAGAGAGCCACTTCATCAGCAATTTTTACTATGATCAAAATGAAAAAGAAATTCTCAAATAATTTCTTAACACAGTTTATGTGCATTAAAACATACAAAACCTACAGGTATTCCTGTCTAACATATTAGAAAAAAAAAAAAAGTATAACACTGAGGCTGAAGATAGAAAAAAAAATAGTTTAAATGAATGCTAGGTCAGCTTGAAATTTTGTGAGCTACAGAGAAAACAGGAAAAATATGGACTAATTGAAATTTTGTGAGCTACAGGGAAAACAGGAACAATGACTAATATGTGGTTGGCTAATCAGCACTGCTGTGAGTTGATCCTGAACTTCCAGATTTTAGTCATCTTAGTTATTCAATTTAAAACAAATAAATGTAACAAACCATCTTAATACTTCAGAACCATTTTTTTTTGTGTCTATGTGGTCAAAAAACAGAAGGTGAGGTGAGGAGAAGCCCAGAGAGGAGAGGAGATAAAACCCCTCCAACTACTGCGTGCCCAGCTCCTGGGAGCTCAGATCCAGCTGGAAACCACCTGGGCTTGTCAGTCCTAGCACAAGTTTATCTATTTTATCATTAAAACCAGCTTACAGATTATAAAAATTATCATTTTCAGTGAGGAAGGAGTATGTTTAATAAACACAAACTCAGAACTCAGTATTGTTTTTAAACATCTGAATGATACTGAAAAGATTCAGCCGTTCCTTTGTGTGTCACTAGGTTATTTTAAAGTAACTAGGAAAAGTATAATTACTTTGAACTAATGCACTTCCTATTGACAAGAATTCAGGAAATTATCCACATTATTGTTTATGTTTCCATCATAGGCTGTCCTATTAATTAATCTTGTGCCACTGCATACAATAATTTTGATTTTTAAATTTTTTTCTCTGCATTTTGCACTTGGCTTACTGAAATTACTAAAATCTAGAATCACAGGTAAATATAATGCTTACAGAACACATTAAAACTTCTGATCCCTCTAATACTAAAGCAAAGGAGTGTCCCTGTTGTGACCTTTACCATCTACTTTTGGGGAACTGCTTTACAGAAACAAAGCACTTAGAAGGAACCACTTTATTTATGGTTCTTAGGATGTGCTGAGTAAAAGAAAAACCTTAATCATGTACTTATTTACTTTTCTGGTGCAGGATGACGTGGACAGCCCAAGTGTCACTGCTGCAGTGGCACCAAGAATAATTTTCCTCAGCAAGAATTGTGCTCTGAAGCTTCAAGACTGAGTGAGAGGTTTGCTACAAATTGTGAAGGGAATGGCCAAATATCTTGGTACTTATTTAGTTACTCTAATATTAGTCAGCATTCAAGTAGCCTGGACATCACATGTAGTTGGGTTGAGGAAATACAGGAATAAATAGCCATGCATAATTAGATAAGAAGTAATTTAGCTCCTAAGTACTGCAAATATAATAAAATAAAATCTTTTATGTGGGACCTTGTCATCAGTAACACACTACTGTGTAAAAGATTCCACAGTGCATTTTATGTTAGAGCCCCTCTGCAGTTAGTGCAATCCCATAAACATGTACAGCTTTCTCTTTTCTAGATGTTATAGAAAAGAATATCAGAACTTCTAAACATAAAGTCTGGAGACATAATCAATCAAACATGTTAAAGTCTTAATAAATACTAAGGAGCTACATTAACTCCACTATTCCTTAAGAGAAAACAAGATTCTATTCAAATTTCTCCCAATTAGAGCAATATTTTTCTAATTCTCATCACAATTTTAGTAGGAAACTAAAATAGCTGTCCTTGTAAGCATTATAAATCCTATGAAAACCATTTGGAAGCCCCTTGCCTGTCCTATTAATGCAAAACAGAGTGAATACATAAATTAATTTAAAGTATTCAGTTCAAGAACTACTTCCTTTAAGGTTATCCCATGTTGGACCCTGAGTACACCAGGTTAAAAATGTCAGTGGTAGGACTCCTCATCACTTTACTAACATCACTCACATGCTGGAATAACTAACTAGAAGCAGAGGTGAAAAGTTAAGTTTAATGATTAAATAACCAAGCAACAAGCTCCTTAAACTCATTCTTTATGCTGCCTGGACATTAACATCCAAGACAGGTACCTGGCAATGCTGGGAATGAGTGCTGGAAATTTATCAAACATGACAACAATTACATCATTTGCTGTTGGGCTGGCTGCAATCATTACCTGCAACACCCTTACCTACACTCTTGCCTCCAAGAGAAAAGAGCTCTTTACTACAAATTTACTCTTTATGAAAAGAGATTCTGGAGAAAGATCAAGCACTCCCTTCCACTCATCCTCAGGGAAACAAGAAGAAAGTCTGGCTTGCCGCTCCTGGTCCCACTAAGTAACATTTTGGGGCTTTTTTTTAGGGACTGCTCCTCCAACTGTGTTGCAATGCTAAATTGTGGTATCCGACTTTTATGTCAAAACAAAGAAGTCCCCTGTTTTCAGTAGTTTCTCTATCACTACCAAAATAAAGGAATGAAGAGTTCTGCATTGACACACAGAAGTATTTAAATACAAATGCAATACACAGCCAAAGTTTTCCTCTTATTTTATATATTGCCCAGACATACTGAAAAATCACTTTATAAAACACATGCTGGATGACAGTTGTACTCAAAAGCGAAATTCAGATTGTAGCAAATTTAGTTCAAGTAGGTTCTGCATCTCTAAAATCCAGCTCACACATATAGAATTTACTAAGCCTTAGTTCCTTACTGACAAAGTTAATCCATTTTCTATTTTAGCATCTTAACACAGATGATGTAAAGCACCTCAAATTTTAATTCCAGAAGAGCCAGGTATGAACATGAGAAAAGACTGTAATTGGAAAGGTGAGAGGTAACTGACATTACTATAATTGCAGATTATTTCCAGTCTCAGTGTGGTTTCCTTTTCAGCTGTCAGTTCAACAGCTGGCATTTCATTAACACACTTTCCTATGTCCCATTCCATCTGTCTCCCATCGAGGAAAGGAGTAATTTTGATAACTTCCTATAGCACATTGGGAGGCAGCACAATGGCACAGTTCTAGATTCTGGCTGAATTTGGGGATGCCCACCTCCAATTCAATAGCTCAGGCTATTCAGAATACCGAAGATTCAAAATTAATGTTAACTATATTTCATAGCCTGAAAGAACTGAACCTTTGCCAGTCATCACCCTAATTTCCATGGTCCACAATATTCAGGGGATATCTGCAGTGCATTCTTCTCCTCCCACAGCAGCTGTTCTTCTTAGTTATAAGCAAATATTTCCACTGTAATTAAAGAATTTGACTGTATTTTCACTTTAATTAACCATCTTCTGTAGTCCACTGTGAGAGAAACTCAAGTACTGTTTTGACTCACTGTCAGAATTAAGGCTCTCATCTGGGAATGGTGAAACCCATTTGCTGGTCCTCTTGCATTTGTCTACATTACTTGACGTGAATGTAGGAGACACAACCACCAGGGTGGAGATTTCCTCTTCTCCCGCAGTGAACTTCTGCCCTGTGCCGAGCAGGAACCGAGCCCACCACCTTCAGACAGCTGAGAGCATCCCAGTCCTGAACAGCACGGCTAAAGCCCGGGAGCCAAGCGCAGATCCTACCCGGCACCAGGGGGGCTTCCCTCTCTCTGGCACTGCCTGGGCATGCGGATTAGCTGCTGCATTACCCGGGGGCAGGTGAGCACCTCCCGGGGCTCGGACACACATCCCCTGTTACCCACGGGCAGGTGAGCACCTCCCAGGGCTCGCACACACATCCCCTGTGCCGGGAACCATGCGGTTTGGGGGCTGCATTACCCTGGGCAGGTGAGCACCTCCCGGGGCTCGGACACACATCCCAGGGCTCGGACACACATCCCGTGTCCCGGGAGGAGCCGCTCCCGCCGCTGGCATAGCAGCCGCCGCGGGGCTGAGCGGAGCGCTCGCTGCGTGACGCTCGGGGACAGCCGTGCCCGAGAACAGAACAAACGCCACCGATGCCCCGAGCCGGGGCCAGACAGCCTCGGCGTCTCCTCACACACCGGTGCCCGCTCCTCGCCATCTCCCTGACGGGGAAGGAGTGTCTGAAGCGGCCGGGCCCGACCTCGGAGCCCCCTCCGAGCGCCGCTCCACTCACCCGCTGCGCCTTCTCCCAGATCTGGTTCAGCCTCACCACCCGGAACTCCCCGGCTTCCCGCCGCTTGCCGTCGGCGGCGGCCAGCCCCTCGTTGGCCTCCCGGGAGTACTTGCTGGCCTGTCCGGCGGCAGCCAGAAGCAGCGCGGCGGCGAGAGCCGGCAATGCCCGCACAGCCGCCATGTCGCGCCGCGCGGACAACTACAACTCCCGAGATGCCCTGCGGGGCCGGGAGGTCCCTGCTGGACGAGCGGGGTTGAGGCCGGAAATCCGGAAACTCAGAGTGGGGTTTGGGTGTGGGGAGCATGAGGGGAATGAGGTGTGGGCTGTTGCATTTCGTGCTATTCTCTTTGTGAGAAACGCCAGTCACTTGTTTTTAAAATTTTTAAAGTTTAATAGTAATAAAATTGTTATAAAAATAGTAATATAATGAGAGTAATAATAATTTGAACGATTTGAATTAGGACAATATGAGACAATAGAAACAAGGAGTTATGTCCTTTTCTGGGCAGCATAAGCCCGGAAAAGGACACACGTTAACAGAGGATTAACCCTTAAAAACAATAGCCTGTTGCATATTCATACATCTCATGCATGACATATAAATTCCATTCAAATACAGCATTCTGTCTGGTCAGTGTCAACTACTTCTGAATCCTGACGGCGTCTTCAGAGCTGAACGAGGCGGGAAGAAGTTCGTTTCTCCTGATAATGGGGCAATAAATTCTTTCTCTGAAAGATTTAGGTGTCCTGTGGCTGCTATCTCAGTGCGAGTCCTTTGTTAAAAAAAAGTAGCCTGCATAGCATAGTTTCTATTTTAACATTTTGCTATAACCTAAAACTATATTTAACACACTACTTAAGAGAATTAATACAGCATAACTTTCTAACATAACACATATAATATTCATTTTAATATTTGCAAAAAACCAATAATAAAATACACATTTTTCAGTTCTCATTCTCCTCAGCACTTGCTTCACAAAATATGCTGAATATGGCACGTTTTATGATTAGTCTGCCCTCCAACACTCAGTGTTGATGTCAGCTCTGCGGTAACAAGGGGACACAGTGGGTTTGAACGCCACTACTTTCATCAAACAAAGTTTTCAGATACTAATACAATGTCCAAGAAACAGAAAAAGAAAGAGGCAGCTCAAGGAATGGAAGGCAGGGATGGGAACGGGTTCCCCCTTGGTGGTGGCAGGGAAGAACACCTGTACTTGGGGCAGCACAGAGGGATGGATGGTGGTGGTGGTGGATGGTGGTGTGGGCAGAAGGAGGGCTGTGTGAAATGCAGGGACACCTAGTCTGGGTTTGTGAAAAATACATATTTTATGATTGGCTTTTTGTAAATATTAAAATTAATATTATATGTGTTAGGCTAGAAAGTTATGCTGTATTAATTTTCTTAAATAGTGTGTTAAATATAGTTTTAAGTTGTAACATAAGGTTAAAATAGAAACTATGCTATATAAGATACTTTTTTAAAAGAAAGGACTCACAAGATAGCAGTCACAGGACACCTAAATCTTTCAGAGAAAAAGAATTTATTGCTCTCTTATCAGAAGAAATAAACTTCTTTCTGCCTCGCTCAGCCATGAAGACACCGTCAGGATTAAGGGAAGAAGCTGACCCTGACCAGACAGAATTCTTTGTCTGAATGGAATTTATTCATCATGTATGAGGTGTATGAATATGCAACAGGTTTTAAAGGGTTAATCCTCTGTTAATGTGTGTCCTTTTTCAGGCTTATTTTGCCCAGAAAAGATACCTGGACTGTCCGTAACTCTTTGTTCTTATTGTCTCATATTGTCCTAATCTCAATTGTTCAAATTTTTATTACTCTAATTATATTGCTATTTTTATGACCATTTTATTACTATTAAACTTTTAAAATTTTAAAAACAAGTGATTGGCGTTTTTCACAGGTTGTTCTCCAGGGGTGAAGTGTGGAATGGCTCTGGGCTTGGTGGTGTGTGCTCAGAGGGCAGCTCTTGGTCCTGATGGTGCCAGCCTTCTACCTCAGTGTGTCCTCTTCAAGGAGCCAGACTAAGGGTGCAGTGGTCAACAGGCATTTTTAGGAGGGGATTAAGTCAAGCTGTATTAAGGAAAAAACCTCCATGATGCTGTGAAAATGCACAGTATTTAATCCAGGGTTGGTGTATTTATAAGAACCAATAGATTGTCTAAACTGTCATGAGATTTGTGAAAACAGTGCATCAGGGTGGATTTTTACTGGACTGTAATTTTTGCCTTGAAAATTATATAAAAGTATTATGTTTTCTCTTTCACATTTTTTCTAAGTCAGAGATTTTCAGTGTTATTTACCTAGAAGCTGTTGCTATGAGACTGAATTGCAGAAGTGGCCAAAAGCATTGCACTATACATTGCATTGAAGAGCAGTTGAAGTGAGCTTTGAAGTACAGCAAACTGATGATGCAGAAAGAAGTCCATCAGCCTTGCCCAAATCTTGTGCAGCTCTACACATAATTTTTAGGATTTAGAGCTTCTTTTAGTCTCATTATTACAGTGTATATATGTATTCCTGAGTAATTTTGGAATACGTGGTTCTATCTTGTCTGTCATTTCTGTCATGTTGGGGTTCCAGCAGAGACTTCAGAGACACCCAAAGGATTTGACAAACCAACATTTTATTCAAGCATTTAGGCAAAAGCAAAGTTTAGTTAAACCAGTGTATGCCAATTGTAGTAAATTTTCCTTTTGAAGAAGGATGCAGCTCAAGCACTCTTACTGCAGTCCTCATGGTGGGGGCTGAGCGCTCTGCCTGGGAGCAGCGGCAGGGAGGAGTGACTACTGAAGCCTCATGTCCTTCAGGTATTCCTGCACCCAGCGAGCACTGGGGTCTGCACACACCTTCGTTCCTCTCCTGGTGACCAGGCTGTTGGGAAAACCAGTATTGAGGCACTCAGCCAGGGCATCAGGGTGCTTTTGCTAGGTCCTGCTGGTAGCCCCTGTTTGTCCCTGTCCATGCCCTTCCCCATCCTGGACAACCTTGGACACCTTTGAGGCCCTGCCCTGGCTGCTGCACCCTGGACCCCAGCAGTGTTGGGTACTTACACCACAGCTGGCCTTGAGCAGGTGTTGCTGGTCACGTAGGCAGAGCTGATCATCATGCGTGGAATGGGGCGGGAAATGTAGGAGAAGCAGCAGGTGGTGTCTTCAGCTTCAGGGAAGAGAGATGGGCCCAGTGAGACCCCCACACTGCAGCAGAGGCTCTGCCTGTGGCTCCCAGGGGATTTGCCATCACCTATGCTGTGTCCTCTGGGAACACCTCCTGGAAACCTCCATCTCTGAGGCTTAGTCCCTGCACTGGTGATGCCCATCAGCTCTCAGCCTTCTCCATAGACAGGAGTGTCTAATCAGTGGGGATGGGGCTCTCTCCTGGGGAAAGAGAACCTACCGTTCCGCTTGTGAAGTGCAGCGCTGCTGGGGATGCTGGGATCAGCCTCAGCCAGGGAGCAGATGGCCACAAGGAGCAGAACAGCCAGGGCAGCTGACAGGACCCTCATGGTGCTGGGAAGGCTGAGAGAGCCACGAGTGACGCTGGAGCTGCGGTGTCTGTAGGGCTGTCCTCTGCACAGTAACCTCTGCTCCTGCTGATCTCCTTTTATATCCCCCACCACTGGGTGGGCACAGGGTTTCAAGGAAGAAAATGAGTCTGTCATACCAGCAAAATTGTGTGACTTAAATAAGCCGCAGAAAGGGAAGTGCCAGCCACAGGGCTATGATTTTCAGATTCGAGAGAGAACAAGTCTTATGAGGAACAGCTGAAGGAGCTGGGTTTGTGTTGTAGTTGAGATGGTCACAATACAAAGCAACACACTCAATTTTCAGAAGGCTTCAAACCTGTTTTTATTATAGCGTGCATGCTTTTTACACATTCTTACAAAACTCCTAAGTTTACACTTTACTCATTGGTCACAAAAGACAAACAAGGTGCTTATTGGAATAGTTGCAGTTGCAGTTTTCTCTTATTTATCCTTCTTTCTTTCTTGGTTTCTACGTCAACAACCTTGCTGGAAAATCCTTTCAGGAGTAAACAAGGATCCTCTTATTAAACTTCTCTCTGGCTCACAGAAGTTGCTGTAAAACCTCTTCCACAGGTTTCTTTGATGGTGGAAGAGGAGGCCCCCCTGAGGGGCACCTTACTGCTCTCTGCAAGTTTTTGAAAGGAGGGCTGTAGTGAGGTGGAGGTTGCTCTCTTCTCCCAGGTTACAAGGACGAGACAAAATGGCTTCACATTGATCCAGGTCATGTTATGAAAATGTTCTTTTCTGGAAGGGTTGTCAAGCACTGCAATAGGCTGCCTGGGGAAGTGGTGGGGTCACCATCCCTAAAGACATTTAAAATACATGTAGATGTGGTGCTTAGGGACATAGTTTGGTGGTGAACTTGGCAATGCTGGATTAACAGTTGGACTTGATGATCTTAAAGGTCTTTTCCAACACAAATGATCCTACAATTTGTTTCTGTCAACTTCATGGTACTGCAGGGGCTGAGGGAGCACAAACTGGGCTGGAGCTGGGGTGGCTGCAGGGTTTTCCTCTTCACAATGCTCAGTCCCTATTCATCCAGGGTTTAAAGGAGAGAAAATGAGTGCAACATGACAGAGAAGGAAACCACAGAAGGGGAAGTGCATGTGACAGATCTGCAACTTTAAGATTCCATTTGAGTCTCTGGTGGGACTGGCTGGAGCCAAACCCCCAAACACAAGCCCTGCTACTGCTGCAATGACCTGTTAGCTGAGAGCCAGGATGGGATGTGAACTTTGCTGACCAGGGTTCTGAGGAGAACCAGAACAAGGATAAACACTGGAAAAGAAGAAGGAAGTAGCAAGTTCCATAGCTTGCTTTCTCAGTGTGCACTATCCAATTAGCAGGCTGCCCCGACGAGGGGAGAGAAAGATGCATCTGACTCCATCTTATCAGAAGCTAATTAATTACTTTATTATACAATATTATTCTATACTATATTACTTTATATTACATTACATCTAAACTGAATCTGCCAAGCACTCAACTCTGCACACACTGCACAGAATCTCGTGACTGTCAGCCGACAGTCCTGACACAGACACACACACTTGGCCCTGACAGGAAACAAAATACCATCACTTTGGGTAAACAATCTCCAGATTGCATTCTACTTTTGCACAAACACAGGCACAACAAATTATAAGAATTGTTTTTCCTTTCTCTGAGGTTCAGAGAATGTGAAACCCAGAAATATTCTTGGGAAGAATTGTGCCTTGCTTTTCTCTATGAAGAGAAATGGGGTGACAGGGCACTGCTGGGGCATTGATTATATCCTACCTTTGTCAAGCAAGAATTTTGCTGCAGTGGTGTTTGAGGTGCCCCCAGCTGGCAGGTGCAGCCCCTGAGGGGATGTCAGTGCCACACTCCCCCGGGGAGCCTGGTTACCCCTTACCCCTGCTAGTGGGCTGCCTGGCTAGTGAGAACCACAGGAACCACTGATACCATCATGTACCCTCTCAAAAGACATAATTTCTGCAGAAATGAGCCTTTTTGGGTAAATGAAGGTCCGGTGGGTGGTTTGCAGCTGGCTACCAGAGCATCTTTGGCCTGTACGTTGCCAGATAGGGGGCATGAAGACTCCTAACCTCACCTTCTGTGCCAGATGTGTCAGCTCCTGCTGGCTGTCGGGGGAAAGCTGTAGAATCCCTCTTCACTGGTCCCTGTCTGGCTCAGCTTGCTGGCCTGGCACTGCAGGAAGGGAAAAGAGGGCTGGGGGCCATGGAGTGTCAGGTCTGGAGACTCACCAATCCATTCTTGTGGACACTGAGCCTGTCCTGCTGGCACAATGGCCTGCTGGCACAATGTCAGCTCACTGGCACAGCCTGAGCAGTGCCTGGAGACAGCACCAGTGTCACCTCCAAAACCTGCTGGGGTGCCACCCACCAGTGTCACCTCCAAAACATGCTGGGGTGCCAGTGGGGTTAATACCATGAACTGCATGAGGGAGAGGCCAGAGCATCTTCTGCAGTTCAGGGGCCTCTGCTTGCACTGGGGCACCAGCTAAAATCTGCTCTGGCCGGTGCTCAGGGGGATGTTCTGCATTCACCTTTCTTCTTGGGGACCTGATACTTCATTTTTGTGGGGCAGGGGTACACAGGAGTATCCCCCCTGCTGCTCTGGCAGCACCCACATGGACTCCACATGGACTCCACATGGAGACTTGGGGGGCTTGTCAATGGGGATGGGGCTGTCTTCTGGGAAGGGAGAGCATACCTGGCTTCTGGGAGGACTCAGCAATGCTAGGTTCACATAGATAGGCCTCAGATGGGGAAATTGTAAGAAAATAAGAGAATCATAATGGGGAAATATGAATGCATCATAACAGGATGTTGTCAGGAGTACCCAGATTTGCTGAGCTGGTAAAGGCAAGGAAACCACAGAAGGGGAAGCACCAGCCACTGTGTTGTGACTTTCTGATTCCATTTGGTTCCTAGCACGGACTGGCCAGAACCTAAACCTGCCAAGAGCCAGGCTGGTACATGCAGCTCCACAACAAGAGCCCAAAGAAAATCAGGGCAAGACTGGCAAAAGGGAAAAAAAAGAGGAAGTAGCAATTTTATCTATCACTACTCCCTGCTTAAGAGTCCCTCTCCAGCTCCTCCAGCTCTCTTTCAGGGCCTCTCTAGGCACTGAAAGCTGCTCTAAGGTCCCCCAAAAGCCTTTTCTTCTCCAGGCTGAACAAACTGAACTCACTCAGCAGTGAGTTACAGCCTGGTCTCATGAAGAGCCACAAAGGTACCTTAACATTGTGTGTCATCCTACTGGCTCTACTTGCACTGGCAGGGTTTTTTAATATTTTGGATTAGAATTAATAGTTTGAAGGCTTTTTGGCCCTATACAGATGCAGGTTCATTCTTGACAAGCTCTCCTGGGTTAATGTTGGGAATTGATAGCACAGGAGCTGTACAAATCAAGATGGCTTTGAAGATGCCTGGTTGTCTTTATTTGGTGACACAAAAGATTCTCTGTGCCTGGCATCCATCTCTCAGTATGGTTTTTTAAACAGGGAGGGAACCTATTTCTTCTTTTAATTTCTCTTAGTAATAAGAGAGAAAGCATCTTTGTGGACCTTATATATTGATTTTTTTAGAGATATATGTAATTCAACTTAAATGAAAGAGAATTAAATTAAAGAGAATTTATTCAGCTGTGCTTTGAGTTTTCGAGGACAAGACAGTTGGAGATATGTATCTGGACTAATTGAGCTGAGCTCTCTCACTGAAGACACAATCCTGTTTGTCAAGGGATTAAGCCTGTTCTTTCACTGTGTGCTGTTCTGTAAATCTCAGACCAAGGTCAGAATCAACTTTAAGACATCAATTTTGACTACTTCAGCAGGGCTAAAAGGACCTGGATTCCTCTGATATTCCCTTAAGGCAGCTGCAATAGCTCACTGGGATGGAAAGTCACAGTTGGTTTAAAAGCACTTTACACACTCATCCCTCAGTGGCCCAGAGGCTGGGAGCTGTACCTGGGACATGGCAGTAAACCTGCCTTCTCTGGGAAAACTCCATGTTCAGCTCAAAGAAGAGCAGGCTGCATCACAGCTCTTGTCTCCAGGATTCTCTGTATGGGCCACTCTCCTATCCAAGCAAACCCAGAGAATCCAGCATCAGACATTTTATGTCTGCTTTGTTCCAAGTCTGAATTTAGGAAAACTACTCTGTTGTAGTGTGAATGAGACTTTTTTTTCCCCTGTGCATTTAAATTAGGTTAATCTATGTAACTGTTTTCTCTTTCTGAAATAGCTTCTTTATTTTCCTTGGATTTAATTCTGTGCATTCAAGCAGGAAGTTAAATAGTGTCAGACTGAAGAAAATGAATTGCATAACATGCTGAAGAGATGAACTGGGGAAGTGCTTGTTTTTACATTCCCTTCTTACCTGTGTATTTAATGTGAATTACTGGAACATCAAGGAGAACTAACCAGTTTGGAATTTATTTTAAAACATGTATTCTCATAAAGTGGATCATTTCCTCTATACACTTAATTTTAGTAGAAGAAAAAAGCAAGTATTGGTATAATATTACAAAACATCCCTCTGTAGCAGTTAATTTTCAGAAGTTACAACAGCTTACTATTGCTGTTTTCCTCCTGAAATTACTTCCTCAGCTAAATTGTTTAGGGCTGATGCTGAAGATAAGCATATCAAAACCAGCTTATCAATTCTGCCCTTTCTGAAATGATCTTTGCAGCTGATTAAAGTGAACCATGACTTGTTTTGAGAGGAAATGAAGAACTCACTGGTATTCTCATCTCTTTGATTTAGTCCTCCTGACTGCAACTCTACATGGCTTTTGGCAGAATGCGTGAATCCAACTTTCCTTTCTATCCAATTCTCAGCACATACTTGTAAAGGCTCTTTTTATTTTCTTTTTTTTCATAAGTGTGAAGGGAATAAGGATTTTTTACGTGGAATCTTGACTTGTTTCAAATTTCAGGAAGGGAAACGAAATCTTGTAAAACAGAAAAGAAAGGCTCACAAACACTCTGGAAAGGAGATATGATCAAATGAAATGCACCTGAAAAAAACCCAAAATAACCAGGAAATGGGGAGATTTAGTGACTACACGAAAATGGTTTGGGAGGAAATGAGCTACATTGCAAAGGACCAAAAGATGCCAAAACTGAGCTCACAGATGCTGCAAAATCGGGGGAAAAAAATCAAGGAGGAAGACACATCTTTGAGGGGCAGAGATGAGAGACATGGCATGGATACTGAAAAAAAAAAAGTCTTTGCCAAAGTAGAAGGACTTAGAAACACTCTGGAATGGAGATACGATGAAAGGAAATAAATGCAATTGAAGAAAAATCCAGAAAATTGGGAAATTTAGTGACTACAGGAAAATGGACCAGGATTACATGAGGTGCAGTGCAAAGGAGCAAAACATGCCAAAACTAACCCCAGAGATGCTGCAAAATCAAGGGAAAAAATCAAGGAGGAAGACAGAACTTTGAGGGGAAGATATGAGTGACATGCCATGGATACTGAAAAAAACCCCAAAACAATCTTTGCCAAAGTGAAAGCCATCAAAAGGCATGGGATGCCATGAAGTGCAGGGACATGGGCCAAAGCTTGCCCAATTGATCTCCATTGAAATTACAAGATTTCGTTTCCCTTCCTGAAATGAAATTTTATTTCAATGAGATGGAGTTTAGGTTCTGAACATCTTCAGGATTTGAGATGAGAGGTGGTCTCTCAAGAACTGAGAATCCCAGAAACCATCTTGGTTTATAATTCTGGTACTCATGTTTTCTAATACATGAACTATACTACTGTGAGACTACTTGCATTTTTAATAGTATGTATAGGTAACTTTTAATTGGAATTTGGGCTGTAGCTTATTACTATGAAATAAACAATGGATGTAAAATGAAAAAATGAATTGCTAACAGGTATCTCATGTGCTTGAGTAATGCTGCTCCTCTGTGAGATGAAGCCCATCATTGGAACTCATGGTGGCATCTAATTCAATAAAAAAAACAAAAAAAGCAAGAGCTGTTCGGTGGAACAGAACATGAAGTATCAAAAACTATTCTGAAGAATGCCAAGCGCCATCTCCTTGAAAACCATATACTGAAGTGCTGTGCTTTTTTCTCATCATCCTATTATAGATAATTGATTGTGATTCCATTCCTCCTGAATCATCGTTTCTGGGATTCGACAGCACAGTGTAGAAACACACCTGGCAGATGTGCTCCTTTACATCAGTTTTCTGCCAGAGCAACTGTGTCCTTTTTGTCTGGAATTTAGTTAAGGGCTCCTTCCAAGTATGGCTGCAGTTTCACTTGATCCCCCTTTCTCCTCAGAAATGCAGGACAGCAATGCCAATGGCTTCTGCAGTGCTGATTTTCACCGTGAGCTGTGACAGCAGGAGATCTTCAGCAAGGACCTCTGTGTCTTGCTACCTTGAATAATTTCTGCCTCCTGCTTCTCTGCCTTGCTTACTTTCTTCTTCTTCTTCTTCTTTCGATCTCCTTTAGGTCATGCTGTTCCTTGTTTACTTACCTTCATGAGCTTTAGCATTGACATCACAGCTTTCTAAGTTTATATTCATAATAGGTACATTATTTTTCTCCAGTTCCTTTTCCATTGCGTATATAGCTTTCAAATTTTACCAAACACCTGTACCTTTCAAAACTCCTGGCTCTCTTTTCCTAGATGTGCAAGGAAGAGTTGAATGTTGCAGTTTGCATTGTTCAGATGTAGCTCAGTATCTTTTTTTTTAATATCTGTTGAGACATACAGAAGCATCTCTATTTTCTGGCATGTTTGTTATCAGAACTTGTGAAGAGAAGCAGCAATATTTTTCAAGTTACTGTTAATGGGAATTTAATGTTTGGTGAGCAGCCTTCAGCAGTGGCTTGGCATTTTAGAGTATTACAAGCTCTGGCATAAGCACCTGAGAATGTTAAAAGGAGGAGTTTTCATTCTCATTACTGTTCCTGAATTTTCAGCTAAATAGGCAGAAGAAGGGTCATGGGAGCTGTAGAAAATGAAGCAAATAAGCAGATGGGTTCTTCCAGTCCAGCTGAAATAATTACTCTTCCTATAGAAGTTTCAAAGGGAGGATTTCAGAGCTAGAAGAAAAAAATATGCATCCCTTGCTATGTTTGAGATCTTAGTGCTTCCTAGTGGGCATCACAGAGAATTCCTCAAGGAGGGAGAGACTGCAGTTGAGTTAGAAGAACTTCAGCAGCCAAACACTGATTTCAGGGTGTTTTGTTAACCTTATTGGCCAGGAGGCATTCAGATGTACAAAGCCTGAGTAGCAGTGACTGAACATCTGGTCTAGAGGAATGAACCCAGAAGGACAATAATTGTAGAGGGAGATGAGGTCATGCCATTTTCAGGAATGGGAGCAATTCTCACAGATTTCTAAGTTCCTGTGTACAACAGCCTGGAAAAAGGACTTAGGAGCCAAAACAAGAGACTTTTTTTCCTTGCCTGAAGTACACAGTATCCAGGCAGAGGTGTGCTTCGAAGGAGAGCAGGTGGGGTTTCACAGCACAGCAAGGAGTACTGAGCTTGCAAATAGAAGAGAAATGT
The DNA here is from genome assembly GCF_028769735.1 of Zonotrichia leucophrys gambelii. Taxonomy (NCBI): domain Eukaryota; kingdom Metazoa; phylum Chordata; class Aves; order Passeriformes; family Passerellidae; genus Zonotrichia; species Zonotrichia leucophrys. The sequence goes on from NC_088173.1 coordinate 2,597,118, forward strand.
GAGTGTGTGCTGTGGGAGGGATGACAAACTGACTTTCTTTGCCATAGCTTGGGTCAAAAAGCAAGAGGAGAGGCAGAAAAGCCTGTACTAGCTGGTGGCATCCTCTTATCCTCACTTTTTCAGTTGGATTCTGTTGCTTCTGAAAAGAAGAAGAAAAGAAATCAGAGTAATTGTCAAGAAAATTGTTTTCTAGGGAAAAGTGGTTAAATGAAAAGAATGATTCTGGAGAGTGTTGCATGTGGCATAACTAGTACTGAGCACTACAGATGATGAATTCAGCAGCCCAAAATAAAAATAAATGGGAATCTAAATATCTTACTAATTTTTATTTGTCTTTCCTAGATAGCATCCAAAATAAAAACTGATCAGAAAAGATGGAAAATTAAAATGATCAAAAATTTACTGCACTTGGGAGTGAGCAGCAACATCCAAATGTGACTGTCCATTCCCATGAGGTTAGGAAGAAGATACACAGAAGGAAATGGATGATGTCTCCAGGGTTTCCAGAAGATATCTAATGTCCTCCTTCCCCTGTCCTACAGGACACATTGCTGAAAGGTGTGGCCTGTGCATGTCCTTGCTGCAAGACTGCCACGGAGCTTGAGCTGGAAAAATGCTGTTTTCTGTACCTCCATCCAGAAGACACAGTTGCTCTGCCCAATTAAACCAAAATGCCAGCAAGCCTGTGACTTAACACTGATTACACAGAATTCATCAGCAAGTGAGCTGTGTTCATCTTGTCATCTTGTGGATAAAACCTTTTCAAATACTCTCCTTCCTTCCAGACTTCAGTTCTGTATGCTTGGTCTGTACAAACTGTTCTTGGAAAGGAAGCACAGGTAAAAAACCTTTTCAGATACTTCCAAGAGATTGAGAATTATTCCTTATCCTGTTCTCCCCATCTCTGTGTACTCAGCTGGGTATGAAGTCCTCATTTTTCATTACATTCTACGGACTCTTCTAATACTAAGCAGATGCTGTTTCTCCTAGATGATAATTAAAATTAATTTTTCATAAATTAGACAGCAAGTAAAATTTGCTGTCAGTACTTACCTGAAACACAAAGGCTTTTTTTATTTTAACCAGAAAAGAATTGTGTTTTGCAGTGGTCATTGTTAGCTGCATTCAGTGCATTGAAAAACTATGGCTGTGTCCAAGCAAGTCTGTTGTGGCCCAGGATTTGTCCCATGTTTTGGGCTGTTTGTTTTCCAGAAATGACTGAAAATATTTTTGCATATTTTGAACACAGATCTATTCCCAAACTTTCTCTGGCTATATGGATTATTTGTGACTGGTTTCTTTAACTTGAATGGAGCAACACAAAAATCCAGTGTAGAAAATACTGGAACATATGTATAAATTGAAATCAGACTTGATTAAAGACACACATATTGTGAAAAGAAAAGGGAGATCATTCTTATACTGCATAGCTGGCAATCAGAAAAGGAAGATGGAGCTGCTTATCCTGTTTTCTTCAGTCTTTGACAGCTGGGCAGAAAAGCTGAGTCATATTAACTGACTGTTGGCAGGTAAAATAGAGTGGAAGCCAGTTCCATGATATATGTAAAGTAAATTAATCTTCACAGAAACTGTATTTTGGTTTTCGACAACACTTTGACATAATGGTGAAGAATTTAGACTGCTTTAAGCTACATTTGTCCTACTGTTTATGTAAATCCTTTATTGCAACAGTGTTTTCTCAGGTGTGTGGCTGATCAATATTTAAGAGATTTTTATTATCTCCAAGTATTTAATCCAAGAAAAAAGTTGTAATTTTCTTGGTGAAGTGATATTTCTGTTGGCAAAGTTATGGGGATTTCAGAGAGGACTTTATGTATTCAAGGGTGGGACGATGTCATCTGCTTTGTGCACTAATTGTGTAGCCTGTGAGCTGGGGTGTTGCCATGGGGAGCTGTGTGTCAGCCCCTTTGTAGTCTCTGTTGTTGCTCTGTGTGTCTGCAAACTCTCACACTGTGCTTGCTAAGTCACTCAGGACCAAAAGATTTAAATCAGAGAAAATCAGTTTTCTTACATGGGTCTGGGGGAGGTCTGGAAGGTCCATACTTGCTCCAGGTGGATAGATTGTCTCTTAGTCTGAAAATGGGCAGATCCTACTTTTGGATTATTAAACAGGCAGTAAATCTAAGGCAAAGAGGAATGATTAATGGCAGTGCACAGAAAGAAATGCTGTCACTATCAAACGTCACCACTGAAGATGAGGCAGATAATGAAGATGTGAAGAGCATCATCAGGAGAAATGTAAGGAGCCAGAGGGACTGCGATGATGGCTATTGCTTATTTTTTTGTTCAGCTTCTATGCCTTGAAATGCCCAAACCAGCTTTGGATCTAGGTTTGGAGAGGCTTGCAGGGGAGTCTCCCAGCTGTCAGCTCCTTTCAGAAAGGGGGGTAGCAGACTGTGCATGAGAAAGAAAGAAACAAATAAATAAAAAAATGCAGAGAAATCCTCATAAGATTCGGTTCTTTGGCATAGTCTTTGGCCACAGGAGGGCAATACTGTTCTATAATAAATTTGGCAAGCTTTATTCCCTGAAAGTCTGGTTTGTCAGCAGGTACCTGAGGGGGAATGGGATTGATCATAGTTACCAATCATCAAAGTTGTATTGATCAGGAAGTGGATTTATGCCATTAGCTATGTTTGCAGGGCTTGAGCAGTTGGTTCTCCCAATCCTTCTTTCCAGAAGAGCAAATTGCAGCACAGAATGTGAGAGCTGTGATGACATCTAAGGAGCTACTGCTTCTGCATCCCTGGTTCAGATTGGTACTGCTTTGTGCTGCCCCCCCTTCCACCACCTGAGCTGGAGGCCAGAGCCAGGAGGTGGCACAAGCAATCAGCAGTGACTGTGGCAGCCCCCAGGGCTGGTGGAGGGCTCTTTGTCCCCTGTTTCAAACTGAAGTAAGGAGAATTTCAACTGATAATGGTGAGAATCTCAGGGTGTGTAACTCTCACTAATACTGACAGGAGTATTCAGCTGGGAAAGGTGGATTTTATTTTTATTTTTTCCTTCAGAAACTTTTTATGTTTTCCCCAGAGGCTGAGGCCATGTTCTTCTTTACTAGAATCCAGGCACAGGAGCAGGAGTCCTAACTTATTAGGCTATTGATTTATGCCCTTGCTCTTTGTTGATTCATGCCCTTGCTCTTAGCTGGTCAGATAAATCTCATTAGTTAGAAGATTCTCCAGAGAAGCAAGTGTTGTGGGTTTTAATTCCCCAAAGGAGATGATTGAGTGTGCATTTTGTGGCTCTTAGAAGAATAGGAGGTACCGCTGTTTGGTCTTATAAGAGAAAATGAAAGCTCCATTGTGTTCTTCATGAAGATTAATCTGCCAGGAGTGCTTTGAGACCAGTGGATTTAAGTTTTAAAGGGAGGGGAATACTTGGTTTGCAAAGAATGAGTTTAGTTTGAGAATGGGGTTTGGCAAAGTCAGACGTGAGTACATTTGAGTACTTAATACATCACCTAACATACTTCAAGTACTGAAACATGAATATCAAAGTAATTTATGCAGTCTGGGTATCTCTTTATTTTGGAGACAGCTGTACTCCCCAGACTAATAGAGAAGAACAGGGAGCTTCCTAAGGGCCAGCTCTGTCATCAGTGTTACTAGTATGAGAGGAATAGTCTTCAAGAAAAATTAAAGTAATATTAAAAGTTAAAAAGGCATATTTATGAAGGATAGATTGCTAGCTTCTCAGCTAACCTTTTAGGTCATCTGGAAATGAAAATGTTTCAGAGAAGGAGTGCTACTGAGCTGCTGCCCTTTTAGCTTCTGATGCTGAATAAAGTCTCAAAGAGGTCCCCTTCTGAAAGACAATTCTTCCAAGTGATGTTTTTCAGTTTGTAGTTTGCACATTGCTTCTGATGGATCTGTGAATGCTGAAACTCAACTGTCACCTTTCTCTAGAAAGTGCTGAACTTCAACTGAATGTGTCTAAGGGGAGAAAGACATTTATGTTTTATGTCAGGTTTATGTTAAATGTCAATTTATTTATTTTATGCTTTATGTTTTAAAGTGTGGTTTAAACATCATAATCAAGAACAAAATGTTTTGTTTTGCAGGAATAATTTTTAAGGCTTTTGTTTTTAAATTTGTCTGAGGTGAACTGAAGCAAATCTGACAGTTTCAAGGGGATTGACCTGGCAAGGAGGCCAGGAACACCAGGAAAATGGCAAGTGCTTTGCAGGGCTTGTGGCCCAAACTGGCACTTAGCATTTTCCAAACTACTGAGTAATACTGGGAGCTGGAGTCCTCAAGTGCTCTGAAAAAGAGGAATTCCTTCAGGTGAGTGACAGCCAATGTCTTTGGTAAAGAGTGGGCAATGACGGTTTTCCAGCTAAGTTTTTTTTTTTTTTTTTAGGGGAATGTGCATTTTGCAATTAGACACTGAGGTAAGACTCCTTTTATTTCATTTTACTTATCAATCAATTTGTAAGTACAATGAAGATAAAACAAATGGTGCCAGTCACCCAAGTCTGTTGTGCACTTTTGAATGTAATCCCTTTCTCACTTCATAGTCACTTTTTCTGCTCAAACCACTACATTAAAAATCCCATTATTGACTTTCCTGTCTTAAGTATTGAAGAAGAGTTGGAGTAGTGCTTTTTTCAGTCTTTGTGTTTTTGAACAGTTGAAACATGTGAAAATGGTCGTGTCAAGGATAATTCTGATGTTGCTTCCACCTGAAATTTCTTTTCTGCTCTCTACCACACATGTATTGTATTCCTAGGCAGATTTGCACATATTTTCTGTCACTTCAGGAGAGGTCACTAACAGTCAAATGTTAGCTGAATGTCAGAGAAATGGCTCATATAATGAAGTCTATTAAGGTGTCCAATAGCCCTGCGCAGAAGAGAAGATAATCTTGCTTTGTGACCTTTAGGACAAATCAAACAAAACAATAAAACACACAGAAAGCAATGCCCTTCCTGGAGCTGAAGTAGATGGCCAAGTGTTGGTAGAAGATTTTGGTTTTATTGTTGTTTATATTTTTCTTTTGCTTTTTAAATAATTTACAGAGATTAGTACTCCAAGTGCTTTTTTTGGTCATGCTTCTGAATGTTAGTAGGCAAACCCAACATTTTCATTCTTTTGATCCTTTGTTTTTATTATGATCAACCTATTTTTATGTCTAGTTGTGGAGATATTTGCTGTTTCTTTATTCACTGATTTAGAGTTTAGAATAAACCATTAGGATTGTCTCATCTGACCTCCTGTACAAGCCAGACCAGGGTACTGAACTCCATAATTACAGCATAGGTTCTTATTGAGATAAGAAACACAGCTTTTAAAATGGCATTACATTTTGTTTCAAGACTTCCAGTGACAAAAACTCACTATATTAACTAGTAAGTCTTTGAAATCCCTAATTACCTTTATTGATGAATTACATCTTTGGTCTATCCTGGATGTAATTAGTGTCAGTTGGCTGCTATGGCATCTGGATACATCTGGTTTTTTTCTCATGAGAGAATACTTGAGAAGAATGACAAAGAATAACTTGTCTTGTTCATCCTGGACCCTTATGCCTTTGGCAGTCCAGCTGAGCTATCCACAAATAGTTTTGGTTTAAACTTGGAAAACTATCCACACCAGGGTTTTAAAGGTGTTTCTTTTGAAGGCAGGTGGGACAGGAGAATTAGCATTCACAAATGCTAACTTTACCCTAAAGTCCAAATGTTCCTCTGTCAGCAACAAAATAGAATGTTAGAATATTTGAAGTTAGGCTTCTGATTGTCCATGGCCCAGAAGGATGCTCTATAAATATTCCATAGTGTCCACAATATACTCCTCTAAGAGGTTTAATTTTGTTCCTTTTTTCTTTAGAAATCTTTTGGCTACATGTGGGGGACATTTTGAATGAAGTGTACTTCCAAAAGAGTGGATTGACTTTCACTGAAGAACCTGTCAATAAAGAAAAAAATACTTATAGCTGAAATAAGGGGAGTTTTCTTACCTCTGCCAAATGAATTCCTAGCTGGAGAGTGGTAGGTGCCTCTTTATGCTTTTAGATGAGGGAATAGTTCTATTGAAATAAGTGAAGGACATTTAAAGTTTCTAATAATCAGTTACATAAACTTAAAACACCTCTGACCTCAGCTGCAGAGATACTCTGTACCATTTGTTTAGGCTATTGTGCTTAGTGAATACTTTTATAATTTTTTTCAGAGTGTTGTTGTTATTTTTATTTTGTTTTGTGCTTTCCTCTCATTTGGTGATGAACAAGCACACTGTGTGGGATTGTTTCTGAGCTCTAGAGATGCGGCTGGGCTTTGTCACTTTTCACTTACACAAGGCCACAGTGGATTCAAGCTGGAGAGAAGTATTATTCCTAAACATTGGGACATATGAATCACAGATATATACAACTTTTGTGAGCCAGCTGTTCAACCAAAACCCATCAACTGCAGAGACCAGAGAGCCTTCAGCAGCATGGCCAGCACATCCTGGAGGGGCATGATTTTTTTTCTGTGAGGTCTCCCAGAGCTGCTGATATATTCCAGTAAAAGCCTCTCATGGATTCTATTCAGTTTTGTGAAATCTCATGTAGCTAAAAGTTCCTGAGCAGTGCTGTTTTGGTTATCTAATGGCTTGCTACTGATTCAGTTCTTTTGGATCATGCACAAAGCAATACTGGCTGACAACTGCTGTCACCACAGGTAAACAAAAAGAATCCCTGTAATCCGAATTAGAGGAAAATTATGCTGATGGTAAAATCTTCTTGGCTGTTTTACGGATTTTCAGGGATCTAATGAGAATCTTAAAATAATAGATATTTCAGAGTTGGAATTAAGGAAAAATAAATAGAATTGACCACTTCAAAGATGCATGTTCTGTTCTGAGCTCTGGCAGAGATCTGCTCATTATCTTTAGAAAGGCTTTTTCATTATTTTTCTCTTGCATGCTGCTGTCAGTTAAAAGGGTGAGCCTTTTGGGATTGGAGCCCTCTCCATGTTCTGCTGTTTGATCACACCCACTCTTTTTCTTTCGTGGCTTCTAGTAAACAATGCTAACAGGAAGCTCCAAGGCTGTAGAGACACAAGTCTGTACTCTTTTGCAATTGATTTTTTTTTCAGGTGTTATTACCATCACAAGACAGAGCCAATGGATCCAAAGGCTGATCCTTGGTGGCATACTGCAATAAGGGGTGCTTATTTCTATTTGTTAGTTAGCTGTTCCAGGGGAAAAAAACCTAAAGCTGCTTAAGTTTTTAAACCTATTATGTGGTATTCCAAAAGGTCAAGTTGCTGTTCTTTTAAAATACAATTTAATTGAAAATGGACAGTAGCCTGGATCTTCTTGAGGCGTAATGAAGTAGACTATTGATATGCACCATGTGTTCCTGATTAAAATCAGAAGGCTAGGAATGTTCAGCCAATTATGCAATTTGAGAGTTCAGGACCATGCAGAAGCAGGTACACAAAAAGATACTTTCTGTGTTCCCTGTAAGCAAAAATTCCTAAACTACAAAGGGCTGAATTATGTACGGGCTAATAAAGGCAATTAATTGTTTGAACTCTCTTGTTGCATTTATTCATCTCCTGGAAAGATTTTTTTATAGTAGAAATGTACAGTATAGAATAATAATTTACAGTTAAATGTAGCAGTAAGGAAAAACAGATAATGTAAAGAACAGGAACCAAGGATACAGTTTAACATCTGGAAAAATCCTCTTTTTATAGTGAATGTAGCCATTTCAGCCTGCTTCATTTTTCCAGTCTACCTAAGAGCAGGTGTTGGTGTTGTTGTCAAATTCTCTAGTTAAAAGAATAGCATTTAAAGAAGTACAGGTGTGGTTTTCATGGTTAATGAACTTTTGGATCATCTTAAGCAGGAAAATATTCACTGTGGAAGATGTTTAAAGCACAGACAAATAACTCCATGTATTTCAAGTTTTAGCTTTGTCTTTATGGTTTATCAGTTTGTACAGACCCCTATAAAGTACAAAGGCACATCTGGTGATGTAATATTTTGCAAGAATGTGCCTGAGCATGCATCTATCCAAAATACAGAAAAATCTCTCTGTGTGTTTAAAACATCAGAATTATTTTTTAAATAAATGTTTTTTATTATAGAAAAAGGGAATGTTTACTTATGCCTAGCCTTGGAGTCACACATGGGATGTTCAGCAGATTTGTGCAATTTGTTAGAGCAGCAGTTGTTTCTTAACTGAAGGAAATATTGACACTGGCAAGTAAAGACAGGATAGCAAGCAATTCAGTCTCCCCCATGGAAAAGGAACACCACATTGCAGAGGCTTTAACTGAAAATTAAAGCTTTGTGTAGTTTGCTTAGCTGGTTATAAAATGTGCTTCAGAGCTCCAGAGTGTCTGAAAACCAGGTTGATTTAATCATGGACTCTGGGGCTTTATTCCATGAGCAGGAGAATTAAAGTTCAGCTGCTTTGTTGTTGGGTAATCGTTAATCCCAGGCGGGCTGGTACCCAGGGGCTGAGGGATGGGACTCAGGGTGATGAAGGCTGCTTGGCAGCCTGTCCATTGCTTTTGTGCTGAATAGGGAAGTCACAGGAACAAAAAAACCCAACCATGAATCCTTCAGGGAGTTAATCAGGTCAGAATTAAGGAGTTAGGTTGTTTTTTTGGCCACCAAAATGTTTTGGTGGAAACTGACTCTTGTAAGGAGTGCAGTGGCACGGTGGGATCTGACCAACACCTATGGGATGTTTGTATTGCTACCAGGGACAGCAGACAGGGACACTTGTCTGTGTCCCAGTCCTGTCTCTAAAGAAATATTTAGCTCCTCTGAAGAATTTAGAAGTGGGCTGTGTGTTAAAGATACCTTCACAGAGGAGTGGGTAAGCAAGACAAATTCCATATAAGTTAGGTGGATACTCTGACAGTCAGACCAGTGAGCTAACAGAGGTGGCATCCTTGTGTGGCTGGGTTTAGCTTTACTAAAAAAGCTGTCTGATAACCCCAGTCGCTGGTTTGCATAGTCATTTCTGCTACTTTAAAGGCTGTATGGATGCTTAGAAGGTGTCACCGTCATATTTTCTGGAAAAGTCCCTTTGCCCAGGATTTCTCTCCTGGGAAGCTGAGAGGCCTCTGAGAAGAATGAGAACAACATTATCTCATTTGCTTCTCCTGTGTTTTGCTGCTTTGGAATGTGGTTTGGAGATTGTTTATCCAGCATGAGAATTGTTTTGACTTTATGGCCAATCACACCCAGCTGTGTCATACTCTGAGGAGAGAGTCACGAGTTTTTCATTGGTATCTTTTAGCCTTCTGTCTGTATCCTTTCATTATTCTTTAGCATAGTTTAGTGTAGAATTCTTTTATATAATATAGATAATGAAATAATAAATTAGCCTTCTAAAGACAAGGAGTCAGATTCATTTATTCCTCTCAGCAATGGGAGAATCAAGAAATACCACAAGAAGGTACTCAGGTATTAACTTGGCTCATTATTTTAAAAGCTGATAGTGACCCTTCCTGTCCATCCTTTTCCCTTACTAAATCAAGATATGCGTTAAACTGTTCCTTTAAGTAGTTCCTCTCTATTCAGATATCAGAATATGCTTTACAAAACCCTTTTTCTTAGCTTTGTACCATTTAAAACTAAAAATAATTAAAATAGTTTAATAGTTATTAAAATTTAAATTTTTAAATAACAAAAAAGAAATCCCACACCATCATATAATTTACAGCAGCTATGAGGTCCTTATACAAAACCTGGAAGTCAGCAGTGCAAATATCAGTTTAGATAACAGCAAATTTAAGCATTCTCCTACCCTCCCTGCCATAGTTTGTTTTCAGTGCCATGTGGGAATAAAAGAAGATCCCCAGACAGGTCTCTAACTTTCAGTGTTTAGGAGAGAGCAGCATGCAAAGCACATAAACACACAGAACATGCATTGGCACAGCAGTGAACGTGTTAATATATGACACACATTTCTCAGTCTGCTGTTACTGTTTCCCTGGAAGGCACTAAAACATTGAAATGCCCTCTTTCAAGGAAGGGTCAAATCAATATTTCCTAAATGTTTCACACAGCCAAATGCTTCACAAGTCTATAAATTTCATCAGGAACAAGCACCAGCCTCACCCCTTGGTGGCAATTTTGCATGGGTGATACACTGATTTTGTAGGTCTTGTGTTGTAGCATATTGACCATATCTTTTGTAAAATGAGGGATGTTTATCCAGGACTGGAGACTTAAGTCCTTTGGTAGCAAGTGCTATATAAAGCTTTTCCTACAGCTGGAGATTTTATGAGGTCTTTCTGCCTTGCAGATTTTCTGTGTGAGGTCTTCAACAAACTGTTCGCTTTTTGGCCATCTTTTTTTTTTTTGATGACAGTAAGAGCATAATCATCTTTGAAATGTCAACTCTTCTTTCTTCTTGGACAGAAAAATGAGCAATAATGCAACAGTTCACTGGAAAAGACAGATGATATTATCTGTCTCATTTCCAAAGAAAAGAAGTCAAAAATAGGTATGAACTGTGACTATGAATGAAGTTACCATTTCCTGTTACCAAACTAGATCAAAACACTAATAACCAAGTGTGTATAAGGCTCTGTTACTGCTTCAGAGCATAAATTTATTAAATTATAACAATTACTAGAATATTAAAAACTGATTTTAATCCCACAGGTACCTGCCAAGTACATATCCTTGCTAGTTTCTCACTGTCATTTTTTTTTAATATTGTTTGCAGCTCAGAAATTTTTTCAAATTTTTGTCATTGCCCATAAAATTGTACTTGGTGAATTTAAATTTCTATTTTGCATGAAATTTGTATTTTGCTTGTTCCCTCAAAGTCCCACTGTTTTTCACATCTGATGTGCTCATACATTCTCTTTAAATTTTGTGTCACCAGAAAACCTAATTGATGTAATTTTCTTTTGGTTGTAATGATGTAATTATTAAAAACATTAGCTAACATCATCTCCAAGACTGATTCTTTAAAAAGTAGAATCCTGCCATCCCTATCAGCACTCCAATTCCTTACTTATCTTAGAAAATTTGCCTCGATTTCTGAATCTCACTTTGAAGGCAGTATTACAGGCTTTGCACCATATTCAGTGCTTTACTGAAAGATTAGATCTATTTTGTATCCAATTGAGAAATTCCTGGGTCTTAGCTCTCACCCCCACATCACCTTTATTCTTTAAAAGACACCTGCCACTTGCCAAGTGCTTTATGCTTTACTTTGATTGTAGTAATAAGCTGAAAAAGTGCGTCGGTGATTATTTACCACACCTAAAATGTAATTCAAAGGAGAAACTGCAACTTTCTCTTCTAGAAACTCTAAGTTCAATCTACCAGATAATCATGTATTTAGGGCTGTGATAACAGATGCATAGTGTCTATGAGTCACACATATTTTTTTATGTCAGATCCAAAATTATAGCTCTCTTTTGATAATTTGTACTCCAGAGTCTTGCCTCCAGAGGAAAAAGGTAAAGGAACAGCATCTGAGAATTAACTACCATGTGGAGAACATGACAATTCACCTTTCCTGTGTTGGAATTAGAGTTTAATTACAATCAAAGAACCCTTCAACCTAAATTGCAATTGCAGATTTTACAGCCACATCTGATGGTTCATATCTTGCAAGTAGTTTCGTGGAATGATTTGCATCAGTTTATACTCGGTTTGCTCATAATCCTTCTCTGTAACCATCATATTTTCTGGAAAATCCCTTTGCCAGGATTTCTTCTCCTGGGAAGCTGAGAAGCCTCAGAGAAAAATGAAAATAATAATTATCTGATCTGCTTCTCCTGTGTTTTTCTGCTTTGGAATGTGGTTTGGACATTGTTTACCTACTGGTCATTGTTTTATTGGTTTCATGTGAAGTTTTTATTTAATGACCAGTCACGGTCCAGCTGTGTCAAGGCTCTGGCGAGTCACAGGTTTTTCATTGGTAAATTGTTAAACCTTCTGTAAGTATCATTTCTCTATGCTTTAGTATAGTTTTAGTATAGCAGAATAGAATAGAATAGAATAGAATAGAATAGAATAGAATAGAATAGAATAGAATAATAAATTAGCCTTTTAAGAACATGGAGTCAGATTAATCATTTCCTTCCTGCCATGGTGGACCTTGAAAATACACTTCTCTAAGGAAGAGCTCCAGCAGAGATGATAGGCAGTGCTTTTGAAATCTCCAGGTGTTCCCTAGGTCTGAATTTGTTTCTCCTTCAGTTTTCAGATATGATATTGTCCCACAGCTGTGCACCCCTGATAGCAAAAGTCTGCTTTTTACTTCAGCCCTGACTAGAAAAATCTGCAGCTGTAGTTCTAATGAATTGTCACAGCAAATGGTGCAGTTTATCTGGTCAAGCAGGTCACCAGATGTGCATATTCAGTCTACAGGAAACCTGCATTATTCATCTTTGGACAAAATTATAGTGTTCTGTACCAATAAAGAGTTTACACTGATACCAACCTGCACCTACAACAATATCTTATAGTTCAAATTTTTGTGATGAGAGACTTGGTTAGGATACATTATTTACTTCTAGCTACTTGGCCAACTGGAAGTGTTTCAGCTGTGGATTTGGGGTCTTAACACAAACTGCATACAGAAGGAAATGACTTCTCTTTGAGAAAAGCCAAGCTCCTTGCTGTATAGTAACAGAACAGGAGAGAAAATACGAGCAGGCACAGGTAGCATTAACAATGAAACACAAGAAGAGTGAGCATAGCGGGTTGGTTTCATGTAGATAAAACCAGATTTTCCAGCCTAAGATACAAAGGAAATGCTAATTTTTGTTTGCATATATTATGTAATGAATTGTAACTGATTTTGCCCAGCTAATTTGAGAATCCTTCTTTCTGAAATTAGAAGGCAGAAATCCAGGCCTGAATGTTTCATTGTTTCCACTGTGCTCTTGGTTTTGTCTGCGTGTTGTCTTGCATAACAACATCAATAGAGAGCCATCCTGGTTACATGAAGGGCATTGAATTCCTGTTAAACTCATTTTACACCAATATTAGTGAAATACAAACCAAGCCCTAACCTTTGTCGTTTCCCATCTTCAAAACTGGCCTAATCCTCAATTATTTTCATAAGGCTTGATGAGTAATAACTCATGAGCACTTATGCAGCGCTTCTGGATCTTCACAAAGAAAGCCTAAAAGAAAGTTAGCCCCCAAGCTGGATTTAAATTTCCTCTGTAGTTTAAAATCTCAAAGCTTTTTATAAATATTATCAGTGGAGTGCTCAGAACATGGGGGAATATAACCTGTTTTTCTAAAGGCTATTTCAAGGGAGAGCATCTTATTCTCTCCAAGCAGAGAAAATACTGAGATGCCCTAAATCCCAACTGTACTTCCCATCCCATAGTGCTTGTTCCACATGCTTTCATAGCAGGTGTGTTTAGTTGTCCCCCTCATCAACTTAAATTCAAAATGAATACATTTGCTTAGCTGCTTCTTTCAACAAACATCTCCAAAAAAATTACTATCACCAAGATCACCCTAAATGACTCCCAGCTGATGAGCACAAACATAATATGATTTGGAAGCTTCAATTTTAAGATTGCTTTAATACCTCCAAGCTGATCACAGCCTTTCACAACTACTTGTATACCAGTTATATATTTAAGTGCTGTCCTATTTCTTCTCCCACCTGTTTATGAGAATGCCTCTTTACAGCAATCTTTTTTTCATACAAAATTATCCTGTTTCAACACCCTTATTTCAAAGTGACTGCTGCCAGAGGAAATGCACCAGTGTGAATACTTAGATTGTTATGGAAATGCTGGAATAAACAGTTTGACTGAAAGCCATCAAACAATTCTGCTTAGTGAGAATTTTTTTTTATCTCCTTGCAGACTATGTGTTCTCTTCAATTTAGATCAGAGTGGGCTGTTTAGTAAATGGCATGACATCAAAGTGGTCAGCACACCAAAGTGATTGTTCTCTGTGTGTGTGCCATGGAATTTGGGGATTTTTAAGATTTGAATGTGGTAGTAGCAGCAGTTTTGAGAGAAGACTGGTTTCTTAATCAAGCTCAACATATCCAACCAAAAGCTCCCTTCTCTCTAAGCATGTAACTTGTCTGAATTTAGTGGGGAGAAGCAGAGAACATGCTGATATAATGAAAATGTATAGGGAGGCTTTCTTCAAGAAGAAAGAAATGCCAAAAAGACAGCTTTGAGAATGGGATATTAATGAGAATTTGACTGTGTTGAAAATGAGATGTGTAAACTATTTCCCTTTGAGACTTCAAAAATACAGGTTTCAACCTCTTGACTGGAACACCTGGAACCTGAAATCATTCTGCTGCTCGTCAGACTTCTGTCAGATGTTCTTTAAAAAGGCTATTTGGCAGATGTATGAAACAACACATACAAAAGGCTTTAAAGGTTTTGGGGTAGTGTCTGATAGCTGTGTGAGCTACTGACCAAATGGGCAATTGCAAACATCTTGTGGCACATTTTGCTCTCTGCTGTTGTATCACCTCTGCCCTTCTATGTCTGAAAAAAGACTCCTGAGGAAAGACTTGGGTATCTGTGTCAATATCTCCTGTTCTTACAAAGAAGTTTCAACAGCATGGCTGAATCCACTCCCATTTCAGAGAAAAAAAGTGTGGCAAAAATAGATTGCTGATACTTTATATGCATTGAGAGGCACTAAGTTTACAAAAATATTAGCCATGCCCATTAATCTGTTATGAGCAATTGTTTCTGGTAATTCATCCATTCTACCATTCATTGTATTCTGTCCCAGCCAAATTGCCAGCATTTCAGAACAATGTGCCAAAAATCAGCTGGGGCAGTAGTTTACAGCTGTCAGAAAAGGGTCTATTGAATTCAGAAGAGCTTTGGAAATCAACCTACGTGAGTCTAAGTACATCACAATTTCAGAGAGGCAACAAGCATTACAATTTTTTTATTGCTATTTAATCAGTCAATAAATGAGGTCTCTGGAATATTTGAACTCTTCATAAGGCTTTAGACTGTACTGTCTTGTAGATAACCAGCTTTACTGAAGATCAGTGTAAAACCAAATGCACTCACGATTTGTGCTAAAGGCTTTGACCTCTGGAGAATATTTAAAGATATCAAAAGAGAAAACTCAGAATGTTGGCACATTAGATCATTATAGCTCTTCTGCATCGAGTTCAAGGATTTTTTTATGGTTGAAGTGTTAAGTGAAATTTTCAGTAATATGCTTTAATGCATGTCCATTGTTTTATGGCTGCTTTTAGCCAATTGAAAAATTGTGGAGTGCTTATATATGTCCATGAATAACCATGCAAGTAAGATAGTTTAATGTAATTTATTTCTTCTAATTTGGTATCACAAAGACCGAAATTGTTGTTATGTAGAAGGGAAAAGTCAAATGAGTGAGGTTCAAACTCAACAACAGACATTTAATGAGATAATACTGTCTAGTAATGTAATTGTCAATTCTGACAAGCTGGATTAAAAACCTAGAAAATCTCTATTCAATACAAAATTCTTCATCCCTGTCAATAGTTACTAACATAACTATGTTTGCTCTTTCTTCTAGGCTTTTGAGACTCTCACTTTTGTTTGCTGTTTTTCCATCTTGAGGCTTAGTCAATGAGTTCTCAGTGAGCATTTCTATACTGTTAATGTATTTAATTATCAAATATTTGTTATTTCTTTATCCTAAAGGGATATCTTACAACTGTACATTTCTCCTCTGGGATAAGTGCATAGATTTTGGATTCTAGTGGATTACACAATGCTTTTAGAGGACTTATAATTTAGAGCAGTTAAAAAACTTATACTGTTTTGGCACATGTTCCTATATTAAGAGCAGGCACATATTTTGACTCTCATATCCTCAGTCCTTTAGTTCTTCTGCCTGTGTAACAAACAAAGAAAAATGCCTGTGTAAGTGCAAAACCATTTATTACCACGAGACCTCTGTACTTCTGGCCATGTGTGCTAGGGGAAGGTAAAGTGAAGGATTTTTTCCTGTAATGTGATTCCATCCTCTCCACCTGCTGCAGTTCCCCAGCACAGGATTTGCCCCTTCCTGTTGATTTTGCCTTGCAGAAGGCAGCAGGAGTGCAAGGGACTCCTGCTCTGAGGGTCACAGAGCTGTGACAGAGCAGCTCTGCTCATCCCCCACCTCTGCCCCATAGCCAAAGCGGGGGGATGCAACTCCATTTGGGCTAGATATGAGCATCGCTGCTGCATTTTCAAAGTGAGAATGTGTGTGTTTTTTACCAAAAAAAATGAGGACAGCTAGTCAACCGAGCAATTTATGAAGTGTTTGATGGAGTGATCACTGGCAATTGTAAGAGAATGCAGTTTTTCTAAAACAACTTTTCTCAGTCATGATTGAAACCAGAGAATGTTGTCAGCCTGCCTTATGCAGAAATTAGAAGTTGATTTCCCAAAAGTCCTTTCTGGTCTTTCAGAGGAGGAGCACCTTTTTCTTGTCATTAAATAAAAGCCATTTCTGCATCAATAATGAACTAATTGTTTTTAATTGTTAATTGCTTTGGCTTAGTGTCTGATAAAATTCTGCCACTTCCAAACTTAATACTGATTTTCCACTTGTTATATTTTGTAACAATGTTCAACAACATCATCCTGGACTATTTTTTATTTCTTTTTTTGTCCATCCTGAAAACATCCTTATGTGTTGGTGACTCATTAACCATAATTTGGATGTTTTCAATCACTTTGATAAAGACAACATTAATTTGCAGGTAGTGCCAAAATTTTAAAATCAGACTGCTGAATGGCATTGAGTGATATGCTTTGCAGAAATCTCAACATATTATGTCAACACAATTACATTTATGAGAGAGATTAAAATTTTGTCAGGGACTCTGCCTTCTGTTGGATTCACAACTTCTAGCTTTAGTAAAGAGAAAAAAAATCAAGACAGCTTTTCACTTCAATGGTTGAAGTCAACTGAAGGATTAACCTGTCTTTCCCAAAAGGCAGACATTCTTCTACATAACTATATCTATGGCATGTTCATTTTCTTAGGTGCTTAGACATTTTTTATGCTGCTTCAGTAACTGACAGATGAACTGGAAGACAGGTTTCATTTCACATACTTGAATTATGTCACAGCTCTTGGACCATCCAGCTTGCTTGCTGAAGCAGTGGAACATTGCAGACTTTCATTAATACCTGTCAGAAATTTTAATTTACAAAAAAACAGTACTGATTCAGAAACAGCCTGCTGGATACTCACTGTTTTAGAACATATGCTTGTCCAAAATCTTCTCAAAGCTGATGGAAGTGGGTTTGTTTCAGAGGTAATAAATTTTTCGCATCTGTGAGCAATTTCTGCTTTGATAAAGGGAGACAGCATAACAATTGTGCTCAGACAATGTTCTAGAGTAGCACTTTGGCTTTTGCAAGTTGTCAGAGCTTGATTGACTTCAGTGGCATTATTCCAATTTGCCAGTCTGAATATCTGGCTGCTTCTGACTGCACTTTTTTCCTCCCTTTCTCATGTGAATTCTCATCTAAACGATCTACCTCACCCCTGAAACTGCAGATATCCAAATGCAGGTGTTACAATTCCCAGCTGTTTGCTTCCTTGCACTGAGTGCCAATCTCTGAGAGGAGCCCCGTGCATCTTGTGGTGTCCTGTGCATAATGCAGAGATACTCTGCTGTGTTTTGTTTATGGCAATGTCTAAAATGAACAGCTATTTTTTTTACTCATCATTATTACATAAACATACAGATATCCAGGTTGAGTGTCTGCATTTGTCTGGGATATTCAAAACAGAAGTAATTGTGTTTTCCTGGTTTTGTGCTGACAAGTGCTTGGGAGGTTTTCAGTCCTCATTTAGTTAGCATTCAGCATGATCTGTGTGTTTTCCATTTGGCATCACTTATGTCATACACCCACAAAGGCAGAGATATCCTTTCTGTCTGCCTCCCCACACCACAGAAGCTACTGATCAATAAAAAAAGAAGGCTACCTTCTCTTCTTAAGGGACTTCAAGCTATGGAGTTCAAGCAGAATGAGAAAAGCAACAAAAACACCTCTACAAAACAGAATCACCACAATCACCTTCTGACTCAGAAGATAAGGTGTGTAAAACACTTTCTTCCTTAGCTGCAAACACCACATAAGCAAAAGATTAAATATTCCTTTATTTCCATCTCACAGGTAAAATGAGTTGCCTGTTTGAACATTATTAGTGAAAAAATGATTAACTCCTCTGTAGCTGAAGGTAAAGTCTGGTTTAGGTAGCTGTCAAAGCAAGAAAGAAGTCCAGCATGTCAAGATCCTTAGTAGCTACCTGTTATTTGTATCTAGTAAGAGTTAAGAAGCTCAGCCTTTCTGAAAACCAGATCATGTTCACAGGTGGCCTAAACCCTTCTCTTAAGCATGGAAATTTGAATGTTTCTGTCATATTTCCTCACTGGCAAGATGATGAGTTCAGAAAAATCTGCTTACTTAACCCCATTCCATCCACTGCTCTTAGCTGAGAGGGAAAATACAGCTGCAGTATTTCCTAGCACGTACTTAAGCTTTCTTTAAAGAATCCTCAGTAGTGTCAAGCCCTGTTTTCCTGAAAGTCTTTTCAGATTTTTAATTATCCTGGATAATTAAACTTTTTCTTCTTTGCAGCAATTTGTCCTTATTACTCTCTCTTCTACCCTCAGTGGACATGAATAATGGTTTGCTGCCTTCATTTTTGTTCCAATCTTCCCCTAATGGGCCCCAAATTGGTGTCACCAATTGGAAAGTTGGGGTTCATCGTGGTCAGGTTCAGGGAAAGCAAGCTAGGGTCAAAAAAGTCAAATAGCTTCTGTTCGAGGGAGAGTTGTGTAATTGGTGAATCTTCTGGCTGGAAGAGACCCTTGGGATGAGAGCCACAAAATAACAGCAACCATGGAGAAAAAGATAGGGCCTTTATATAAATAAAGAAATAGGAGTATTGAATGGAAAGAATGGGAACCACAGTTCAGAGAGGAGGAAGCAGTACCTTGCATGTTTGATTGTAGACTTGTGAACACCCTTGGCCAGGAGACTGTGGCTGCTGGATTCAAGGGAGTTTATCATGGACTCAGAGAGAGACTGGACAATTTCATGGAGAAGGGCTTAGAGTAACTAAATATGCAGAAAAGAGCTTACAGCCCAGGAATCTCCTGAAGAGGACAATGCTAGATGACAGGAAATCAGGATAAAGAATTCTTGTACTGAAATTTGGTGCTACTGTTTTTGTGGATATGATTATATTATATGGAGCTTTTATGTCACCCAATGCCAACTTGATTCCTAAAATCAGACCAGTGCACTGAATTTTTTCCAGGTGCAACCAATATTTCTTCTCCCAAGGAGATAAAAATGAAATTCTGGGCTTGTTAAAGACAACAACAATTTTCTCACAGACATCAGCAGATGGGCACTTCATTCCAGGAACTTCATCTACAACATATTGTCCTGGAAGCAAGTACTGGAACTGAAAAACCTTCCATGCTGTTGGTATTTCTGAGAAAATAGGGCAAAATTCAAGGTGCAGCACAGTATTAATTATCCCAAATGCCCAGAACAAATGTTTTGAATGGCAACTGTCAGAGACAAACTTAATCAGAGACATATTTTGATTTATCATATTTAAACTTTGAGATGTTATGCTTTCTTACAAGAACTCAGAAACATTATTTTAGAAACAATGGTTTTTTGAAAATAATATTACTGTGACCATAACAAGGTAAAATTCCTGTTTTGAATTAGAGCAATTGAGAGAATCACAAGATTCTAGTCAAAAGTGGAAGTGTCATGGCAGAAAATGGTGGTTGATTCTAGAAAATATTTTGTAGAATTGGCACTGCTGCCCTGTTAATGGCTGTATTGTAGGAGATAGATAAGGAGTTATGTCTATGTTAGGATAGATAAGGAGAAACTTAATTGGAAGTTTAACTTTTTTCCGATCTAAAAGTGTTTTCTCTGTGCCTGAGGTGTGACAAGCTCATACTTTGTTCTGACTGTGGCAATGATCACTGCAGTTTTGCCAGATGTAACCAAGTTTTTCCCTCTAAGGAAGATGCAGAATTTTTATAGAAGCCTATGGCACAAACACTGCCTCTCCTCTCCTGTGTGTACAGTGCTGGGGACCAGATACTGTGTGAAGTGTCACAAATGGTGTGAAATACAGGGAAGTGCTGGATCACTTAACAGCAATTTTGATGCTTTATAAAATCTCTAAAGCTTTTATGGAATTGTAATGAGGTTGCATCAGTTCCCAGAAGGGGCTTGGGCACCAAAAGAAAATGCGTGAGTGTTTTAGTGCCCAGAATAGGATTTCAATTTTCCAGTTAATCCTCTCTCTACAAGAACCATAAAACCATGATTTATATAGTTAGGTATCTAAAGTGAAAACATGTACAGGGATATGTGAAGTAAGCTGCTGTTCTTATTTATTGCTTGTTCTATAACAGTGCTCAGTAATCCAGTTCAGGGCAGAGCCTGATGAATCAGAAGCACTGCATACACAACTGTCAGGGAAGTTGCCTATTTGAAACACAGTATATTCCAAAATTTATTTCAAAGTAATTTTTTTTACATCTATATATTTATCTGGCCTTTAAAAATTAGATGGGAGCATCACTTTAAAAAAGTTTCATTTATTTCCAGCTGAACAGTTTTGAAAGGAATGGAAATACTGCTAAAAAGGAAAATCCATATTTAAATGGTTTAGCAATGTTTTTCTCATGAGACTTCTGAATTCTACTTCCCATTGTAGACAGCTTACATTTGTGAGGTGCTTTCAGCTCCTCACAGAGGTTCTCATTCCAGATTTTAGTTTTTGACAAAGTGAGCAAGTGCAGTGATAGCTTGGATGAACATCACTCGGATGAATGCGACTCCACCTGAATGTGCACAAACCTGAATGCTATTATGTAATCTTTTAAACCCAAACCACTCTTTCTGTTGTTGTCAGAGAGAGGTGAATCAGGGTCTAATGTGGCACACTGATGTATATTTTCAATAAAGGTGTGCTTTGCGTATAACGATGAAGAAAAGCGTGATGCATGCTTCTGTGGCTGCTAAGAAATCAAGAAGAGACCCCCTTTCCTGTGATGTGTTTTATGCACAGAGGTGACACAGACTGACATTCCTGGGGTTTTTCTTCCAGGTACTTCTAAAAAATGGGTTAATGTGCTTGACACATGTGGTATGATTATATCACATCACACCCTTGTCAAGCAAGGATTTTGCTGTAGTGGTGTGTCAGCAGTTTATGGAGGAGCAGGGGCCCATCAGCCTCAGTCAGGAAATAATTTAGAGCCAGCTTTAGTGGGAATAGGACAGAAAAGAGCTCTGCAGGCAAAGCCGCACCAGTGCACAGGGACTGTGTGTGTTACACTGCACACAGTGCAGGAATAGTGGTGAAAGGAGCAGCTGATGACTCCTTAGAGAGCCTCTCGATAATGATCTTCAGACATCACTTTCACTTATCTGCAGGGTGGTTGGGCACTGGAACAGCTCCCGAGGGCAGTGGTCACAGCACCAAGCCTGTCTGGGTTCAGGAAGCCTTGGGACAGTGCTCTCAGGCCCATGGTGTGTGATTCTAGGGGTGTCCTGAGCAGGGTCAGGAGTTGAACTTCAATGATCCTTGTGGGTCCCTTCCAACTCAGGATATTCCATGATGTCATGATTCTAACTCACCTTATCCCTTCACAATAAATTGATTCATAACAGCTGACTGTGAAAGGACTCAGAAGTTCAGATTCCTCTTGTTATCCAGAAGACTAAACCCTTAATTAGCATGAGCAGTGCTCCAATTGTAGGTAGCTCGTCAATCCTGCAGAGAAAGGTATAGCAAGATCCAGGCTGAAATCAGAGGATTTCAAGCAAGAAATAAAGAATATTTTTTATTTGTTTATCTTTCTTTATTTTAAGCAGTGAACAAACTGGGTTCTAGAAAAATTTATCTAAGTAAAAGTATTTTTTTTAGCCTTAAAATTGTTGGCTTTGATACTTAAGTCAGGTAGCTAAACAGATTAAGTCACCATCGTCTTCTTGGATTTAATTCTAGGTGGTTTTTTTACTATAAAATATATTATAGCAAAATTTAAAGTCTGTCATAATGTCCTGTCAGTTCTTAATTCTTATTTAGTTTTGCCAGCACATTCTCCTGCCTCAGCTGTTTGTTTTTTGATATTAATTTTGAAATGTACATACAGCTGCCAAGTAGATGTACTGGTAAGCATGCTCTGGGGATGGATAAATAAGATAGAAGCTATAGAGCACAGTTCTTTGAGTAAATATATACTTGAGAGGGTGAAGTGGCTTAAATTAGAAAACTGTGCTCAAAGGACACTTAGAGAGATGATAGTAGGTATATCATCAGGGTATAGCATCCAGGTATATCATGCTGTAGATATATTTTAATATTTAATCTGAAGGCTCTGAAATGAGCTCCCTTCAGACCAGTGATGCTAGAAAAGACTGACTGATGATCTGACAATTTCTAAATTCTCCCTTTTAAAATTCTTTTGCAATAAATGTTTTCTCCCCGACACTCAACAATATTAGATTTTTATCCAATTGAAATGCACACTGAAGTGTCCCATTATTTAATAAGTAAATTTGATAATCTTGCAGGAAAATCATATTTGAATGCAATATATTTTCTGTTTCATAGCTGTGAAGATGTGCATATTCTCTACTCTGTCGTAGCACAGCAGTGTCTCACAGCCTGCCACCCCCAGAAAGAAGTGCTGAGACTCACAAGATTCCTACTTCTCCAAAGTCATTTATCCAAACCGACACATAGGCTTTAAAAGAAATGTCAGAGCTGGGATGGTTAAAATTGTGTGAGCTTCATATAATTCCCTTTTCTCAAGAGACACAAAGCTCTTTGTTATGCAGATCTGTGTCTGTGCCAGTGACGTGCTGCAGATCTCGTGCTGCTGCTCCTTCCTACCTTCAGTCCTACGCTCAGAGAATCTGTCTAATGTGGGAATAGCAATCTGCAGGTGGCAGCTCTGATGTGTATTAAGGTGGGGATAAGCAATTGAAGACATGCTGAGGGTGTAAAGTCATGGCTGCTGAGCTTAGGCCACACTTGTGCTCAGCCTCAGGCAGCTAACTGAGAATGATAGCAAAGACACATATTTTATCCAGTGCTTTTTGAGTGCAAAGCACTTCACAAAGGTGGTTAGAAAAGCTGTATCAGGAACTGCAGCCACTCTTTGCCTCAGTGACTTGTCCACCCAGGAAACTTCTAATGGTGCAGTTCTGCTCTGTGAGTTACTTCTGTCCTTTGAGGTCACTCCCTGCAGGAAAGGGGCTGCTTTTCATTTGGAACAAAACTGTAGGTGGGAGCAGAGTGAGGTGTGAAAGATGAGAGACCTGGAATAGTTAATGGCAACTGGTTCATGTAGATTTCCTAGGGCAGCCTGGCTGAGCAGAGCCACTTATGTAATGGTTTGAGCAAGTGCCAGATGTAGGTACCATGGTGAAGTTAAGCAGGTGATGGGAGAGGTGTTATCCTGTTGTGGGAAGTGGAGGCAAGGTTGGGGTATTTCTGAGGGAGGTGCTTGTCCCTGAGCACAATGAATGTTGGCTCTTTGTTGTTACCAGGAGCTTTGGGAAATTCAGGTATGGTTGGAGTGGAAGTGGGAGAGAATTTACCAGATCTTGCTGAGAAAAGGATGTATCAGCTTTGGGAAAGCCTCCACCTCTGTCTGGACAAGTCAGGACATCTAATTAGTTATTTTGATCTAGTGACCTTTGATTGTCCTGACAACTAATTGCAGACATGGAGTTAGCATCCCACTTGAGATCACTTCAGCCGAAAGGCAGGCAAGCAACTGCTAATGAATAATGCACAGGCAGATGAAATGTGCACCTCCAAACCAGTGCCCTTCCCTTCCCTTCCCTTCCCTTCCCTTCCCTTCCCTTCCCTTCCCTTCCCTTCCCTTCCCTTCCCTTCCCTTCCCTTCCCTTCCCTTCCCTTCCCTTCCCTTCCCTTCCCTTCCCTTCCCTTCCCTTCCCTTCCCTTCCCTTCCCTTCCCTTCCCTTCCCTTCCCTTCCCCCCAAATGTTAAGAATTTCAACTCCTAACACTGCAGGTACTTAAAATAGTCACACTGCATGCTGTGGGACCTTTTCATCAGGAGAAAGCTTTCACCAAATTGAAAGAGAAAACTTTTCAGAAGCTAAATTTTTCCTGGTTGGCTTTTTATTATAATTATTTTTCTGCTTTTTTTCATAGATGATACTCCCCACTGCTTTTCTCCCAGATAAAACATTGCAAGATTAAAATATATTTGCATGTATGCTCTGTGATACCCTTTTATTCCTGTTTTAGTTGATATAAGATTTCTTTTGCATTGTCATTCCGTGCTTCCAGCAGTCTCAGAGGCAGTGCAGAGCCACTGACTCTTCATGTCTTTTCTGAGACTTCCAATGGTGACAATTTTTTTTTAGTAGGTTTTGCTTCCAGATGTTAAATTACTCTCCTATTTCATGTTTTTACCTTCATTATTTCAAGGTGAGTGTGACCAAGGACAATCCTTCCTTTGATCCTGGTGTGCAAAGGGATGCAGTCAGCAGAGTCTGTACCAGTGGCTGGGGGAGGAAGGCAATGAACTATGCTCAGCATCCTTTCCTGTGCTCTGGAAAATCCTCTCCCAACACAATTGCACTGTGGCAATTATCAGAGGGAGGGAGGGAGTCTCCACAGACCTCACTGTCAAGTTTCTTTTCAGTGTTGCACAAAAGTTTCTACAAAGGAACAACTTATTTTATGAGAGGGGATCAGAGGGAGCTGGGGAGGGGGAGGGACTGTGGGGGCTTTATTCCTTTTCTGTTGAATAGGAAGCTGCTACTGAGCGTGCCAAAGCCAATGAAGCACTGAATTTGCCATCTCCTGGGCTTGGATCATTAGCTGCAGTATTATAGGTGGGCAGGTTAATCTAGGACTGTTCCAATTCTCTGGGCAATTGAAATATGGGAGAAAAGCGCCATCCACCAACAGCTTCCTTGAGCAGTTACTTTCCTTTGAGCACCAGGGGCTGTTTTCCCTGGTACAGGGAAATCTGGAGCATGTTATTGGGGTGTTACTAAGAGCACAAATGTTCTCAGAAATGGAAGATTTTACACAGCAGATATTTTGGAAAGTGCTGAGCAGAACTCTATGACATGTAAAATTACATACTGTTTGTCTTAAATAAACTTGCTAGTGATCATGATTGATTACATTTCTTTTTAATGATTGCATCCAGAATGAAAATGGTGGCTTGGGGGCTTGGATATGACGAAAAAGATGACTCACATCTCAAGTAGGATCACAGTTTAGGGAAAAAGATCTGTAGAGAAAAGGAAAGCTGCAAAAACAACAAAGAGTGTATATATAAGGAGAAATTTCCTGAGGAGGAGGAGTAGGTACAGCAAACAAGAAAGCAGAATTCTTTCCTAATGATAGTAGTAAATGGCAGAATCCTTTCCTAATGGCTGCAGTCCTGGTTCTCCACAGCTGTAAATATGTTTAGCTCCAAGAGGTAAACAAAAGCCTCTTCAAGCCTGTTTTTTGTTTGCAATAGTAACCTTTTCCAAGAAAGTTCTAGCTAGAAATTAACTTCAAATAAGGTGTTTCAAGAATAGGCTTATTATGTCCAACATGGTCATGGTCTGTCTTTTGCATGGGGCATATTGTACATTGTGATCTAAATATATAGTGAATTACTTTTAACACTTCTGTTAGGACCTTTAAAAAGGGTCTTTTTAAAAAGCCTGACTTTGAGACAGGTTAAAAAAACTTGACTTGGAACCTGGCTGTCTCTTTGATCATAAGCATTAGTGCTAATAAAAATATTGAAATACAGAAATAAGGAACTTGAAACAGTAGAGATGAGTCTGCTGCTACCTGATTGTTGGAACTAAACACTAGAACAAAATAGCTCTATTTGTTCAACAAAATAGTGGAAGAAAATAGCATTTGTTTCTATAGGTCAGTTCTGAAACAATTAGTAAACATAAGCATAAAATGGTAACAAGTATAGAATTTCATAAAACTTAGATGGCAAATATATTCCCAGCAGGACAACTGGCAAATGTTAGGAAGAGCATCAAGGCTGCCAGAAAAGGGTTGTGAGATTGTAGTACTGATAACTTAGGATATTTCACATACTACAGCAAAAAACTTGTTGGGTGATGTTGTTAGATGATGATGTTATTTACACCAAATTCAGTGTAAAATTGTTTATAGCTGCTGTATTTTTCTCATTTATGTTAGTATAATCTAGGACAAGAGTTGGCATAGAAAGTCTTAGAGCAATTCTTTTAATGAAACCTCATGATCTTTTTGGGTTTTTTCCAGCATTGACTGGGAATTCTCTGTATGCTCATCTAACATGGATCCTCATCTTCTTCATGAGCCTTGTTTCTTCCTAATTAATTTATGGCAGAATGATTTCCAGGACTCCAATTAAGTAAGTTATAGTGTTGCCAGTAAGGTTTTAAGACATCCTAAAATAATATAGTGGCTGATGAGGGGCGCTGAAGCATTTACTGTGTATTTAAAATATGTTATTTCTATATATACAACTGTTCCACAAAGTGTAGGCCTCTGGAAATATGTAAATAGTGCATTTGTGCCTTTTACTATAGAGATTAACTAGGCTGCAAATGCAAACACAGATCAAAATTTCATCCCTCAACTACACAGTAAGACAAGAGTGGAAATGTTAACCTGGTTTTTCTTACCAGCTGAGAAAATTGCTGTTTGCATTTGGGAACAAATTTCCTGCAGGGACAAACACTGCCACTGCTCTGGAAGGCAGGGATGCATCTGCTGACTATATGTTAGCACAGGAGTTTGTGAAGCCCTACAGTCAATGGAAGAACATGTGACACTCAAAATGACCTTCAACCACCATGTGGGTTGGTTGGAGAAAAGCAATGAAATATCAGATCCCAGGATCTCTTAATTTTTCTTATTAATCTGTATTTTTTAAAATATCCCTTTTCACAAGGAAATATTATGCCACATGTTTTTCTTCAAGTTCATAATCACAATGTGATGAATTATTTTTCTGCAGCAGCAATATCTTCAGCAAGAAGGTTTTAAGTTGGAAATGCCTGATCTGATGGGCCAGAAGTGTCAGGATCAACTTGTAAACTTGCTCTAACCATGGAAATTTAATGTGAGTCATACTGGATGAAATAAAGTCTAGAGATTTAAGTCTCTTCACTGGCCAGGTCAAATCATTATATAAAGAAGGAAAATAAGGCATAATAAGCAGGAACTCATATTCTGTTTGTGGATTGAATATGAACATTTCATTGGTTTCTATTTCAATACCAAATGGTTTGTTGGATATTGGACTCTCCCCAGAGGCATCTAGTAAGTGGTTTCTGATTTTCTTACTGCATATTTGAGATTATCTACAATATCTCAATCTTTTTCTCCCGTGTTCCTAATTAAAAGAAATACATTTGTTAATATAAAAGTTTAGACCCTTTAGAGTCTGTAAAAGCATAGACTCAAAGTTCACTTTTTTCAGTACTAACTTCATTTCTCAGTCCAAGAATAGCAAGAATATTTGGGGTAGATAAACACAGAAACAGGCACATAGGAAATATTCATTTAGACCCTTATGGCAAGGCTGCTAAAGGAAATGGCAGTCTTTTATATCAACCTTGATCAGGAACTTATTTCTGTGGCATTCATTCAGTTCTTCGATTTCTATTTTGGATTAATAAACAGGTCCAAAGGGACAAAATTCCCACATCACCCACAAAACATCTCATTCAGCTGTCTCTAGAAGTTGCTGCAGAGCATTTACTTTCAGCTTTGTTGTTGAATGTGAGGTATTTTAAAATGTCATTACCTTCTGTGTCACTAAGAATTTTGCAGTAAGCAAAATGTCAGTAGGTATGTGAATTCACTCACATTCTTGCTTTCATACCACTGATGTAGGGGAGTTTGCTCTTTCTGTGTGAGCCATGTTTTTTCTTTCAATTAGCAAGAGGTTTGACTGTTAAAGCATGTTAACCCCTAAACTTATTTTTTTTCATGTGGCTCATTGCATCTCTTATCTGCTAGTTAGTAAGGTTAAGCAAATTTTTGTAGCCACAGCATTTCCTTCTGCCATTTCAGAGAAGTGCCCACAAATTAATTTATAATTTATAAATTTATAAATATTATTATAATTTAAACACATATATATATTATGTATATATAAAAAAGTTTTTAGGACATATATATATATATATATCCTACAAACTTATTTCTTGCCAACAAACCAAACTTTATGATCCTTCCTGGACCTTGGAAAATTATCTGTGGTGAACAACTGTGTGGCAACAGCCTTAATTTGGTTTCTCCTCTGCATAGGATCCCCCATGCAGGTTTTCATATTAAGCTACTCTCAGCTCTATTTGTAGAAACCTTAAGGAGTTTTTCACAGGAGCTTTTCTTATCTATATAAATTTTTTTGCAAAGGATTGTTATGTGCTTGCCCTCCCAGGAGTTTTCTCAGTTGTGTTTCTGACATGGTGTTTAATTCATCACTTACACTCAGTTGCTGGTGATTTAAATTATTTAAACCTCTCCTAATTAAGTGATTCCTGGGGAAGTTTCGTGAGTACCTCTCAACTGTTTATTCCTGAAACCCACTGAGGTTAGGACCACTGGCAGACAGAAGCTGCCGTGTCTCCTGACGACTCTGTTGGTTCCACCCATCTGTACCAGAGGTGTTTGTGTTCTCATTCCTCACCTAACACTCCAGCTCTATATTACTGCAACTGTGACCAGCTTTCCCTTTTTCACTGAAGACCTAGGAAATAATTCCAACACATCACCACAGCTACCAGGCGCAAGATGATTTACTGCAAATATTAATCTATTGGCTAGTGACATACTCATGCCAGTTCAGAAGCAAAACGATTTCTATTCAATATAACAGCTTTCACTCATTTCCCAATCAATTCAGATTGTTCTACAGTTGTCTTACTGCATTATTCACTCTTAAGCTGAAGACAGGTGCCCTTTAAATAACGTAGAAAAAATTCTGAATTGACTCAAATAAATAATAGACAAAGGAAGATCCATAATGGAACAAATTGTTTCAATTAACATTTATCTTGTTCAGACAGCATTAATGACACAAGTAGGGCTGGGAAGCCAAAAGTGTTTAGGAAGCAGGATCAGTGGGATCCCTGAGGGCTGTCCTTGCTGTCATTCCTGCTCTCAGCTGGAGCAGGGCTTGGTCTGGAAAGTGCCCAGAAGCTTTCATTCACCAGGCCCATAATCCTTCTCAAAGTGCTTTGTTTTTCAAGGGGTCCCAGTTTCTATCCCACCTGTTCCCTCTCTTTCAGAAGACCTGGATAAACCCAGCCTTGCCTCAGATGAGGAGCAGCTGTGCAATATCTTGGTTGTGCCAAAATTGGGAATTGATTGTCCCATCCAATATCCCAACCTATAGCTATGGGAGGTGCAGGGGGATTCCTGGCAGATCATAGGGATTTTGTGGAAACCCAGGGCACTGGGAATATTTCTCTGTATGCTCTGGGGTGCCCTGACCCCCAGGGCAGCACTGACTTTGACCCTCATTCATGGAGAAAGTTTCCTAGACTTCAAGATGGACTGTAATCCACAAAAGTGTGAAATAGATTCTAGAGAGTAGTGTAGGTGTATCACTTTGTGAGAAATTTAGGGTTTGGATTTTTAGTATGTTGTGGATGGAAGCAAGATGGAGGGCACAGGGTGTTGTTCTGGGTTGCTTCTTCATGCTTCTTCTTCCTTCTTCCTCATGGGTTTGGGTGGCATTTTGTAATTGGGCAGAAAAGTCCCATTGTGGGCTCTTTGGGACCAGTTATTGGGTTAAAAGGTGTCAGTTCTTAATTGGATAGTTTAGTCTTAAAAGCTCTTGTAACAAGAGATTGTTGGTCATTTTGTGCCTTCTAATGAAAAGCTCAAAAACTCACAGTAGTGAGACTGTTTTACTGATAAGAAATAATAAATACCTGAGTCTGAACATGAACTACTGTCTCAAGTGCCTTCAATCCAGACCCAGAGAAACCCACAACTGGAACCCCAGCAGGATTTCAGGTTTGAAAGGAGAGAGCCCTAGCTTCTAGAAAGCCTGTAAAGAAGTCTCTTTTGGTCTACCCGAAGAAGTGCTGGTGAGCAGGATGCAGCTCTGGCTGTTGTGTGGCCTGGTACCAGCTCTTGTGGCATGTGCAGTCAAGGTTTCAGAGCAACTCTGCAGATGCACAGCATTTGGTACAAGGACATTGGACTTTGTGTTTTATCACACCCCTCTATTATACCTTACTATTTAATCAAAATACCTCTATTTTACAGTGGAATGTATGTTAGTACACTTTTTTGGTTTTACTTTGTGATATCTCACTCTGGCTTTAAAGTTCTTGGCATGAAACCAGAAGGCAAAACAAAACTCATGGGCAATGCAATCCCAGTGAGAAAGACAAAGCTCTCCTAGGAAATCTCTCTTAAAGAGCTGCTTTGGCCATATGGAGAAGTTGTTGTTTCTCCCTAAGCACAGAAATAACAAGGCACAACAGTTAACAGAAATGACAAATTCTTTCTTACTAGTGTTAGAGATTCTGCATTGACAAGATCTCCCTGGCTGTGCCATTAAAATGGAGCAGGAAATAAGAAAACCAAAATGATAAAGAAAAGCACTGCTCATTATGGAGGCCCCAAATGTTTTGTACAACCAGGCATTGATCCACTTGACTTCAGGGAGTACAGCATTGCATTG
The DNA here is from genome assembly GCF_028769735.1 of Zonotrichia leucophrys gambelii. Taxonomy (NCBI): domain Eukaryota; kingdom Metazoa; phylum Chordata; class Aves; order Passeriformes; family Passerellidae; genus Zonotrichia; species Zonotrichia leucophrys. The sequence goes on from NC_088173.1 coordinate 2,627,810, forward strand.
GTTGGTGGAAGGGTTGCAGTGCACTGTTATCAAGTTTATAAAGAGGTCTGTGACCTTTTTAAATTGCTACAAAATTGCAGCAGATTAGCAAAATGCCTTACAACTTTGAGTGGAAAAACATTTTTAATATTTTATATTCCCTGAATAACAGCAGAAAGTACATATTTATTTCATGTTGTAATAAACTTTAACTTTGTTTTCTAGAAGCAGCCTCCATCCAAGAAACTATGCTTTTAATGGAATTCTTAAGCAAAAAACTGGAAAAGTTATGAAAGCTTTATGTGAACGGCCAAAGAAGACATTGCTGAATTCCTTTCTATCTGCCTTCCTTCAAAAATGATATTTTAGCAATAATAGATGTAAGGCAATAATGGACATAACCCAGTAGAAATATTTATAAAACCAAGGAGATCATAAATTTAATAATGTTGAGGAAAATATGTGTCTGATTCTGACTTTTTTGATATTGCTGGGCAATAATCAGGAGTGTCTCCTTAACTACCAGAAGAGTCATCTATGAGGAAGTGATAGAAAAAACAGTTCTTGTGCCTTGTAGGAAGAATAAAAAACTGTAAAATATTGCATGTGTTAGTTCAAATGTGAACAGAATAGTAAATTATACTGCAAAATGAAGAAAGGTGTTTAAATGAGCACATTTTATAAGCGAGAACTAAACCATATTTTAAATATCTTGGGGGGCTTCACAAATTTGTGATGTTTTACCAAATAGTCTCTGGCTCATTCCTGATTCCTCTACTTGTCACTGTGATGAGTAGAGGAATATTGTTCTTTTAAATGAACATTTCACAAATGGTCTTTATTTGACTGAACTGAAAAACTCATTTGTGAAACAAGAGGGGATCTTCACGGCTGATACAAACAAAACAGATATTTTCTGATGAGGTGTTCTACAACACCATCAGTGTGTACGCCTGACAGCTTAGGAGAGGGTCAGCATACACAGGGTCCTTGGCCTCTTGGCCAGGATGAATATTTTAAAATACGATGGTGTGTCACCAACCAAAGATTTCCTTTGTTGTTTTGTAATTCTAATAAACAGCTTTAGTGATTGGTTAAATCACTTGAGCCTTTTCAATCAGATCGCAGCAGCTGTTTAATTTACAGCACAGTTGGGATCATCCTCTAAACCTGGGGGCTTTTGAGCACAATAATCAAGTGTGAATGATTTCTCTTTCACATACCATTCAGTAAGTGTTGCTGTACTACATCTTTCAGGCTTTGGGTCAGTAATGCACATCAAAGCAGTTGATAGGGTTGGATATGTAAGAATATCTATCTGCCCCTGACAGGGGACAAGGCTTTTTCTCTCAAGACATTAAGACTAAAATGAGCAGTGCAGCTTGGCAGGTGCACTGTGTTCTGGCAAATCAATGACATTAATGATTAACTGCTTTGGGTCATTGCTTTGATTTGCCCATTCACAGAGGATCCTGTAAGATGTAGGAGAGGCCAGCTGAGACTTGTTTACATTTTATTCTTCAATGATTAATTGGTGCATAAAGAACTTATTTATTTATTTCAAATAACGTCACTATAGGATTGTACCATCCCTAGGTACATTCTCTGTTGATGTACAGTCCTGGGGAGCTGAACAAGTGCAAAAATCTGTTCTCTTGTGTACCCATCAGCCAGGGAAGTGCTAGAAATGTATGACTCAGCTTGAGGAGTTATCAGTTCTTGAGATCTGACCTTGTGTCTGAAACTCACTGGAGAACAAATTGTTGCTACTTATTCCACAAACTTTGGCTGCATATCTGAAGGTGAAAAAGTGAGATCTGCATTTCCAAATTGTCTGGAGACCCACAGCATCAGGAGTGCTGAGGGGATAATCTGGGCAACATGGTTTGGAGTTTTGTAATGTAGAAGTGAGCTTCAAAATGTTAATTTACATTTAGTATCTATTAGTTTATGTATATGAATGTACAATTTTTTAATGATTGAGTTGCCAGAACAATTGGTGTGTTGAGGTATTGCTTCATATGTAGAAATTGGTGATTAATATGCTCATGTAGATTAGTATTTGTGCAGTCAGAAAGGTCTGAGGCCAAAATTGTTTTCAAATGTAGATTGCAAAAAATTATACAGTTCTAATTTCCCCTAAGACAAGGAGGCCTTCCCTCTGATAAGCAACAGAGTATTATTTCACTAATGCTGGTGTTCACCTTACTTGTGTTGTAGACAGTGCACCATGAATAAATAACAAAATCATCTCTTTGGCATTATATGCCAAGAGCAAACCCTCTGGTAACTCTGAAATGCACATATTACATAACCCACCCTGTACAGCCACAGTATTTTGGTATTGTGTTTTTTCGGAATTACTATTCAGAAATATTAAGCTATTTTTGCAAAATAGGGCAATAGTATTCTTTCACTGGAGGATCACTCCTGATGGTCATGTGTTATTTATATGCAGAAAATTATGGTAAGCAGCAGTGATGTTGCTAAATATCTGATATACCATAATGCAAAGCTGCCATCTGCAAGTCATCTATATCATTTCCTATAATTTCTTTTTCTAGAAATGCTTGTCTAAATGCAATCAGTTCAATTTTTCTTAAAGTCAGTGTCACTTGATTTCATATCTGACAAACAACTTAAAAAATAAACAAAAATTTAATGATGTGATCTCCTTCCATTCTTGTGTCCATGGAGATGTAACAGTTTAATTTTTTTCTGGTCCTTAGGTCTAATACATTCTGAGAACAACAGCATTTCCTCCTTCAGAAATAATTTTACTACTCTATAACATATGAGCATCCTGGCAACCTTCCTAAACCTGTGTGGAGGTGGATGTGGGAGCTATTTTGTTTTAAGGTAACCTTTCCCCTGTGTTCCTGTAAGTCTTGAAAACTATGGACCTTTCATAGGCAGTGCCTTCTTAGCAGAGACTCTAGCTGTGTTTTTATATTCAGTATTTTCAGTTTCTTCTGTTTTGACTAATGTGAAAGAAATCTGTTTTTCTTTGTCAGTTCTTTATTTAAAAAGCTACAATTAAAAATTTTCTCTGCAAGGCATGCTGTGTTCCCTAGTCTTACTCCACTTTTGCTGCCCCATTCAATCCAGAAGGGTCAGAGATATCCCAAAACTCTAAAAATTACGACTCCAGTGCTTTCACTGTCAGTTTTTGAAAAAATTTGTAATTGATTAATTTCCTTTATTAAGCTAATAATACTGAAATGTGAAGGAGTTTTGTATACATGAAGAATACACAGAAAATAGTCTTTATTCTCTGACTGATATCTATAAAGGAAATTACTGGTTTGATTTGAATAAATATATTAAAAGAATTTCAAGATGGCAAAGAAAAGCATAGAAATATAGGACATTCCAGAATTCCAGCCACTTGTAAAAGTTTAATTTGTCCAATGTTTGCATATTTTTTGTCATAGTGTTTTATTGCTATACTTGTATTTTTTTCCCCTTTAAGTCATCTGCCACCTTCAACATCTGTTTGACAACTTCTATCATGATCATCTCAAAGTGAGAAGGCTCCAGCTTCCATACTTAGGGGATGTATTGGTCAGGAAGTTTGTTGGCCTTTGATGTGATTTGTGGAAGACTCAGAATAAGACATGTCTCTCTCTTTTTGGGGAAATACCAGTTTTGGAAGGATCATATCTTTGTAGAAATACCCAGTTTTGGAAAGGTCAGATATTTTTTTTTCTTGCAGATTTTTTCATTCCTTTCCAAGTACCTCCTGGCCCAGGCTTTATGCTGCCATGGGTCCTGTGGTGGGGGATCAGAGCTCTGCTGTGTGAGCCAGCAGAGTTAGTGGGTGTCGGGGCTTTAGCTGGTCAGAGTGACCCCAAGAAGAGTTAGAAATTCTCTTTTCCCAGCCTGGCGCTTGAAGAAGGAGTCAGAGCTCTTCAGTTCTCGGTCTCAAGGTTATTTATTGTATCTTGTCTATAAAATTCTTTCTCCTGCCCTGCTGAGGTCTGTCCAGCAGGACAGTTCCAGGCACTCTGCCTGCCCCAGGGGCAGTGTTATGTCTTTATACTAAAAACCACGTGTACAATGTTTACAATTACTTTCCAATACCTATCACCTATGTTAGACAGTGAGCTTCCACTCTAAACCAATCTGTAAGAGCCACCATTATTACAGCGACCTAGACGGTCACTGTGGTGAGAGAAGGACGAGAATCTTGTTTCTTGATCAGAAGGCTGATTTATTGATATAAGATATATAATACATTATAACTATACTAAAAAGAATAAGAAGAGAGGTTGCAGAGAGCAGCTATCCCAAGAATAGCATAGAAAGAATAACAAAGTTCTGTGTGCAGGGAATCTGTCCTGAGCTGCTCCTGTGATTGGCCTTTAATGATACACAAGGAAGATGAGCCAATCACAGGGACACCTGCTACATTTCACAACAGCTGATAACAATTGTTTACATTCTTCTTCTGGGGCCCTTTGCTTCCCAGAAGAAGGAGAAATCCCAAAGAAAGGATTTCTATGAAGAAATGTCTGCAACATCTCACCTTTCTAAATTGTATAAATTAAAAGAAAAATGCTGATGTGAAATGAACAGGAGATTTCTTCAACTGTAAAATATACAATACTAATAAATCACTAAAACAATCCTACAATCTAAAAAAAATGCAAAAAACAATGCAAAGAGAATTCAAGTCCAAGCAGCTGGGTTTCAGGAACAGTCCAAGAGCTGAAGTTGTTTCTCTTGGATATCTGAGAGTCCTTTTCGGTCCTGAAAACAGACTTGCTGCAAAAGTCCCATCAACAGTTATCACAAACCATTGACAGTCTTACAACAATTTCAAACAACTTGAACAACTTTTAGAATGTCCTTTTCTGGCCCTTCAATGCTTCAGTGCTTCAGAACTGCTGCCCACTGTTTTCAATCTTTTTTATTTAATTTTTTTTTTTTTTTTTTTTTTTTTTTTTTTTTTTTGATCGAAAATGAAAAGAGCAGCAGCAGAGCAGAGCAGTGCCAGAGAAGGAAAGGCCCTGGGGGCCCTGGCCCATGATGGACCAGGAACCCCAAAACTGGCCCGCAAAGGGGGACCAGGACCAGTAGGAGAAACCTCAACCCCCAGAAACACCAAGAGGCCAAATGCTGGCCCTGGCCCAAAAACTTCCTGAGCCCAACGGCCCAGGCCAAACCCATGAGGCAGGCTCTGCATTCCCACAGGCCTGCACCCTGCTGCCAGTACAATGGCAGCACGAGTGGGGACACACTTTCTTTTCCCAAAACCACTGAGGCATGCCAGCAGCAGGGAAATAGAAGCCTTCCCAGAGATCCCATCTGGGGTCTGGAGATGTTTGTTCCCCACAGCAAACCACCTATGGTCTCCTCCATCTGTGCCCTCTCCCTCTGCACTGCAAACGCAGCAGGTTTGTCTCTCATCTGCCCCATGGTTTCATCCCCACCCCCTCCGGGCTGGAGATCAGAGGCAGAGCTCTCGGGATGCACCTGCCCCCCGCCACTAGGGCGCAAGAGAGGCGGCAGAGATGGCAGCCTCCATGGGACAATCCCCGAAAAAACACCCCTCAGCCCGCCGAGAATGCTGATCTTGAAAGCAGGCAAACACATCGCCCCAACAGTCAGCTGGCGAGCACTCCCCGCTCCACGGAAGGGGAGGCCAGCCGCCGGGGCCGCTGCTACAGCAACCGGTCCGGGATGGTCCGAGCTCGAACAAGCCGCCGGTTCCAGGGCAGTCTCTGACGCCGACACGGAGGACACAGCCTCCGACAACGGCAGGACTGCCGGGGCAGCCTGTGCAGGCAGCGGGGGGGAAGCCGGAACCGGGGAGGGAATCTCGCTGGATGTAGGAGCGGCCGCGGGCTTTTCCGAGGGTCCCGCAGGTTCGGCGCCGTCTCCAGCACCATCCTGAACAGGGACCGTCTCGGCTTGAGGTGGCGAGGAGGCCGATGGAAGCGGCAGAGGGGCCGGAGGGGCCGGATTAGAGAAAATATACGCAGAGTGATGTTGCTAGAAGTCTGTCTCGCTTATGCAAAGCTAGCCATCTGCAAGTCATCTATTGCATTCCTATACTTTCAGTTTTTCTAGAAATGGCTTGTCTAACAACAGCATTGTTCTTAAGCAGTGTCACGATTTCAATTCACAACCTTAAAAAATAAACAAAAAAATGGTTCTCCTGCCACGGCTCCGGAGATGTAACAGTAATATTTTCTTCCTCTGGTCTAATATTCGGCAACCCCTCCGCGAATCAGGTTTCCTCTATAACACTCATCCCGGCAACCTTCCTAACCGTGTGGAGGTGGGTGGGAGCTACTTTGTTTTGGTCTTCTCCCCTGTGTTCCTGAGTCTTGAAACTGGACCTTTCATAAGCAGTTTTTAGCAAATCTGCTTGTAAATTTTTCAGTTCTTCTGTTTTAAATGGAAGAAATCTTTGAATCTTTGTCAGTTATAAAAGCAAAAAAATTTCTTGCAAGGATGCTGTGTTCACTGCACTCCACTTGCTGCCCCATACAAATCCAAGGGTCAGACATATAAAACGCAAAAACTTATGACTCGAGTGCTTCACTGTCTTTTGAAAAAAATCTGTATTATAATCCTTTATTGCAATAGGAATAAGTTTTCGTATCTGAAGGAGAACAGAAAATAGTCTTAAGCTTGATGTATCATAAAGGAAATACTGGTCTTGTTGATTTTTTAGAAGAAAAGACAAAATAACCATTGAAATATGATTCCAGCATTCAGCCACTTGTGAAATCTTCTAATTGTCCAGAGAGGGTTTCCATTTTGGTCATTGTGTATTCTTACTTGTATTTTTCCCAAATCATCTTCCATTCATCATCTGTTGAACACTTCTATATGATCATTCAAAGGAAACTCACATGCTTCCATACAGGATTATTGGTGCAGAATTTTGCTGCCTTGATGTGATTTTAAACTCAAATTTAAGACTTTGCCTCTCATTGGGGTACCAGTTTTAAGGACCTTGTAGAAGTACACTAGTTTTGGAAAGGTCAGATTCTTGTTTTCTTGCAGATATTGATTTTAATACTTGGATTTATGCTGATGATCCTGTATAACTCTGCTTAAAAGATTAGTGGAGGGTTTGCAGATGAAAGAAGAGTGTTTATCCCAGAATGCATCAGAAGAGTAAGCTTAGTTCTCGGTCTCAGGTATATCTTGTCTATGAAATTCTTTTTGCCTATGATCTTCCAAGGAAGAGACTCTGCCTCACCAGGGCAGTGTACTTTTCAAAACCACGTGTAACAATTGTTTACATTCTTTCCATTACCTACCCAGCTATGTAGACAGTGACTTCACTCTAAACAATGTATGACCACCATCACAGCAGAAGATGGAGGCCAAGAAGAAGAAGAAGAAGGAGAAAGGCTGGACATGCTCAGATCCCTCCATCTTGCCTCCTGAGCCCCCATACCAAAAACCCCAAAATCTACTTTTCCACCCCGTGATAACTTCACTATTCTTCCTAAACTGTCATGGCTTGCAGATCCTCATATAAGGTTGGTAACTTGCTCCATGGGTCATAATCAAACCCACAGGTGTTTTGGGCTCTGTGCCAGGGTCTCTGAGCCCCTGGCAGGGGTCTTGGCCATCCTGGACAGCCAGAGGGATGTCCTGGGTTCCACAACTGGGTGCTGCTTGCAGGTGTGTCACTGCCTCTGCTGCTGTGCAGAGCCAGGAGCATCAGCAGGGGGGTGGATTCCTCCAGCGGGGAGGGCAGGAAGGCAGCTTGACCCAGTGGTGCTCAGCTTCTGTGCAATAGCCTTGTTTTTAGCAAGCTCCCTTTGTTTACATCCCTGCTAACTGGGCATTCAATTCTGAAGTGGCAAAGGCTTGTCTGATAATTTAAAATAATATATTCCAGGGGACAGTGCACTGCCAGAGCTCTGTGCCTCCGGTGGCTTCTCAGATCTCATTTTCTCTTGATATTAAACCAAGACATTTCAGATCCTCTATGGCATTTCAAGTGAGTTTTGGTTTGGGAAATCAGACTGTAAAGGAAAAACATCTATCATGATCATTATACAAAGTTCACATTCTGCTTGGAGCAATTTCTGGAAAAATATTTTACAATGTTTTCAGGTATGTTGGTCTGAGAGGATCTTTTGAAGTAATTTCTAACTCCTCTATATCTAAACTAATTGATTCACCTTTAACCCCATTCAAACTGAGGAACTTCTGATGCAGCTGTGAGAGGCTGCATCATTAATAAAGCACTGGCACAGCAGAGTAGCTGAGTGTTCATTGCCTGAGTTGGTGGCTTTATTTTGTAGTTTCTGGGTTAATGTCTCTTTCCATAGAGCTATTACAGAACCAGAATACAGAATTATTTCCTGGATTTTAACCTGCAGTCATCTGGTCCCAGAGCTGACAAATAGGAAAGAAGACAGGCCCCAGTAAGGCACTGTAATGTGGAATACCAGCTTTTCAAGCCAGGAGAAAGAAGGGCTCATTTCTCAGGTACTGCCATAATCTTGTTTAGCAATTGCTCAGGGTGCAGAAAAAAAGAAACCTCAAGATAAAATATTCCCTTTCTAAGCTGCTTGGAATGGAAACGTGTGTTATGGAAAAATGATGGCAACAGAAGGGTGAGCACAGATAATAACTTTACTCCTGGAGAGTAAATTGGTCTATTGCTCGAGGAGAATAGACCAATATTATCACCTTCTGATTTCTCAAGAGAAATCAAAGAGCCTGGTCATTTGATGCAATATCCTTGGAGACTAAGGGCTGAAATCTTCCAGAGCAAAATGCAGTATGGTTGTATATCTGATGGAAATCATTGGTTGTGAACACAACTAATTTTAAATTATTTATTTATACTTCCAATGAAGCCAGAGTGATATTATTTAGTGGGTGAAATGCATTTAATTAAAAACTGAGCTATGAGAGAAGAACTAGACTCTTTTCCTTTTACAACTGTAAAAGTTGAGGCTGCAAAGAATGGAGGAAAATATTCAAATATCTGAATACAATGTCTCAGTGAATTTGGAGTTAACTTTGGCTTTGTTTCAAAATAGCACTTTTCTATTAAAAAGTGAAACTAAATTAAATTTACAGATCTACATCCATACTCTTGTCATCTTTTGATGGAACAAAACAATCTAAGCTTCCCGCCTACTTTGCTGCAGCTAGACAGAAAAACATAATTATTTTTCAAGAGGAAAGCCACTTTTTCTCACAGTAATGTGGCCATTATTCAATCATCTTTCAATCAGCCTAAGTGGCCATACTCACTATATCTCCCTGGTTTGTTTGCATCTAAAATATGTCAATATCTCTTTCTATTAAAGTGAAATATGGCCATTGTAGCAGTGTATTCCCATTTCAGATTTACTTTTAATGAAACTAAGTAATTATCTTTAAAACATTTATAAATTAAAAAATACATGTCAAGAACTGTATTAAGTAAATGGATTCATAATTACAGGTAAGCTGTACAGAGGATCTCATGCTGACAAGACCCCAAATCCCTGCAGAGTTACTGTGAGGTCAAAAGACACCTGACACAGAGGTGCTGGAGTGGCAGTTCTTTTAACTCTGCTCTCACTATGGGAACTGATGACTTTTCTGGGACTAGGAGGTAAATATGGAATGAGTTCATGCCCTGTGGTCTTGCTCTGAATATAATTATGTTCAAGATGCAAATGAGCCAAGATGTGAATGACAGTGAGAGACAAAAGGATTGGGGTGTGCATGGGGAGCTAAACATCAGTGGATCCCTCAGATGTGTTTTCATCTCAGCAGAGTGTGTGACTGGAATTAGCATTCAACTCCTTTATGGCTCTGGCACTGCTAAATGTAATTTGGCACAGGCTTGAGTAGGTAGGCTCCTGCAAATCTGAGGTGTGGATAAATCTCCTGGAAACAACATCTTATCCTGCTGCTGAAACTCTGCTCTGCAGACCATGGGAGGGCAGGGACAACACCAGGAGCAGAACATTCCTGTTGCTGATGTGCACATCTGTCTGGAGCTGGTGAGCCAGGGATGGGTTAAAACTGAGATGAGAGGCAGGCCCCTTAATTTTCCATCTGGAGGGACAGGCAGTGGTGTGTTACCTGGGGAGGAAGTCCTGGCTGTGTGATACAGGAGGAGCACACAAATGCCCACTTCAGGAATTTATCATCTTGCAAGTCTTATGGTTATTACAGGGAACGAAAGTGCTGTGTTGTGCACTCACTGGAGACTCAGAGGTATCATTGAAAGAGCAAAGAATGATTACACTACAGAAACTGTGCAAGGAATAGTTCTAAGTCAAGCTTTTGGTGGATACAGGGTTACCGACTGTTAGAGTCCTGATCTGTGTATAGATTTTGACTTCATTTTGAAGTTGGATAAAACTGTAAAGGTGGGCTAGTTCAAACCCCAAATAATTCACATGGATATGGAAGAAGCACACTTTCTCTCTATCATGTGAATAAATAATTTATAAAATCTGTTTTGCTGCCCTGAGAGGCAGCTTGTTTGGAATAATCAAAATTTGACTTGATGTTAAGGAAATACATATTCAGACCTGTTGCTAATCAAGGAAAACACACATGTAGTAAAATTCTTCAAGTCATTTTAGTAGAGCATGGTAACCAGACCATGTAAATAAAGAAAAGCCTGTCTCCCATCCAGGAGGATCACTTCAAATTAGCAGTTATCTGTGCAACTGTGTATGTCTTTGTCTGGGCATTTTCCCATCTTTCCTTCTGCCCTGTTTTTCTTTGGATCCTGAAGGCTCTCCCGTAACAGTCTATTTCAGTGTCAGGTCATCAATGTCTTAGTATGGAAGTGTCTCAGCCGTTATTCTGTTACAGCTACAACATTTTCTGGCCTTTTTTCCCTCCCCTTTTTCTTTTTTCTATCTTTTCTTTTCTCTTCATTCACACTGCAGCTAGAACTTTCCTGGACCTGGTCTGTCTAAAGGTACTGTCCTTATGAGGATGTCCTTTTCCCATTATTTTCTACTTTGTATTAGCTCATTTATGCTGGAATCACCTCAATAATCTTGCAGTCAAGGTGCCCACGAGCCTCTGCAGCCATTTCAATGTTAAGGGCAGACTGCCTTCAGCACTTTCATTTCACTTCTTGAAAATAATTTCTGTAAGTATTTGTTCATTATGAGGCTGGCAGTGCCCTGGGACTGCACCTTAGAAGGAATGAAGGTATTGCAGTGGTGTGCACTGCCCAGAGAACCACAGAATCCCAGGGTTAGGGTTGGAAGGAGACCATGTCCCAGCCCTTGCTGCAGTCAAGGCAAACAACAACCACTGCTCTTCCTCCATCCTGCCATGCCATCCCAGAAGGCTGTCAGGCTGGCCAAGTATGAGTCCCCCTTGCTGAGTCCATGCTGACTACTCCCAAAGACTTTCTTTTCTTTTACTTGCTGTTTGATGACCTCCAGAATGTTATCTGCCATCACCTTTCCAGGGATGGAGGTGAGGCTGACTGCCCAGCAGTTTTCCTGGGTCCTTCTTGCCCATTTTGAAGACAGGGGTAGATTTGCTCCCATCCAGTCAAAAGGTTGCTGTTTTCTGATACCGCATCCCTGGGGTCAACAGAAACAAATTGGTTTTTGCATCCAGCTGGTGCTTCTGTGCATCTGGAGCTATGGTGATCCATAGCTACATCCAGGCAAAAATCCCCAAACATCTTTTCTACCACATATGAAAGACTGGACCCTCTCATCCAGTCTGAGCTATTTTCAAATTTAGTCTCACCTTACAAGCTGCTCACCCCAAACTCCCCTTGCTCTTCCTTCACTGGGCAGCTTTTTAAATCACAGATGTTTAAATGCTGACTCTCTTCTTTCTTGCCCATTAGGGCCAGTTGCCTTTGGGAGTTGTTAATGGAGTGGGATGACAAGGGAAAGGGATATGGCAAAACACTTCTACCTCAAGAGCAGGAAATTGCACCTCCTGTTTTACTGTGAATCCATGAATTGGGGGGTGCTTAGAACACAGTAAGGTGAGATTGTGGTCCCCCCTTTTCATGCAAAATGATGAAGGCCTGGTTAAAGCCTTGTGCATTCTGGGGAGTACATTTATCATCAATGTCCCTTGACAGATAAGGGTAAATTACAAATTTGTGGTACTTTGATGCTTGAGTCTCCTAGCAACAGTAGTTCCTCTGAAGATGACCCCTGTCATTTCAGAGTGCCTTAACCTGGACATTTCAGATAGCCTTCTATGGATGAAATGAACTTTAAATAAGCCTTTCCTTTATGAAAGCCTCATTTCCCACTAAGCAGATTTCATTTCCAAATCTCATGATAGCTTAATGATAAAATATGATAATAGTTCTGCTTATTCTGAATAGAATCACAAGGAAGGTAAGTAGTTTCTTATTTATAAGTGCACCTGAATTAATTTTTAATAACTAGCTGTTTTTTAAAACTTGTCTTTGAGGTTGAGAAAAGCAGCTCTTATTTACTAAATCAAGGGTTTTGGGCTTTATATCCAATATCTACAATTATTTGTATACCTGAGATCCTACTGCATGACTGTTAAGTAATTTTACTTGAGTTTCATATTTCTAAATTTTAAATTTAATTCCAGATTTTTCTCCCACCCCATTTTCAAAACTCAGGCTTTTTCTTTTCTCTGTGAAATAGAAAATTTTAATAAGAAGAACTCTAAGGGCTTCAAAATTAACTGGAGGCTTCAGAGAGGGGGATATGAGTTGTGCACTGAGTGGTGCACAGCTGTGTCATGAGGGACCTTCAGAGGTCTCTCCTGGCTGTGCTGCTGTGGGTGCTTTTATTGATGAGTGAATGATGGTATGGAAGTGATGCCCACTCACTCTGCAATTCTCTGGATGAGTGTTTAAGCTGATCTTGATCTGCAAAGGAACAGGATGCAATCTGATGAGGATGAAGCCCTGCCCTCATTCAGGAATAGTCATTATCACCATCCATGGAGGAATTTAAGAGGTGTGTAGATGTGGCACTTAGGGACTTGGTTCAGGATTGATGATCTTAATGTTATTTTCCAAACAATTCTATTTTACAAAAAAATATTAAGAAAAACAGATGCAGATGGACTGGCCAATGTTCTGTGTAATTCAGGTTTCAGATACCTAGATCATGAGATGTATATTTAGCCTATATTTAGCATATGACAATATATAGATTTATTTACCCATATATGAAATCAGAGGTGCAGCCAGGTCCAGAGGCTGATAACCTGCATAATGAATCTTGTGTGCTTATTTGGGGCATTTGCAGTCTGCACTGAAGTTATTGGCTGCATATATTGCCAAAAATGCATTGAGGGATCCTCTTCCACCTCCCTTATTGATGGATTCCCATTGTTTTTCCCTCAACATTTATTAGTGTGCTGGACAAATCTTACATGAATTTCTAAATTGATATCAGGTATCTGGATGTTAAAGGATGAGGGTGAGGCAGGAAAGGATGGCGAGGTCTGTACTGATGTGTACAGGTTTATGGTTATAAGAGTACAACTTTGTCACCTGGGAAATGGAAGTGATAGAATAGAAAAGGACTCAAATGATACACATTTCTAGCCAGCTGTTGTCAAAGTATTTAAAGCAGTTCAGTTTGGTCTATTGGAAGATATCAGAAGAACCACAAGAGTTGGTGCACTGATCTATTGGAACACATCTGAAATTAAACAGCAACATTAACAATAAAATATTGCTGGGTGAGAAGTGCACTCCTCTACTTTAGCAAAAAGCAAAACTCACAGGCATGCAGCACATTTCCCTTTCCCTGGTGACATTTCCCCATCCACTGAAGTAGCAGATTCCTCTGTGTTCTCATCAGAGCTCTTTGCACACATCAATGGCAATGACAAAGCACAAAGCAGCAAATTAATAGAAACGTTTTCATTCTGATAAATGCAAAGAAGTTGATCAGTCACCTTCTATTGTAATTAAATAGCCATTGTAACACTTGTCTCACCAAGGGAAAAATGACAGCCTTGTTAGGGAAATAGATGATATTTTGAAGCATCTGATAGATAGGTATTAAGTTGTTAGAAAACAGTATTCTATGTAGAGTACAAGAGACAAGCAAAAGATGTTTTAGTGCTACAGGATAAATCCATTTGAAACAAGAAGACAGAGAGATAAAAACACTGTATCATGTATAGGTTTTACAAGGCAAGATAAATGAATATTAAGATACAGGTCAGGTCTGTACTTGTCTTTGTACCATCTCTTGTCTGTAGAAATTATGTAAAACAAGTAAATCAATATTAAACTCTCAGTTTCTTGATTGGTGTGAGTAAAATGTCACTGATGCACATTTTTGCACCCATGTTTGAAATATGACAACTAAAATGAAGTTAAACAGTCACTTAAATTTCACAGAACTATAGGATCTCATAAGAATCAGACTGGAAGATACCTTCACTTCCAGTCTGGGCCAGCTGTGTGGTTATACCAGGATGTTCAGGAAAGCTGCACTGACAGCTTTTCCTGACTTTGGGAAGCTGCACAGGACAGGGACTGGCTCTCTGGGCAATCTGTCTCGCTGTCTGACTGTCCTGCCAGGGAAAAGTTTTCTCCTTGTCTCCAGTGTGAAGCTCTCAGCCCTCTCTGTGTGCCTGTGCAGGCTCTGGGGCTGCTCTCTCTGGGAGCTCAGCCACGCTCCTGCCCTTGGATTGTAGAGATGTCTAGAACACCTGCAGTGTTCTTATATATACTTATAACTTATAACTATATATGTACTTATAATTACTTATAACTTCTAAGTAATAAGTTGTATTTTTAATATTAATGTAATCATATAACATTTCATCACTTCATAGTTTTATGTATCAGTGAGTATTTAAATATGATTTTCTTAGCCTCTGTTTGTTAGATACCTCAATGAATCTCAGGCACAAATATAAACACAAAAGAAAAAAAATAATGTAACACTAATAATCTAAAATACAACTATAGCCCTTTGAACTAAAACAAATAAAGGAGATATGGCTGGACAAGTCCATAAAACCATGACAGAGTTATTATAAAAGAGTTATTATCGCTGCCTTTATTTAAAATAAATTTTACTTTCTTCTTGAGTGGAAATTTTGAGCCAGCTAGTAACTTGAAAGTTGCTGTAGAAAGGAACTGTAGGTAGTGGTAGAATGCACAATTAAAGGCTTCCATGTCTAAAATCACGTTTGCAGATTTTTTTTTTTTATTCTGGAAGAGTATTGAATGTCTCTGCAAGGTCTGCAGACAGAACCTCTGCTTAAAACCAACCCATGCCTTCAAAAAAACCTAGGCAGAACAGCAAGACAATTGAGAAAAAATACAAGCCCTTTCTATTAAAGTATCATTCCTCCAGTGAAACTCATGGCTTTACATTTCTGGCCTGATTGTTGTAAAAGGCTTAATATTGCATGGCCTTTGAGAGGATCTGGTCTCAGTGCACAGGTGGGAGGTTGTGATGTGGTGACTTCTGATTCTAATCCTTTGCTGCTGCTCCTCCTCTTGCTACGTGGCTGGTCAAAACAATAACCCTCAGCCAGATATCTCATTCTCTCTCTTGTTGGAAATATTCATCTGAAAGCCTTTCAGGAGATGCTGAGAGTCTGTGGAATTGCAAAAATCCCTCTCTCTCTTGAATCCCTGCTTGGGACCCGTATAAAGCACAGGCAGTTCTCCAGCCTCTGCTTCTTTCACATTCCTTATACTTCAGATCCCTCTGGGAATAAGCTCTGGTTTGTGTTCTTCATGAACAACACTTATGTTTTCATGCCAGATTTTTCACAGGGATTTCTATAGCATCTTTATTTCTAGGCAGTGCATAGCCATTGTCTAATCCCAGGTCTGTTATGGTTAATATCTAAATTAAACTGTGAGCAGCTAAAATAGCTCAGGATATTCTGCACCTCAGATGGATATTTGGATTTCCTGCCAAACTGTGGCTCAGATGAAGCAGCCCCAGTAGAAGAAGTAAATAAGTTAGGAACTTAATTACTGCCTCACATGACATGCATTCAGAAGTTTATGTGCATAACAAAACAAGTTCAGGGAATTGCAGTAATTTCCCTTGCCACTTTATTTGATTGTGTGGTGATGGAGAGGGAATAAGGTAACTTAATTTGCATTAAAATTATGATTTCTGCTTTTCAAAACCAAATATTCACTGAGAACAGGAAAAAGAATAAAACAGCCCATTTAGGTGTTTTATTCACAATCTTATTTTGCATCAGTGATAAATTACAGTGATTTTATATTCCCTCAACAGTATATTAAACTGTCTTGTAATAAGCAGATGTTAAAGAAACACTCCTAAAAATATTGGACAGGCCATTTTTAGAGTGGAATTAGTCAAAAGTTTTATGACCAGGAAAACCTTAGTATGAGGAGAAGTGGGGCTCCTGCTAAAAGTCTGTTTGGGAAATGAAGTATTTACAGTCCCCTGCTTACAAAAATAATTAAGTCAGAGGCCAAAGGTGGTTCCAGAGCAGATTATAAATCATGAGATTTTAAAGCAGATAATCTCTGAGATTTTTCAAATTTGTTTTTCTGTTTGGAAATCCTTAGGCTGTACATATTTCCTCTTATCTTCCTAAGCCACAGAAACTTGGAAACATATATTTTGTTCCCCAAATGAAAGCTGAGATTATTATGTACAGCCATGAGTTAGGAGCTTGGCCTCCGAGAAAGAACACCAAACAGAATTGCAAAACCATTGCTAAGAGTTTCAAACCCAGCTTTCTTTCTTGTCTTTTCCTTTCCACATAACTGAGGTACAGGTTTCAATTGCATAGACTGGATGAATTTGAATATATGAATATTTGGCTGGGCACTCCTTGGTGATGAAATGAATCCAACACTGAGGGCTCTGCTCTCCATCAGACAGTTAAAATCCCAGACTCCTGGACAATTTTGCATCTTTTGAAAGCAGATGTTCTAGTTCTAAGATTAATTACACCTCTTTTCCCTTTCTTTGATTTACAACTGCATCAGGGAACGTTTCAGCAAGTTTTGTCTGGGTCATGTTTGCTTTGGGAGGCTGTTGGACTGATTTCTTCTGTGAGCCTCTGAACGTGGGGGGAATCACTGTGGGTGACAGAGGGACGTCTCTTGGACAAGCAGCTGCAAGAAGAGCCCTTCTAGTCCAAATTTATACAATTCACATGGACTGAGAATAAAATTCCTGCTTCTCAATGCATCCCCAGCCTGCACACCCTCACCAAGCAGCACCTGTGGAAACAGGGACTGCTCTGTGAGAGCAGGAACCTTGTCCTTCTGGAACTGTATCTGGTCTCTGAAAATATATCTATTCCTTCTCTGAAAATGTATCTATTCCTGTCCTTAATTTGATGAGATTGAATTAGAACACTTCAGATTAA
This sequence comes from Zonotrichia leucophrys gambelii, assembly GCF_028769735.1. Lineage (NCBI taxonomy): Eukaryota > Metazoa > Chordata > Aves > Passeriformes > Passerellidae > Zonotrichia > Zonotrichia leucophrys. Next base: position 2,645,099 of record NC_088173.1, read on the forward strand.
TCCTAGTATAGGAACCCAAGGAAGAGAAGGATTTTGAATATTTTACCCCATCCCAACCCTTTTTCTTTTACCTTTTCTTTTCTTTTTTCCCCTCTGATTTAAAATATATGCATTTTAAAGAAGGCTGAATTTTTTCCCTAACTTACTTGTCCAGATACTGAATTGCAACACAGCCTGATGGCTCCTGCAGTTACTCAGCAAGAGTTTCAGTCTCAAAGAGAAATAGTCACTAAATCATGGTAGAAAAAGAGAGAAAACAGCAAAAACTCCCTCTGGTGTGTGTGGTTTGAAGTTTAAATCAGAATCTGTGTGAGATCTGAGTTGACAGAGATGAGGAATGGGCTTTTCAGAGAACACATTCCACTCAAGGAATCTGTTCGTCTTCCTGAGCAGCTTTTTTCGTTTTACATTTCTTTTTGAGCTTGCCTTGTTTTGCTAATCATGTTGTGATTACAAACTACCTCATCTTCTGCATGTGTAGCTGTTGGTGTTCTTAGCATCAAAGGATCCAGCATTTTCTCTGGACTTCTTGGGTATAACTATAAAAATACAAATACTGATATATTCTCACATTATCTTATTAGAATTTCTTCCATATTCTTCCATATCATAAACAAGGAAAAGCCTTAATTTACAATATTTTTTTGTTTGTGTTTTGATTTTTTTCTTATGGAAAAGGATGTTGTACTAGAAAATACATTTTTAGTTCAAGAGTCCAGTTTGGGAGTTTTTTTTATTTATTTTTTATGTATATACCATTGTAATCTGGAATTACTACTGTGAGGAATATTGGATTTATGTTACCAAACTGAGTGCAGAACATGGCTTTGCAAATTTTGTAAGAATTCCTACAATTTTTGGAATGAAAAACAAGATTATAGGTGGCATTTCAAATCAGATTTCCTTTAGTGTGCCTCCACATGTGAAAAAAATAGAAGTCTTGCTGACAAGCAGAGAACAATGATCTGATATAAAGAAATATTGAAACGTGGAAGAGCAGGAAGTTAAATAAAAAGGAGAAAACTACCTGGGGCATTATTTGGATGGAGAAAGAAGGAGCGGTAAGCACAGCCCACCGAAGAGAACAAAGGGCAGGATACCAATTACACATGGATCAAAGGCTTAAAGGGTAAAATTCTAATTGAGATAATGAAACAAACTCAAAGAACTTTCTGCAGGTAGTGTGTCAGCTTCAGATACTGGGGAAATTTTTGAGCAGAGAAGGAAGAGAGGTGGAGGGAGTGCCCCAGATGTAAATAAAGCCATTAACTTCTTGAAGTACATCACACCTGAGGGAAAGGGAAAATCTAAGTGTAAACTGGGGCCGATATTGCTCCTTTATCGTGGTATGCTGAGGGAGAATTTAATTCCTTACAGTTCTGTATCAGCCCAGACATCTGGGACATTGCTTCCAAATTGAGAAGAATCTTTTAAGGCCCTTAAATCTGTATTTAGGGATGTGAATAAATAGGTTATCTCAAGGGCTTAGCCCTAGCACTCTCTCAGACAAGCAGCAGGTGTATGTACTTGTGGACAGAGACAAGACAGTTGACCAAAGCCTGTCATGCTGAAATATCTGTATTATACATGCAAATAATCATGAGTATTACTGGGATGAATGTTATCTATTTAGTTCCTGTTGATAAGAGTTGTACTACTCAGGATTTGGCTTAGACCACTGTAGTTTTCTAATACAGAAAGGAACATTTCAATGACCACAGCTCATGTTTCCTTTGGAGGAAACAACTATTTCTGTATAATTCCTTCTTTTCCAGTATAACTGTATGGTGAAAAATTGGATAGAAAAAAGGTCTGTTCCTTTTATTTATCCATGTCCTCATGTTACTACTTGATAATAACAATGAAATTTAGAAAAAATAATTGGCAACAACATAATTTTATTCACAAAATTTTGGTAAAAATCTGTAAAATTCTTGAAGAAGAAAAGATAACAGGAGGTCTTTCAGATTTGGAGAGTAGGCCTGTGCAGAAACAGAGAAGTAGAAACTGCTCACTTGGAGCTGGAATATCAAGCTGGAATATCGAGCTTGGAGACAGAAAAAAGGTCTGTTCCTTTTATTCATCCATGTCTTCATGTTACTACTTGATAATAAAAATGAAATTTAGGAAAAAACCAGCAGGAAAATAATTTTGTTCACAAAATTTTGGAAAGATCTGTAAATTTCTTGAAGAAAATAAAATAACAGGAAGTCTTTCAGATTTGGAGAGTAGGCCTGTGCAGAAACAGAGAAACAGAGAAACAAGTAGAAACTGCTCACTTGGAGCTGGAATATCGAGCTTGGAGATGCAGAGAAAGCTTCTGCTTATCAAACTATGTTTTTCTTATGCAAGATCGATCCCATTACCTGAAGAAAGCTTTGTGCATTGTGAGGTGCAAACACAAAGCTGTGCCAGGGGTTTTCTCCTGGGTGGCTGTGAGCTGGTCCAGCTGCCCCTAGGGAGCTGCAGCCCACACTCAACCTGCACATAACCAAAGTGTTGCTGAGCAGCAGGATGGAAGCAGGAGCCCCCAAAGCATTCAGCTGGTCAATGGCTGCAGGGAATCCCCAGCCCTGTAGGGAGTTCCTCACCTGGGAACCTGCTGGAATCACCTTTTCACTGCTTTCTGCAACCCACCCCTAAATAATTGCAGTGAAATAGGCCAAGGAGCTGCAGCCTGGGGCTGCACACACACTGCAGAGAGCTGACCACATCTCTGTGCTACAGAGCGGGACTCTCCACTCTGCAGGTTGTTTGCTTGGAAATACACTGCTAAATAAGCCTTGAGTTCTCTCCGGTTATTTATGTGTGTCATTGGAGCTGCAGATGAAATAGCCTAGGAAACAAAATTCAGGTGAGAGGCGGGTGAATTGATGTTTTAAGTTGGGTGTTTGGTTTGATAGCAGTCGTTGCTTTCATCCTTTGAAATTTTGTCTTAATGAAACATGGTAACCTCTTAGTGTCAGGCAACCTCTGAGAGATGCACAGCCTTAAACTGTGGGTTTAAATGATGTTTTCTTTCCATATGGACTTCAAGAAGCCTGTCAACATAAATGCATGGAAATCTGCCAAACATGAACAGCATTTTCTGAGGAAACATTTTTTATGACAGACTTGCATGGGGATAATGGATTGCAACAGCTCTTTCTTTCCTTTTTTTTTTTTTTTTTTTTTTTTGAGGTGAAATAATTTTTCAAGCACTTTTCAAGACCAATGGTCAGCACTCCATCGATCCATTTTCCATTTTCTCTCCACAGGTGAGAAAACTTAATATCACAGTACAAAGCATAATACCACAACATAATCCCAAAGCATAAACTATGGGTATCTGTTGCCCCTTCTGAAAAACCAAAACCCACTCCCCATGGCTTGCAGGATTCTCCATTGCCGAGATTAAATAAAAAAAAAATTAAATTCAGCTTTCCTTTCATTAAACTGCAATGAACTGCTCCCCCTCAGGCACAAAGCTCCATTATTTGGGCATGTCCTGGTGGAGGAATCTTTTCTGTGTTTTAGCAGTGTAAGGCCTTGTCATCTCCTCAGCAGCAAGACAGGGGAGCAGTGAGATCCTAACACAGCCCAGCAGTTGCCAGTGACAAAACTGGCAAAGCCTTTTTGAGCTCTGCTGCACATCAAGAGCAACTCCCCATCACTGCATGTGGGCAAGACTTGCCAGAGCAAGAGCACATGTAGTGAGAGCTGCAAAATCAGTGAGTGAAATATTCCTAGGGAAAGGGCTCTTGAAGTACTGAAATAGCACCTCTTCCTTCTTCTTTATGCTCTTTAAAATATATTTTCTCTTTTCCTCTCTTCAGGAATGTGCTGTAATGATATTAATGAGCTCTTAAGAGTTTGCTGATCCAGGGAATCTCATTGTAGGGTAAAGTAATAGTATGAAAGCCTAAAAATTAAGAAATTTAATTATTTTAATTATGCCATTGCATGGGGAGCTTGAGAGTGTGCACTGTAAGCACTCAGTGCATTAAAGAGGAGGGAAACTGAAGTTCTCAAAGGGCTGACAAAGGCACCTGTGGTGATTTGAGGAGGAGGATGTGCAGTTTGGGTTATATCTGACCTTACAGCTCTTTGACTTGGGTTGATTCAACTCCATGGTTCGTTTCACCTTGACTTAAAACTTAACAATTGCACCCCTAAAGTACTTCACCCTTAAAGCAGTCATCACCGTGCAAGTAAATGGTGGCCTGTGCAGTGAGGTGGTTCCTCACTGATGAACACTTGCTGCAGTGTTTACAAAAAAAGCTGATTAAGTTACAAGACGTTATTGCTTGTATTTTTTGCACTGAAGCAGCCTCATAATGAAACACTGCCAAGTGCTGTGTGCTTGCCAGTGCACATCCTTCAGACCCCTGAACCTCACCACATGAGACAATAAGTGACAATAAGTTGGGCTCTGCAGCTGGGAAAGCCTGAATCAGTCTCATCTTTGAGGAAGACTGGAAAACAAACTCTTGAAGGAGCAGCTGCAGTCAGTGGGTGAGCAGCTGGTTTGGGGAGCCAGGGCTGGTCAGAGCCCTTGGAGCTTCTGATGAACCAGCAGGCCCATCGTGGGGCGATGGATGTGGCAGGGCAGAGCAGTGGATGAGGCTGTGCACCACGTCTAATGCAGATGATTCTCTTTATGACTTCCTGGCTCTTCTCACTCTTCAAGGAGGGATTTAATAGGCACTCCTTGGCTCTATTTCAGTAGAACTTGGTGAAAGAGATGGGGTAGATGCTGCCAGCCAAACGCTTTCTTTGGTGTCACAAAAAATGTACTGGAGATTATTCAGAGAGAATGCAGCTTTGCTGCAAGGTTTTACTTTCATTTCAGCATTTGTGTGTACAAAATTAGTCTTAACTTTCCATTTTTATGTCTTCACATACAGTCCAGTGCTTTTCAAGAGTGGTCCTAGCACCAAGACTAATTTTTTCTCTCTTTCTATATATTTCTCTTCAGAACGGACAAATGTCATGTTGCTATGCCCTGAAAATCACATTGAGAAGTCACTTAGCACCTGCTATGCTTTCCAGCTTGCTGCAAGATTAGAGCTAATAGCAATAACTAAAACACCATGCAGACTGTTTTGGTGGTGACTTATGTTTAATACAGAACATGAAGTGGGAAACTCCATCCTCATGAGCAAGATCTTGCCTGTGTTTTTAGAAGCTTACAGCTCACTTCTGTTTGCTTGCAAAATAAAAAGCATCCTAAAAGGAGGCATGGACACATAGCATAGGAACACAACTTCAGTGAAAGGATTAAAAAAGTCTCTCCTGTCAGTGTGTCTTGAGTGCAACAGAACCATGTGCTTTTTTTGCTCCAGGTATCTTTTGTATCAGCACACAAAACATTTCATAAAGCAAAGGAATAAAAACCCAGACAGATTGAAAAAAACTCTGCTTGCTCTCTTGACAACAGTAGGTCTCGACAAACTGCACTGGCTCAAAATAAATTGAAATTGTTTGTGGTAGTTAAGCATGATCTCCTGGGCAGTGTCATAGAACATACCTGGGCTTTCTACATGGGGTAAAGAACAGTGAAATATCTATAATTAATAGATCATATTTTGAGTCTACAGATGATGTCCCAGGTGTTTGTAGGATTTCTGTCTCAGAGGAGTGGAGCTCTGCATTGAAAATTAACAGTGAAGTAAAGAAAACACTGGGATTTATAGTGTCTTTTCCACCTTTTTTTGCTCAGACCTGTCCTGCTGGGAAACCTCACTGCAGCCAGGGAATTAACTGGCTGTCAGACTGCTGAAGATGGGGAAAGGAAGTTTTTTGGTTCTAGCAATCACCTTCTCTAACACAATACACAGGCTGCACAGCCCCTTTCCCTCTCTGGATGTACACAATACACAGGCTGCACAGCCCCTTTCCCTCTGTGGATTTGCACAATACACAGGCTGCAGAGCCCCTTTCCCTCTCTGGATTTACACAATACACAGGCTGCAGAGCCCCTTTCCCTCTGTGGATTTGCACAATACACAGGCTGCACAGCCCCTTTCCCTCTGTGGATTTGCACAATACACAGGCTGCACAGCCCCTTTCCCTCTCTGGCTCCTTGGAGCACCCCGGAGCTGTGTAGGAGTGTGGTTTCAGTGCTCTGGCAGTGCAGGACTTTCTCCTTAGGGAGGGTGAGTGTCAGAGCTGGTCCCCAGAGCAGGAGTCCCTGACTCACACAGGCACAGTGCTCAGTCCATTGAACCCTGCTGACCTCCGCATTGCCCAGCTTGTTCCCCCTGTGTGCAGGAAAACAGCCCCGGTGCTCACAGGAGGAATCAGTCAATTGGCAGCAAATTAGCTGAGGATGGAACTTAATGAGCAGCTGGGTGTGAATGTCACTCCCCAGCCCAGGTTACCCCCCATGGTCACATCTTTCTGCTCCCAGGGCAGCCAGCAGGTTTTCTCGTGAAATGCTCATTAAAGGAAGAACATTTCCACGTATTTCACTAGTATGACAGTCAAGGGGAAAGTTACTGATTTTTCTGTGCCACCTACTGCAAAGAGATTAAAGTCAGTTGTCTTGCTGGAAGGTGTTACCATATAAATCACACAGGTATTGTTACTAAGGAAAAATTAATACTGAAGGAGCTTTGCTACCCATCCAGCATGACATCCAGACTGGAGGGAAAGGATGAGACATGCACTTCCCATTAACCACAGCAGTTACAGGTCTTCAAAGTTTTAACTGATTTCAGCATTAAGGAAATGAAATCTACTGTTGCTATGGGAGACGACAGACAAAACCAAAGTATTTGAATGTAAAAAAAAGTGAGCAGAGAGTTGCAAAAGGTTGATGTGGAGTGATCAAAGGGAATCCTTCATCCTTCACAGAAAAGGGAAAGAAGAAGTGCAGCTGAGGAAAAAAATCTCTTTCAGTCACATTAACAAGAGTGAAAGAGACGTTTCTATACACAATTTTCTTTATGCAAATTGCAGAACTCATGCATTTTCAGAAATCTTGGTAAGAGGGGAATATATACACAAATGACCAGAACTAGAGAGAAACCATCATATAAACTTAAATAAAAGCAAAGAATTTTCATTCCAGCAACTCTGGCCTTCCCAGTATTTTAAGAACTTGTTTTAATTTCTCACTTCTCTGACATGCTTCATACCTGATGGCCAAAAGTTTAGCAGACTGGATTTGACTCAACTCATTGGGCAATTCATCTACATATTCAGCTTTCCTTTCCTGAAGAGTAAAGTGTTACCTCACTGAGAATAATTGCAATCCCCCTTTGTATCTGAGAATTACACCTGCTTTAAAATCCATGCAGTTTGTTTGCTTCCTCTCCACATCTTTGGATCTTCTTAATGAAAGAAAACCTCTGTTCAGAAAGGTATTCCATCCATTTGAATTTTTCAACAAATATCTTATCTGCTACTGTTGGCATACATTAAAAATTGTGAAGTAACTTTCTTGGCCTAAATACATGAAATTATTGATTTGCTAAAAATAAAAACATTTGGCAGTTTGATGACAACAGCCTTTAAAGTTGAGACATTTGAAGTGCAGCTGTCTTCTATCTTTAAGGCAGTAACAGTGAACTTTATCATTCTTACAGAGAAATAGGACCAAGATGCCTTAGTCTGGTACATCCAATTTTTCCTAATTGCAGTTTTCTCTGAATCTCTTTCCTACACCTTGTCAGCTTCACATCTCTTGGATCTTCATTCTGACAATTTTATTTATATTCTATTTTCTCCTTCATTTACTCTTTTCAAAAAGGAGACTAATCACTTCTCCACATCGATGAGTTCACAAAACTCTCCTTTTTAACTTTTTTTTAGTCACCTATGTTCTTTTCCCAAGTTTTCTCTGCTGGCCCTATGACTTTTGAATTTCAAGGCACATTTTCCTGCTTTTGATTGTTTTACTTGAACATTTAATTGCTTCTCATTCCTGCAGACATTACTTGCTTGACATTTTATAACAAGACTTAATCAGGACATTTGCACTCTTTTTTCTGGGAAAAATCAGTTGAAACCAAAAGTGAGTGTAGGAAGAGACCTATTTTGTGAATATTTATAGGTAAATATCTAAAAAGTTTTGAAAGTATTGGATTTTTATTAGCATTTTGAAATTTTTATTAGCATTTTGAAAAGATTTTTATTTTTCAGCTTGAAAATGAAAATATTTATTTACATTATTTTTAAGGTATGACCATGGGCTGTAGAGAGACCCTAAAGAAAAGCTGTTGTCTTGAGACATATTAAGATATGTCAATATCCAGATATTGAGCAGCTGTAGAAGGCTGCTGAGGAAGTGTAGGGGAGAGAGGAGGTAACAGACAGGATACATTTGGGCTCTGTAAGGTTATACCAAAAATTTTCCATCAAAACCTCCTGCGTACCAGCTGTTGTCTACCAGGTTTTGGCTTAAACAACCCCCTTATATCCTGCTTTGGCACACAAGTTTCCATTTGCAGGCTGATGTGGGAGAAGGGTAACACCTTTTCTGCTAAAGACGCTTGTCAGGCATGCTCCAGTCTTCTCCCTGCTTAGAATTTTCCTGTGCTGTTTGCTTTTTTTTACAAGGCTTTTATTTCTCAAGTGCTCTCCACATTTCTTAGTGCTCCTGAGACATTTGCCATCTAATTGTTTGTGACACAGCTTGGTTGCTCTGGGAGTGCCTTACAGGTGTCCTGCTGAGGAGAGCTCAGCAGAGCATGATTCAGAAAAGAATTTGGAAATGTGGTTTGTTATTCCACACAACAAAGAGCAATGCAGGAAGGATAATCCATTGGTGTAAAAAACCTAAAACCTGTGGTGGAGCTGCTCCTACAATTAAACAAAGTTTTCTGTGCTAAGCTGAGACCCAAAACCTTTTCTATAACCAGAGGCTCATCACAGCAGCACAAGTGACACCTGCCTGCCTCAGAGCTGGCAAGAAATGCTCACTCAGGCTGGGGCTCAATTCAGCTCAATCTGTTGTTAATAAAACTTGTAGGCTGTGTAGCTACATATCTATATTTGTTTTTGAATCTGCAGCTTGCTAACAAATGCCAAATCAGCGTAATTATATTTACATTCCAGCACAAATCATTCAAAGGAACATGATCAGACAGTGAAACTACCAAGTGAGAGTTCATGTTTTCTTAATGATGGAGGTTTGAAAATACAGACAAGCTGGGAGCTTGGTTTAAAAAAACTATTGAGTAAGTGCAAAACTGACAGAGTGAATTTAGTTGATGTAATCCAGATGTTTGCATTTTAACTAAGGGAGAAGACACATCAATGAAAATTTATAAGAGTAGTGAGAACATGCATAATGAGACACTGGAGAGAAGAATGTAAAGCAGAAGTGTCAGTGAGGATTAGGCATATGAGTGTTTTGCTCCATTAGTATGTATTAGTGCAGCCAGCCATGTTTGAATTTCAATTTGACATAATTTGGAAATGCATTCTATTGTAACGCTTTGTTAAATTGTGTACTGGGGATTTCAGGAGAGTTTAAAGGAATCAGGCACTCTGGTGCCACCAAAATCCGGGGAGCCAGTTGTGGTCCCTCACAAATTGTGGTGGTTGCACATCTTTATCAAAAACTATCCCAATGACTTCAGTGTGGGTTGTACCCATTCCAGCTAGGGCTGCACCTGAATTTTTTTTTCTGAAACAGAAGCCAAAAAAAGGATTGGGCAAAGTATTGCCCTTAGCTTTCCTTGCTGTGAAACCAGTTATTAAATGCCAGTATTGCAGCTTTGTCTGTGTGTCCACAAGCATGCATTATCTTGGCAGCTCTCCCTGCAGCACAGATACTATCACCATTACATCAATATCAAATTCAGATTTCAACCTGGAATTCAGGGATTGTGATTAACCTGTCATCACCTGAGATGATATATTTCTTCACTGGGTCCCTGTTTCTGGTAGGACCAAACACAATTCAGATGTTTTCAAGTTCCTCACAGCATCTCTCAATTCTGTTTCATGACTTTATTTCAATATTGTAAGTATCACCAGAATTCATTATATATTATATTTTTAAGTATTTTTCAGCTTTCTCACCTGATACACTCAGCCTTGAGCAGACTTAAATACATACACAAAGAAATCCCTATATTATCTTTCAGTAAAGCTTTCTTTTGCTTTTTATCCATATAAAGCGTGGCAATGGCCAGTGTCGTGACAGGGATACAATTTAGTGAATTCTGAGCTTTTACTTTTCTCTTTTTTTCAGTCTTTGTGCCTCTTGTATTCTTAGTTGCCTGGTTGACCAGTGATAAAAAGGAGGTTTTTGCTACCTAGAACATGTTAGAGACTGACTGTTGACTAAACCTACAGAGTTGGCAAAAGGCAATTGAGATTTGAGGAGCGGGTGGGTAACCAAGAAAATCTGAGAATTAAAAAAATTATTAGATTAGAAACATGAGAAAGAAAAACTTTGAAGAAAATTGGATATTAACTTATGCAGCTGAAATGGGTTTGGTATCTTTAAGAAAAACATGGCTTTTAACTTTGTTCCCACATTTTAAAATAAGTATTTTTTAGGAAGTGGTTATGAAAAATGAAAATGAGCAAAGTTCCCAGGTGACCCCTTCCCCCATGACACTGTAGGGAGCTCTTCATGCTCCTGAGTGCTCTTGTGGAGGTTTACCCAAGGCTTGAACCATATCCTGGTTTGGATTAAAGCAGTCCTTGAGTTTGTTTGCCTCTGCCTTCTCCCTCAGCTACTTACAAACTATCTGAAGGAGAGAAATATACCTTCATCTCAGTGCCAACCTGCTTCCTTGCAAAGGCTTTGAGGAAAAGGATTGAGGGAGGATGGAATCTCTGTCTCTTTTTTGAATACCAGCTGAGGATTTTGCCTATGCCTTCATGCTGCTTCAGCAAGAGAAATTGATCATGTGCCAAATAAATAGGTAATTTTTTCCTGCTAACTATGAGAAAATTATACTTTCTCTTCTTTATGTCTGGAACATGTATCAGAGATTACTGATACACACATTTGATAGGAAAACCCTGCAGGACATGCTTACAGCAGTGCTCCTGTTGCAGTATTTTGTAGTTTAAATCATTACTTCTGAATTTCATATTTGACTTCCCATCATTAATTCCACTATGAAAGCCAATTTGATGTTGAACATGAGGAACAACTGCTGAAGTTCATATTCTGGAGAGATTCTCATTAATTTAAATGGAGTGGCAGGAGCTGACCCCGAGTTAGTAAGGACACTTGGCTTTGTGTGTGCATTTGTTTTAGGCAATGAAAATATGGTTTGAGAGCAGTAATAGCATCTGCCTTAGATAAAAAACATATGAGCAATTGCCTGGAGAAGCACTGAGCTGCTCACCTGGAAAACACAGTGTTTAAAGCATTATTTTCACACCCATATTCTTCTTTTTAGAACAAAGAATTAGAGGCATTCAGTCCCTGAGAACTAGAGCAAAGATTTCAGGTTTTCATTTTACTTAGACAGACTGTGAAGATGATTGAGCTAAAGTAATTTTTTTACATCTCTTGTCACAATTTTCATGACAAAATGCAACTTCTAGACCTACTTTAGTTCTAACTAGCAATTATGGGGTTGTTTATTCTTTTAACACTTGACACTTCTAAGTACATCAAAGAAAAGTGCAGTTGTACTGCTCTACAGCCAGATCCTGTCATTATTCTTCAGGAAGTCGACATATTTCTGGGAAAGAAAGATTGTGAACCACTAAATATTGCAATGAAATGTTGCTAATTTTAAGTCAGCATGGCAGGGGCTGGTCATAGTAAGCAAGCAATTAAAAAGAGAGATTGGTAATTATAGTCAGAGAAGGCCACAATACTGAAGGTTTTTCAAAGAAGGCATTTGCCTTTCAGTTTGCCTGCCCAGTTTGCCAACAGCACTATCAAAAATCTTCCCTATAATAGTCTTAGATCTATTTGCTTGCACATTATATGAACAATATCAGGGAAATATGATTTCAGAGATCATAAATTTGTAAGTACTTCTCAATTTGCAGAGAGTGCTGTATTCTGTCTGGCATCATTGGTACTTATAAAGGAGATACTTGTGACTGTTACTTTTACTCTCTGATGAGGAAGAAAAGGGCCTAATATGTAATGCTTCATATAACATCACTATGAAGCATTAGTTGCAATTTTACTGGGTTTCTTTTAAGTTAGTACTACGTGCACTTTGCAGCTGTGGGTAACAGTGACCTTTATTCTACTCCCTGTGTATCTGTTTTTTAAGTATACACATGGTCATGCTGCATTAGACCTATGATGATATCTGGTTCCAATTTTGACAGGAGGGAAAAGCAGGTAAATGGGCATTAGTGTGGAGGAAGATACATTAAAAAATCTACCAAGGGCTCTTTTCTGCGGCTATTGTGTTTGGAGCTCACTCAGTATTTTTAGAGATAATTATAAACATATACAACGTTTGCCAATGGTTCCAGTATCTGTTCTGATGGCTAATTTTTTTCTCAGCATTGTTTAGCATGAAGTGGGTGGCTGAGAAATGAAAAAATTGCAAGTTAAAAACAAATTTATGCTCAAAAATTTCCTGACCGTTTTGTGAATAGGAATGTTCCTTCTGCCTCATAGATGAAGTTTGTACATTAATGCAAAATTGTGGTTTGAACATTTTCTCCTTCCAAACCTGTGCTGATCTCTCTTTTAGGAGATGTTTTCTCTAACTATGGCTTCCTGCTGGGTCAGAGTGAGCTCACAGAGCACTTGCTTGAGAAGGGAAGGAAAGAAATTCAGATTCTAAGTGGTGGCAAGGTTTTGAACATGCTTTCCATGCCAACAAGATGCATTGCTCAGCATGCTGGTTTGGTGGGAGAACAGGTAAAAAATGGTGTGTCTTTCTCTTCTATTCACCAGTATTTTCATCCTAGACAAGTGAAAGCAGTTCAGTCAAAACAGGTTTATGAAAACATGTTTTATCTTCCAACCAGCAGCCATTCACCAATTAAAAAAAGTTGTTCTGCAAAATGCCACACCAGGCTCTACTTTTAATCTTGTTGAGATCTTGGGAAAATTGGTTCTTTTAATTTGAGTAAATGCATTGCTCCTTGTTATAGCAGAATGTTCTTTGGCTCTTGTTTTCTTGGAAGACATAAATGAGATTTCATGCTATTATTCACTGGTTGCTGTTAATGATCTTCTTCCTTTCTGAAACAACATATACAGTTTTCATGAAATTTTGTAATATTAGTTACTGTGTTTTATTGCTCTGCCTTCAGTTGCTATCTGAAGTAAAATTAGGTAACCTTAAAATCCCAAATGCTTTGAAACTACTTTTAAAGGAGCCTAGAATTGGCCTCTTTTTGATTTCAAAAAGAGATTGAATGCTGTTAAACCACTTGATTCTGATGCTGGCTCCGAGGTCCCAGGTGTACACTCTGTACTGTAGCCTCTGTAACTTCTTGTCCTTCAATCTCTGAGTTTGAAGTGCCCAAGATAGAACAATAAGTGACATTAGTCCTTTTAGGCTCGATGACAGACTAATCATAAAGCACTCACGGCTGGAGGAAAAGAGGATGCAGATCAAAGCTCAGTGCTGAGATTCACAGAAGTATTTGGGTGTGTAGGAATAAATCCACAGAGAGAGCAGGACACATCATTGCCACTGAAGCCACTGGAGCCTCAGAGCCCTTGCTCAGATCTGGCTGTCTGGCCCAAGGGATGCTGACGTCTGACACCTGTCAGTCATTGGTGCTCAAAATGCCCCTAATTCAGAGGCCACTGAGGGGCTGGGAACTGGCTTGCACAGGAGGTTTTCAAAGCAGGCTTGCAGACATTCCCACACAAGGCACAGCTGAGGTGAGGACGTGCTCACCCTGGTGCCCACAGCCTCAGGGCAGGAAGCTGTGGGATTTCCTTTTACCTCTGGCTTGGGTTCTGTCCCTAACACAGCCCAGCTGTGTATCACAGGCTTTAGGAAAATCCTGTGTGCAGTCACATCTGGTTTAAGACTGTCAGATAGATCAGCTCTTGTGAAACAGCCCTGATGTGTGAATCCTGCCAGAACTGAGCTTCTGCAGCAGATGGGAGGGAGTCCACTGCCTGATCGCCTGCACAATACAGGATGCAAAGAGCTCCCATTCAACACTATAGCAAGTTTAAACTTCTCTGCATGCATAAATAATATTTACTTCTTCCTCAGCTTGTCTAGTTGTGAGAGTCTGTCCAAATATTCCCTCATCTGCCTCACAATTGTCATTTGGGAACCACTGAAGAGAAGACCCCCCCTGTCTAGAATCTCTGGCTCTGAGGGAGAAAGTCACATGCTGACCAGGCCCCGAGAGCTGAGAGCACAATGTTATTTGTTTTCACAGGTGTTGTTTGCTGTGTGCTACACTGAGCCCAATGAGAAGAAGAAGGGAGCACCATGCCCTTTTTGCAACAATAGCGTTGGAAGCTGTCCCGCCTTTCAGCCTGGCTGGACTTCTCCTGAGTTTCGGGTGGTCTCCTGCTGAAGACCCTCACCTGTTTTACAACCATCGTGACAGACAGACTGAGATGTGAGAAGCCTCTCCATCAAGGACTGAGACATGAAACCCCTATGTGAAAAGGCCCCTCTGCTCCTTCCAAGGACTGGGACTGAAACCCCCAACTCTGGGGAGATGTGTGGGGGACCAAAGCTGACCAAAGCGAGATGTTTGCCTGCAGGTGTGACCACTGGACCACAAAAACAATGGCTCTCATTTGCTTCTGAGAACATGGACTACCTGTCACATCTATTCCTTATTGTACCTGTTTCCCCCCCATCACAATTTCCAATAGAGTTATCATAATAAAAACCTCTGAGTTAGCTAGAGATTTTGAGATCTCCCTGGTGTAACAGGCGGATCCTCAACTGGACTGGACCAAAGGACTTTGTCTCTATGTTTGGTAGCTATATCCCTCTCTCTCTCTCTCTTTTCTCTCTCTTTCTCTATGTTTTTCTCTCCCTTAATCCCTCTATTGCATTTTGCTGTAGTCATTCAATAAAGGTGCATTTATTTTGATTATCACTGCAAACCCCCTGTGCCGTGTTGGTTCCTTTTGCACCCTGAGATCACCCCACGAACCATCACGAACCCTGTTCATAAGGACAGATCGTGACACTAGTCTAGTCCCTCTGGTTGATCCTGCCCTCAAAAACTTTAAACCTGGCATTCCCTGTAGCTGCAATACTCCACCTGCTGTGCACCTACATTTTTTAATTCAGGCCCCAAGTGTCACATGTATATGTGAGATGTCCCAATGCAGGCAACAAGCAAAACCCTCTAATGATGCAAATTTTCACAGCACCATTGCCGGCAAAAAGCTGTGCCAGTCTCTGTGATCTGAAGGCTGTAGCTCTACAAGTCCTGCTCTTAGGCAGCTGTGCATTAGGAACCCTGTCATGAAAATTCAGCATTCTTTGAACTGTCTCTGCACTATCATTCATTAATTCATAACTACTCATTGAGTGCTATTTGTATAATGGGCCTAAAAGCTGATATTTCTGCTCTATTGTGTATTCCAGTTATATCCACCATTAAAGAGAGCTCAGCCTTGCTGGGTACACAGTTTATTTTTCCATCCCCTGTCATTTTAGGTTTGTCACTTCAAAGACCTCTTTGAATCTGAATTTGTGTTAGCTAATGACACAGAACCTCTCTGCATAGAGCTTGGCAAGAACAAAGCATATTAACCAGTAGGCAGGGTAGAACAGGTTTGTTCCCAGTGGGAGGTTTGTTTCCATGTTCTGCTTTCAGTGGTATAGAAAGGTTTCCCTCCTTTCTCAGGGATGGTGCTGTTGTTACTTTTTCCAATTCATATTTCTGTCAAGTGAGGGCAGCCCATAGATGGCACCCAGACTGACACAACCATGATAAAACTACTGAATTATCTGGAAGAACAAGTCCTTCAGTGCCTGTGTGTGTGTGCACTCACAGAAGTATTGTTTTAGTGAAACAACTTCAAGTACTTTAATGTATCTTCTGTTGTAAAGTATTTATGCATACTTGCACCCTGGGTAAGTTTAATAAAGTAATGTCTGAAAAAATTTAACATTAATGGTCAATTTAATTTAATTTTAAAATTCATGTGGTCTTTTTGCTGAGCTGCTCTTTTTCTTTCTCAAGTAAGCTGTTGCAGTTTCTGAGTTATTTATCAAAATATGATTACTGGCACACCAAACCAGCAACAGCAGCCTTACTTTTTCCTTTTACAGCTTTATGTGGACCAGTTTCTTGGGCATGTAGACCTTTGGGAAGGCAGAAAATCTGTTCTTGACTGCTTTCCTCCTCACCTTGAGGTGAAGTGGGCACAAGCTGCAAAGGATCTGGTAGAAATTTGCTGTGGTAGTTACCTTCAGGCAGTCTGGCTGCAGGGGCCAGCAGGGAAGTGAAAGGAAAGATTCTCTTCAGGAATCATGGGGAGAAAGTGTCTTACTGTGGTATTTTTGGGGTCCCCAGTACAAAGGAGGAATTGAGAATCTGACTCCGTGTTCTTAGAAGGCTAATTTATTATTTTCTGTACTTATATTATATTAATGAATACTATACTAAAGCTATACTAAATATACAGACAGAAGGTTTAAGAAGATACCAATGAAAAACTCATGACTGACTCCTCAGAGTCTGACACAGCTGGCTGTGATTGGTCATTAAGTCAAAACAACTCACATGTTGGATAAACAATCTCCAACCACATTTCAAAGCAGCAAAACACAGAGAAGCAATCAGATAATTATTGCTTTCATTTTTTCTCTGAGGCTTCTCAGCTTCCCAGGAGACGAAATCCTGGTGAAGGGATGTTTCAGAAAATATGATGGTGACATCTTACCAATGGGTTGAATGGGGATATCAGGTGTAAAACCATATGAAGGTCTCTCTTCATATCACTTGTTGGCATGTGTAAATCAGATGTGAAGTGCTCACCAGCCAGGATGCTGATGTAGGGAAGGAGGACAGGTTCACCACTGCAGTCACAGCACTGGAAAGGGCAAAAAAGAAACGTATCCTATATATAAAGCCAAAGTTTTGCTGTTAGCATAATTAAAGCCTTAATAGTCTTATCCATATTTTATAACCAAATTTATTTTAGTGTTTATAACCAAATTTTAATTAGTATAGAAAAAAAAAAAGAAAATAAAATGGAAATTAATACTGCCATGGAGAAAAAGCCTTAGAAATAACAATGCAGTTAAAATTGTGAAACACTTTCTAGGAGCTACCCCTTTCCCTGGTTATTTCATCCACTGGGTCCCAAGGTTGGTGGCTTCATCCTGTTGCACATGGTGGGGAAGGATGAACTGTCAGCATCATGAGAAGATGAAGAGGGAACATGACATCAAGTTAATTGTTTCTTCATTTTGGTTCTCAGATCCACTTGGAGTAATTTTTATTACAGCTTTTACCCCTTGCTTGTGCAGAGTACTTTTTCTTTCTCTTCTCTTCTCTTCTCTTCTCTTCTCTTCTCTTCTCTTCTCTTCTCTTCTCTTCTCTTCTCTTCTCTTCTCTTCTCTTCTCTTCTCTTCTCTTCTCTTCTCTTCTCTTCTCTTCTCTTCTCTTCTCTTCTCTTCTCTTCTCTTCTCTTCTCTTCTCTTCTCTTCTCTCTCTCTCTTCTCTTCTCTTCTCTTCTCTCTCTCTTCCTCTCTCTCTTCTCTCTCTCTCTTCTCCTTCCTTCTCTCCTCTCCTCCCTTCCTTCCTACTCCTTCTCCTTTTTTCCTCTTCTCTCCTCTCTTCTCTCCTCCTCCTCTCCTCTCCTTCCTCTCTCTCCTCTCTCTCTTCCTCTTCCTCCCTCTCTCCTTTTTTCCCAATCCCGTAATACACGGGTTACATAGGCAGGTGTCCTTCTTCCTGAAGAGAAACTAATTTCTAATTTTTAACATCTTTCTTGAGAACTTTAGTATCTGTGATAATTGTATTTGACAGTCACTCATACATTTGCTTCTCATCCTCTCAAGTATACTTCTCGTGGTGCCTCATCCATCAAGGGTATGATTAAATTTACATTTCTTTGTCTAGAGGGAAAATGCAGTACATGACCTCTCCTCTAAGCTAAATTGTTTTTACATTCCCAAATAGCATTATTTGGGCATGTTCAGGTGTGAAGAAATTAATGCTTCCTATATCATTCACTGATTAAGGACACTTTAGTATACTGACACAGAAAAACAGACATCAGAGCTCAAATCCAAATCCTGTGGGGGAATGCTCTTTCCAATCTTTTGCTGTTTTCCAAATCTTTATTACATTTCTGAAAGTGAAGCACACATGGTTACTGTGAAGCCTTACAGCAGAACCCTAGAGAATTTCATATCATGTGGTACAAAATGCTCTGAAGTTGCAAAGTAGAACTTGAGGTGCTCAGAAGCCTGATTTTTTCACATCTTGCAAGGAGAAATTGTCTTCTCAAGGAGAAATTGTTATTTCCCAGACATGTTATCAACAGTTTTGGGAATTTCCACACAAGGCATTTTTTTATAATAAGGTGGGAGTGTTAAAATTCTTAAAAAATTCCCAAAACCAAAGAAAAGCAAAATCCTAACCCCAAGAAAAAGATATTTTATGACTTTTCTGGACTTGGAATGGTGAAAAAGACCATTTTACTCCAGGAATTTATTATTGTGCCTCTCATGTCTGCAAAAATATTTCAATTAAAGTTTTTATTTTTCATCAGGCTGTGACAACAGTGTTCATCCATTGGTTTCGAGAAACTATTCTTCCATGTCACTTGATATGGCTGCTCTTCTCCCCAAAAGACAAGGATGTATTTATTATATGTTACCCCTTTTGTTGTTCATATTTCCATGCATTCTATGAGCTTGTTGATGGACTCAGTGATTTTTCCAGTAACACAGTTAGTATGATGGGAGGAGGAGGGAAAAAGGAACTTTGAGTAATTGGGCTGCAGATAGAGATGTTTTGGACTATATTATAGTTATTTAGGGTCTCACCCAGTATGAGACTGCTTGACAACAGTAAAAGCAGCCCAAATTATGGTAGTTGCGTGCTGGTTGAAGTCATGGTTGTTTGGGGTTATAAAAATGTCTTGGAGGAGAAAGACAGTAAGATGCTGCTATTTTGTTGTTTTTCCTCTGTTCTAGTGAGCGAACATGTTTTGCCATTTGTATTTACTTAACAGGGACAGACAGAGACAGAAGAAACAATTCGAGTGAGGGAATAATCACCGTGACTCAGTGCAGGTATGGCAGTGTGAAGCTTCAGTGGGAGCACAAAGGCTCAGGCTGCTGAGGGAGCCAGGGCAGGCAGGGCAAGGGTTCTGCTGCAAATTGGTGATTTGTTGGAACTTCAGAAACCAGGAGCACCATTCCAGTGACAATGTCAGAACTCTGTGTTGTAATTAATGAAACCTTTTCCATCACAGAACTGGATTAAAAGCCTTAGGAGAGTTGCAGTTAATGTACAGATTGTTTTTATTTTTATTTTTATTTTTATTTTTATTTTTATTTTTATTTTTATTTTTATTTTTATTTTTATTTTTATTTTTATTTTTATTTTTATTTTTATTTTTATTTTTATTTTTTTCCTAGTAATACTGGAACAAATAGCCCGGATTTGCACAGTGTTTGGAGAAAATCAGAAAACACATGTGAGGATTTTTAGGCATGTTTCCTGTCATTTAGACCTCTAATTTACAGTTGAGAATGTGAAGTAAAAATGAAACTAAAGGCATCCCACAAAGAAATAGGCTGAAGCATTTTAGAATTTTTTAGGAAGGTGTTGCCATCTCACTTTTACTGGGACAAGGAATTTTCCTGTGCCAGAGGCGTGAAAGACTTGTGGTTTCCACACTTTGGACAGGAACAAGAACTGTTCTGAGACTTCAGTTAGAGCTGTTCTGGGTGTGTTGCTCTCTTTGTGCGCCAGTTTGATGCTCCACGTCCATGAAAACCCTGCCTTGCTCTCTTTGTGCGCCAGTTTGATGCTCCACATCCATGAAAACCCTGCCTTCCACAGCAGTGCATGCTCTGGGTTGCAGATTCTGCCATTCAAAGATGAATTTTCACCATGGGAGGCAGGTATTGCCTTGATCTCCATCACTCCCTGTGATCTTCTGTCAGCACCTGGCCTTTTGTTATAAAAAGCTCATTGCTCCTATTTCTTTTTCATACTTTGATGGATGACCTGGCAAAGATGCAAGAAAAGGCAAAGTGAGCATCCCTGTCAGCCAAAATGCAGTGGAGTGGGGCATGGATTCCCTTGCTCCATGTACAAAAGGAGGTAATTCAATCTTCTGAGAGATGGGAAACTTGCCTTCAGGTTAGGACTATCCTTGGTTTGGACAGGGATTTGAAACAATTTTGCAGACACTGAGCAAGTCAGAAGTGTGCTTTGGTTTGTCTTTCTGTGTTGTGGAGAAGTCTCATTATAAATGATGTGAATGGCCACTAGCAGAGGGGTAGGATCTTGCTGTCCCCAGAGAAGAAAGCTCACCAAAATAATGGTGTTGTTTTCCTCCATGAATTTGAAGATTATAGAATTAGGAAGATGCTGATTGTTGCATTTGTGGAGAGTCTGAAAACTGCAGCCTGGCATCTTGTGGCTTTGCTTCTTTGACTGTTTCCTCTGAACATCCCTGCGATTATGCATAGTTTAGGAGGAATATCTCAAGAAGAACATAGAGGTGAGACATCTGTGTTCAGACAAGGCTTATTACTGTTATTGTTCTTGCCATGTGTTTGTTATGAATTGACAGAGAAATTAAGCACCAAAAATTAACTGACTAAATAAATAATTTTACAGAGGAGGATGTCAGAAGATGCATCTTCCCAGCATCATTGTAGTACACTTTGCTTTGTACAAACTTCCTCTGATCACCAACAGGTTTAAGGAGTCCCTTCTTTGTGTTTTTTTTTAATAATAATGTGAAGATGAGAAACAGAAATCAAGACTGCAAGAAATGCTGATGTGTTCAAATCCAGACAAGGGGCAAGGTGGATTCCTCCCTGCCCACTATGTTTGAAATGGCTTGAAATCATCTTCAATCCCTTAATGAATAAAAAGCACTGGACTGCAAAAGAGAGAAAGACTAAGAAGTGATCAGAAATCCTACGTGGTTAAGCTTTATCTTAAGTGATGATCACTGGAATCAAGGTTAGGGTTAGAATTGTACACCTTTGGCTGAGTCTGTAGCAATCCTTCCCACACATAGATCAGGCTCTCCCATCACCTTCCCAGCCTCTGCCCTGACCATCCTCAGTCTCTGTGGGCAGCACCTGTCCTTGTTTGCCGCCTTTCACTTTCTTCCACTGGTCTCTTTATGCTTTTCTTAAACAAAATAATTCGACTGAACCCCATCACCTTTTCTCTCAGCTTCTGCCATAGTTTATCCAGGATGTAATTTTCTATATAATGTAATATTCCAGGAGATACTGGGTTGCCAAGCATTTGGGGATGATTACCACTGTCTTGTTTATTTATTTCTCTACTGTTGTAATCTCTTTCAGGATTTAAAATTTGGCTCCATCATAAGGCATCTATTTTGTTATCCTTTACCCTATTATAGGTGTGTATTTTCAGTCTGAGCCTTTAAAATATTTTCCATCTATCTTATACATTTAGATCTTAATTAAGCACTCAGAATTGCTGTATTTCATACTTCAAAGCCATATTTAAGACAGTTTCTATACTAAGAAGACTGATATTCTTTATTTTTCTTCTGTAAAACAGGAATTTTAAATTACTCTCATATTTGTTTGACTTCAGTAATATCTCTGTATAAGGAAAATGCAAAAACTTTTATAATCAAATCACAGATTTTTGGATTTTTTTTCTCTTACTCTAGCACATACAGCCTTGTTTTTCAGTTCACCCTTCACCCAGGGGTGAGTCTCTTCATTATGATAATAATGTTATACAACACAGCCTCTAAATTATCTCCACAATGCAACTCATGCAGAAAAAAAATAGTTATAGAGTTTATAGTTTATGCCATTTCTGCTGCACAGAATGGATTGTGACATCTGTTTGACTTTTTCACAGCTCAGGTTTGTAACCCTCTGTGGCCTCAGCCAAAACATATTGTAGCCAAGATGTTTGTTTGCACTGAGTTGAAGTAAGACTGATTTACCAGGCATTTGAAATTTTTCCATCATTCACTGCCATTTCTAATCTTCTATCTTTGCATGAAATACAAGTGCCTGCTATGTTGCCAGCATTCTTGATGCTCTGGTAATAGCAGAGATATAGCAAT
This sequence comes from Zonotrichia leucophrys gambelii, assembly GCF_028769735.1. Lineage (NCBI taxonomy): Eukaryota > Metazoa > Chordata > Aves > Passeriformes > Passerellidae > Zonotrichia > Zonotrichia leucophrys. The sequence goes on from NC_088173.1 coordinate 2,667,240, forward strand.
TAAAATATTTTTTCTGGGTGGGTGAATATATTTGTCTTCATTAAATCTTCATTTCAAAGCACAGCCCAGAGGGAGTTTGTAAATTAACCCAGATATGAGCTTTTATAAAGCAAACACAGGTCTATTCTTTGAATAAAAATTACATTTCACTGAATTTGTTTCTACTTTCAAGGAGAGAAAAGACATTATTGAAAGACCAATGAGGGGCTGGTCACACCAGGGTAGTTTGCCATGGCAGCATCAAACAATACTCAGCTTTACCCATGCTGAGTAACTCTATTGACATCCTACTTGATTTTTAGTTTAACAAATCTGGCTAATATTTTTTTCCATTAGGAAATCAACTGAACTATGGACAGCGTGATGCTTTGGCTACAGAAAATTTGCCTCTAAGGAGGTTTTGCAAATGTTTTACTCACTGCAAAACATCTGTTTCTATGTTATATCAGAATGCCCCAAAGTTGTTGTGTGTTTTTTCTGTGTTGTTTAAATCTATTCTCTAAAGACCTGTAGTCAAGGAACTTTGATACAATATCCATTATGCTTTCACATCTAACCATGTTTTCTTCTTGATCACAGCTGGGCTATTACATCCTTTGAAGCAAAATTCACTTCACAGCTTTTCAGCCCAGTGCTTTGCCTTTGAGCACATTTGCTGCACAGCTAACTTGCACAAATTAGATATTTTTGAGGCTCAGTTGATATTTAAAAAAACCCCAAAACAACCCAAAACTAGTTGACAAAAGTTTTCAGTGTTTTGTGCTCTGAATTCTCTGAGTAGGTGACTTGTCAGATTTAAATAATAACAGGTTACAAAACCCTTCACAGCTCTAGGTGTCTAAAAGATAATTTCCCCAGATAGATGTGAGTCTAAGCCTGGAGAAAGATAAATAAAAAACCCTGAATTCCCAAGTGCTCCTTGCCCCCTCTGCTATTCCTAGCAGTTCCTCCTGGCCTGTAGCTCACTGTTTCTTCAGGTTCTTTTAATCAACTGACTGAATGCTTGCGCTTTGCTTCAGTGCAAATACTGAGTGTGCTGATCTCTACCTCCTGAAGAGCCTTGTGAGCACTGAGCCAGGAATTCAAAGCTTGTGTTCTGTGTTGTGCTACAAAACAGGAGAAACTGCTCCTTCACTGAAACCCAGGAACATCATCTGTCTCATGAAAATGACTTTTTTCCTATATGGGTGCTATATAATGAAAAATATTGTCATTCTTGTTCTATTCAGGCAGGCACATAACGCACACTGAAATATTTTCATATCTTCAGTCCTGTCATGTGGTAGAAAGCTGAGAACAGATCAACACTGTTATTCCATCTAGGTTTTAAATAAACCTATTAAATGCAAAGTATTTTTGGATGGGTTTTGTAAAAAGAACTAACCCAACCAAGAACAAAAAAACCCCTCCCTCCCCAAAAAAACTAAAAAAAGAACTGTTCAATATCTTTATTTCATAAAGATATTTTTTGTGTGTTCTTTAGTGGTTACATCAATCAGAGGTTGTGTTTAACTGTGTAATGTGGCCTTTGGTTGGAGATGTTCTGTTTCTGCACATCAATAGAAATAATTCTTTCCTACCTAGAAAGAATTCCTTAGAGTAAATGTTTCCTGGCTTGCCAAAAATACCCAGCATCTGGTGTGCATAAGTCACTGGTGGCTGTGGATGTACCCATTAACACACAGGAGGGACAGTCCATGGCCTCAGAACCATCCAGAACTTCTTCATGTCCACTGTAAAGGATGAGGGCTGCAACAACACCTGGCCCTGTGTGTTAAGGAGCAAATCCTGCTTGCTCTCAGTGGGATATGTGCATCTCATGCTCAAAAACAGTTGAACTTGGCTCAGGTGTGCAGAGGAAAAGCCCCAAGTTTTTCCCACAGTTTGTGAACCAAGAAGTGTTCACATTGAGCCAATGAAATAAACATTTTTGGTGTTTGTTTGGGGGTGTGAGGCTGGAGTCAGGTCCAGTGCCTTCTGCAAGGGATCCTTGTAGGCTGGCTGTTCAAAGAGAGCAGTGCCTTCCCTCAGCCCCTTGCAGCCAACACAAACCTCATTAACAATTTCAGCCTTAGGTAATGAAAACTGTAAATCTGTGATACTCCCCTGCCCAAAAAGGAGATGCACTGGCTGAACAAAATTAATCAGCTCACTGCACTGAGAAATAGTTTAATCCTCCTGCAGTGGGGAAGGAGGGGGAATGAGCAAATATCTTCAGGGAGCAGGGCTGGCTTGTAACTCATCAGCTAAAAAGAATGGCTTTTAAAGGACTTTAACTTTCCAATTGTTTTAAGGAAAAACACCCAACCCACCTATTTAACAGTCTTTATTTAATATTGTTTCTTCTATCAGCAAGAAAACCAATCTGTTGCCTTCAGACAGATTCTCTGCCGCTGCCCATTCTCACAGACCTCTGCACCTTCCCAGAGCCAGGAGCAGCTGTGCCACACCTGACACGTGTCCCTGGCGGCAGAGGAGCAGCACAGCCCAGCAGGGTGGGTTATCAGCACTGATAACGCACGGTCAGAGCACCCAGCTGTGCCTGGGAGAAAGATTAACACAGCTTCAGGCACTAGATCCTACAGGCAGTGGCTGAAAATAATCTGGGGAAAGTTTTCCCTCCATTCCAAAGATGCAGGAGGTGGAATACTTACAGATTTACAAAGCAGATCATTGTGCAGAAGGTTTATTTTTGATCTACCTAAATGATCAGAATTGGATGTGATCTGTCATTAGCCCCACCCAGATGGTAGAGAAATTCAGTGAATTCAGAACTGATCCACATTCACTTGCCTGTTTAGTGCATATTTCTCTATGAACATTAACTACTTGTGCATTCTGAAGAAAGCACTGTAGAGATGTAATTTTTAGAGAATATTTGTGATTAAGCTGGCAATTATTCTCAGCTCAAGGAAGTTTCCTGGTTTTGCTCTTTACTGGTACCCTTTGCACTAATGAGAATGAAAGAACCTTAATGGTTTGCAGACCTTGTGAGTAAAGTGAACGTTGAACAGGCTGAGGAAGCTGTGAAGCTCACTTTCAAACTATGTTAAACTTTTCAGTATAACACGGGAAACCTACAGGGTTCTCAAAAGTTGTGATGTACTACGTCTAAGATTGAAAAAGGAGATTCAATTTTTAAATGTTTGAGTACTCAGGTTATATAAATTGTGGAAAAGGCATCTGCATGAGAGACAAGGGACAGGAATTTGGAAGGGAAACCACTGTTTCATTTGATGGAAATAATTTCCAGCAAGGCACAGTGGGGAAAAAAAATTTCACTGAGAACTCTGAACCAAATTGTATTTAAGTTGTACTTAGGCTGAGTTATTGCTGGCGACTTTCATGTAGGTTATACATCAAACTAGTTATTCAAATATTTATTAGTGGTTCAAATAACAGTAATAATAATACTGTCTATTTAATCTATTGACTATTTAGTCTACTTAGTTTTATATTCTGTCCTCTTAATGCTCAGTGTGTAATAGCAAGTTATAATATTTTAAAGGGTTCATTTAAGAAAAATGCCTTTTGAATTGGGTTATCTAAGAATTACAACAGCAAGTGACAAGTTATTCCAGAGAAATAATTTGAACTCATCTCAATGTAAATGAATTTTCAGAAAATGTGAAATGGATTTTCAGGTACTGTCATACATTACTTCACCAGTGCAAGGTAGGGCAAGATTAACGATGAGGAATTAAAAAGAATGTAGAGAGGAAGAGGGAGTAAAAGTGTTACCATTTTTCGCTTCCCATTAAGATCGATAGAATGGAATATTTTTAAATTATACTTTTTACTGAATATTTATTTATCTTTTACTTCATTGATCAAACTTTATCAGTACACTGTTTTTGAAGTGGGGCTGGGAGAGTTTTCAGTGTCCTGCTCTCTTAGCAAAACCTCAGGCTGGGGTTGGCCAGCAAAGGTGTCATTTGCCTTTAGTCCAAATGCTTTTGCTCAGAACAAGTTCAAGGATGACTCCAGGATGACTCTCCCAAGTTTTTGTTCCCATGAAGGAGGATATCTTGAAGCTGTTTTGTCCTGCCTGTAGCAGACACTTCAGCAAGAGTGATTTTGTAGTTGCAGGGTTTGGACTTCCCACATCTTCAATCTCCAACAGTAGGCCCAAAACAATGCCTATGGTGTATGAAAATGTCTCCCTCTCTCTCTCTCTCTTACTGGATTTTCTTCTTTTTTTTTCCTTCAGTCACTGTGACCTTTATCTTTTCTATCCACTCCAAACCTAGGAAGGGATGATGATTATATTATTTAAATGAATAAGTTCCTTTATTGGAACTTATTCATTTAAATAATATAATCATCATCCCATCATCCCTTCAGCTGATTCAGCCAAACTTGTCTGTTTTGGCTGTTGAGGCCAGGATCCTTCTAGCACAGTGGTTGCAATTCACCTCCACTTTTGGCTCTAAACTTGTAGTTGTCCCCACAGTCTCACTCTGTGTGAATGGTCTTCTACATCCATACCCACATTTCCTGAGCTAGAAAGCAAGGTAACTTAGACATTGTGGCAGTACAAGTTTGACAAAACATAGCTTATAAAGAATGACTTATTTGTGTGGGGAAAAAAACCCCAGTGGTGGGAATTCAGAATTTTAGAAGTACCTGAAAGGCTATATTTGGTCCAAATTAATCTCTCTTTCCATTCTGATGCATCAGGAAAACCTTGCATGTGTGTATTGGTATTTAAAGCATGAGTACAGGAAAAGCAGTGACTACTGGGGTTTGGGATAACTTTTGCTGCTGTGATGTTCACCACCTCACATCCCTTACTCTGTCCTTGGCCAAAGTCATTAAAGTATTGAGGGTCTATCAATAAACTGAAAAACATAATTGTACAGAAAAACAGTTCATCTGCACAGAGCTGAAAAATACAAGGATTTTTTGTATACCACACACACATATTTCTTAGTCGTTCCTGTCTGAAATGTTCATATTTAGACATCCCTCTTCTCCATTGCTTTTCTTTATCCAGTGCTAGTTATACCTGCTGGGCAAGGAAAGAAGGATTATTTCTTGTTTCCTTGGTACTACAGACCTGTTCTTTGGAGGATTCTGCCTCACCATTTTCACAATTTCACCATTACGTCACCAGTTTTTCACCATTTTCAGTGTTGGAAGTCATTTTACCATCCATAGCAGTGTTGCTGGGGTACCTGTACTTGACTTTGCCCCACAGCTCATACTCCTTTTGTAACTGAAACAGACTCTTACTACAAGGGAATTTTAAAATTTCATGGCTTTTTCAGCTTGTTCATATGACTCAAAAAATGGAGTCCTTCTTATCAGTTAAAGAATCCAAGGATGTCAAGAATAAAGGTCAAGGACATTCATATCGTATTTAGGGTATACAGTCCACTTATACAAGATAAGCAATAGTTTTTATTAACTTTATATATTTTTCCCATATTTTTTTTACTTTTTTTCCCTCCCCTATAAAATTTTAAACTGGATGATATTTCAAAAAAGGCATTATTGTAGATTCTTATCTGACCTCTCCCCTTGCTGTTGGTTTTATATTACTTCAGAGCAAAAATAAATTAAAGAGAAAGGAAACCCCTGGTTTCCAAGAAAGCTATACACATAGAATCATTTTGTTACCAGTGCAGATGATGGAGAATAAATACTTTTATTTAGTGTTAGAAACTGTTAAAATGAGTCCAGCCTGCATAGAGCAAACAGCAACAATGCAACTTGCTGGACACCTGAAAGTTTTTAAACTGAAATGCAGAAGGATTATGTTTAGGATCTTCTTCTCTGAAGACCATATCCAGCTCTGTCATGTAAGAATGCTAGTCTCCATTATACCAGAGCTTCTTTCTTTTGCCCTTCATGGTGCAGCTGCAGGCTCTGCCTTCCAGTGATGTGTAATGAGTGCTCTGTAATTCCCAGGCAAAAAAGTTCTGGGAAATCAAGTTTATTGTCATTCTACCCCAATTAGAGGGGCAAGACGCAGTTGTCTTAGATTTCAAAGCTGGGGAAACTGAGGGACACTGGAGACCAAAGAATAATGGTAAGGTATGGAAATGAGACAACTGAGAGAAACACTTATAATAAGAATAATAAGAAATACTGGCTCTGACATTTGTTACACAGAAATGGGAAAAGTAGTCAGGTTTGTAACTAAACAGATCATAAAGATGGAATTGATAACTATTGCTTGCCTTTGTTTGATGTATTAGAGGGTATATTGGAAGCTATTTATTTTTCTCCTCGGTTACTACTGGAATTGAAAGCAGCTACAATTAAAACAAATTATTTAAAAAAAAAATCTGAACCTGAATGCAGGAGTTTTTAAAGTATCAGACAAGGAATTCTCTTCAATAAGATAATTAATAACTGTAAGGAAGTTTCAGAAGATTGGCAGAATGTTAAAGTTTGATCAAGATTGAAAAATTATGTATAGCAGGCTGGGGTAATTCCAGGCCTAAGAAATAGCTTAACAACCTGTGTAAATTAAATAATAAAGTGGCTCAACCATAACTCAATTAGTAAAGAATTATAAGGTAAAGAACAGAACAGCAACCAGCACTGGTCTCTGGGAAATAGAACTGATAACTGCAATGAGATATAATTAATTCCTTATGATATAATGAATTCCTTATGATTTCTGCCTTCTCAGCCCAACTGGAAAATCTTTCACTGCAAGCAACATTCACCAAGTGCTGCTGTGATTCTGCTTCTGAAACCCTTGAGAAGCAAAGGGAGGTCACCTCTCCTTCTGCCTTTAGAACATGCAATGGTGTTGAAAACAGTTTAGTGTGATGATTATGGACCATATTTTTGTTTGCAGAGAAGGAGGAGAATAAAGATTACGCAGAGAAAAGCAGCTGGAAAAAACCACAGCAAAACAAGTAAAGAAAATTATATATTTGTTAGTGATGTGACAGATCAGTCACTAAATCAGGGATGTTTTTGCTGATAACGATACATATAATCAATTGTGATGTATAAACAACGTGGGAAAAATAGATAAAATGCATATCTAACTTGTACTGAGAAAGGGAGCTCTATCCTAACCATTAGGCTGCAGGCAACCTCAGTGCTGTTAATACCAGAAAATGGTATAAGAAAAATGGGTGGAGGCTTCCTCATTGGAAGTTAATTTTCTTTGACAGATTCACCACAATCATGCTGGAACTTTATTTCTTTGGTGTGTAGCCTTCAGTTTCAGTGTTTATTTAACTGTTTCACTGTTTGCAACCATTCTTTAAAAAAAAAAAAATCAATATAGAGCATATCTATTTCTTTCAGGTACTTTTCTTTAAGTGGCTATGTTTGGTTGCAACATTTTTAGTAGAGTCTGTTCCATTTATGAAGAAATATAAAATAAAAACAAGGAGAAATTCTCTAGTCCTGACTTTTTTCCAGTTTACCAGCTAATGCTGCCCAGTGGTGATTAGAGTAGGTAAACTTAGCAAAAATTAATGGCTTCAGATCTAATTCATAAAGAAAAGCCAAATAAAATATGTCCTGAAATAGATGTATGTGAAGAAATTTATTTTGCATATATTGCAAAGGTTGAATTTTGATTTTTTCTCAAAAGTTTATTCAAAGTGAGGAAATAATAGACAATGCTGAAGTAAGTAAAAGAGATTATGAGAGCTTTGAAAAGGAGAAATGAAAGCCAAGATTAGCCAGTTTGATAAAAGACTAAGAGAGATAATATAATAAAAAGGACAAGACACAGTTTGGGCTTTTCTGAACTTGGCAAATGTTTGGCCAAGAAAATAAACTCAGAGAAGGGTACCGTTAATTTGAAAGACTGTCAACACACCTACTATCTGGCCTCTTCAAACCCTTGGAGGAGCAAGGGTAGCTGGAAATTTTGACCTGATGTGATATGATGTATCAAAGCATATTTCTTTTCCCCTGGCCATTAAAAGTGACTTGAGAGCTCTCAGCCTGGGACAGGTTCTGTGTCAGCTGTGTAATGAAGGATCTCTTCTGTGCACTTTTCAAGCTGGGTGAATTTGAGCCAGCCTGCAGAGAGCTGCTGGCTGCTTTCACCAGGACCTTGGGAGTTGTCTGGCTGAGGGAACAAACACATCATTAAATGCTGCATTGCAGGTGATGCAGCCAGCCCAGAGCCTCCTTTGTCACCCCACCCGCTCCAGGCATGGCTTCCTTTCCATGTGGTTTGCTTTTCTTCATCTACACTGATATTGATCTTGCTGGATCCTAAATCTAGGCCTGAGCTTTTTGTACCTCCCAGGTAGGTGCCCATGGCTTGCCCTCCTGCCTCCTGCCCACCTTTTTGGGCTGCAGCCTCTCCTTCCTTCTAGTACTCTAAAACATCTGCTGGCACTAATAAGCCAAGGCAGCAGAGCTCAGGAGTGAGGGATAAAATTACATTTGTTAAGCCTGGCATAAGATTTTCTGATTAATGGAATTACAAGTGGGATAGATATGAGACAGATGTTGTTATTAAACAATTATGCTTATTTTCTCAGAAAAAATGCACTGCATGCAGCATTGAGCTCTAGGGACTGCCTGACCAGAGTGGATGAAAGATCAGTTGTGAGGTTTGCCTTTGTTTGGTGGGCAGCCAACACCAGAATTGTTGTAACTGGATCAATCTGTAAAATGTTAATTGTCTAACAAGAAGATTTTTCTGAGGCCCTTAGGTAGAAAGAAAACAGAAGCAAAATCCCACAAGTAAAATTTAATGAATTTATGATTTTATGTTGTTTTCTCTTTCTTCTAATACTGTTCACAGAAGGTCTGGTTCCTGCCTCTGGACCAGACTTTGCCCTTGTGGTTGTTCTGTCTTCATGTCAATACACAAATACCTCACATGAATGCACAAATACCTCCCATAAATACACAAATCCACTTCTCTCAAAGGCAGAGCAGCTCCTGTAGGTTGTCTCCTCCCAGTGCAGACAATGCCTGGGCAGACAGAGAGGGGCTGTCAGAGGAAACCAGAGATTCTCAAGTATCATGGCAAGTTCCAGGCTCAGAATTTCCCAGTTACTTGTTCCTTCCTCCTGCTGTTCTAGAGCTGCTTGTAGCCTCCAGGAAAGGCATGACAGCATGTAATAGAGATTTTGAAAGAAAGAAATTAGCAAGAGAACTATGACTGGCATTTCTATGCAGAGATACCATGAGCTCTAATCTCCCACTGGTGAAAAATTCAGTTAAAGTCAATATGTTTTTAAATAGCTTAGAAAGCTTGTTTACATTTCCTGTGTACATTTACTCATGATCTATTTGGGGTCACGTGTTTCTACCATAATTTTCTTTAAAACTTTGTAACCATTTTTTTCTATCTTCACTGATGTATTTACAGCAATGTAAGATTTCAGCCCTTGCAGCTGTGGTTTTATATGGTTAAAGAAAATCTGTTGATTTTTCTCAGAAATTAGCTTCTTCTGACTTCGAACATGTTAATATCTCTTTTTCTCCCTTATACTGATTTCACTTCAGATCTTTTCAACATCAGTGGCCAGGAATACATATGGTGCAACAAAGGATGCTTAAGTAGTGCCTTGTAAAATGGCATTAATAACTCCTCGTCTCTGTGGAAAATACTTTTCTTGATAAGGAATTACAATCATCTTTTTCATGTCTGCATCACATTGATAGCTTGTAGTCATATGATTGACTGATACACCTACTTCCTTCTCATTCATTGGCACTTGCAGGCTGGAAGCCCATTGTCTGTGGCAAGAAAGTGCTTGTTTCTGTTCCCTGTGCACATGGCCAGAGGATTTTTAGAATTACACACCTTTTCAAGGTCATACAGTACGTGTGCTTCTGTACATGAATCCATTTCTATACCATGCTGACTATACCTCCCATCTTGTTCCCTTTGCAAATGACACAGATTGTCATCTTTTTGAGGAGCTGAAAATGCAATTTTTAAAAAAAGCAAGCTCCATTCCTCTGAGTGAAGAAATATCTTGAAAGGTAAACCTACCTGAAATATAAAATGGGACATATCTCTTTATGTGTCAGGTTTAGTAGTAAAGACTAACTTGTACAGTTCTGCATAATAAATCTTAAAAATTAAATTTTTCAACTGTTTTTAGTTCATCAAAAATTGTGCCCCAAAAAAAAAAAAACCCAACCAAAAAGCTATTGGAAGCATGACTTCAACAGGTGCCTGATGTTAATTACAGCTTCATTATTATAATGAAGAACCTTATCTCTTTTGAGGTTACTTAAATCTCAGTTGTGAATGGCAATACCAGATTATCAGACATCAGCCTGGACTTTTTCTGTATGATGAAAAAAATTAAATCAAATTAACACACCTAATTATTTCTAATGAGAATTGAGAACTAGATAACTCCATGCTACATAATTGGATGTTTTAATTGTTTCACTAGGTTGAGCTGGGAGGGGGTAACCTTGTAGTTACCCTATGCTAGTGTTTGTATTTCATGTAGCTCAGTACTGTGATTTTATCTCTTTAGTACTTTTGATAGTGACATACCATTTATGCTCTGTGATAAAATATTTTCAGTTGAAATATGTAGTCAAAAATTTCATTGAAATATGTAGTAAAAAACCACCAAAACCTCTTTTGCATAGACATGTTTCAAAGGTGTAGAAGTGATTTTAGAAAACTGATGTTGTGAAAAAATCCTTCAGTGAGGGTTTCTGACTGTCCTCAGAAAGCCCTTTTTCTTGCTGAGAGACTTTTCCCCTTGTTTCTCCTTCCTAGGGTTACTTATGATAATTTTCCTTGAAAAAAGAGGTTTTACCAGGTTTCCTCTTTCAAGTCATCCCTAGAGCAGAGCAAGGATGGAGAACAGATGTGTTTCAGCTGGGGCAATAGAGCTGGAACAACACTGTGGTTTTATAGGGTTATCCTGGCCCAGCTTCCTGCGTCTGGAATTTGTTCAGCACTGCACTGGGAGAGGTTCTCCTGCAGGTCCTTCAGGAACTGGATCAGAGCCATCTGTGCCAAATCCTTCCCCATCTGTCTCCAAGTCATCCCTCTGGTTTCTTGCTGCCAGGCCTGGACTCTTGCTCATTTGTCTCAATTAGCTGCACACATTGATTGGATTTTCTCTCCTCTGTAGGGGAAGATGTTCTGTGGCTTGTTGGTAGGAGCTCAGTTTCCTGTGGTGAGGGGCTCGGTAATGTTACATGAGCTGGTGAGGAGATGTCTGATGGAGGTGAGATTAGGCTCAGTTTACTGGAGGAATAAAAAAGCTTTGCCTATGTGGCAGTGAGGGGGAAAATCCGCAGGGATTAAAACAAACCTGTCATTTCCCTCAGAGGAAGGGGCAATCCAGGGCTGTCCAGGCTGGCAGCACTCTGCCTGGAAGAGGTGCACACAGAATAGTTTTCCATCTCCTTTCTCTTACATAATAAAAATGCTTTATGTAAGGGTCATTCAGTTACAAATCTGTTTGTTTTGTGCTCTAGTATGTTACTGCACTCTACACAAGGTCATTGCTTCTGTATCTCCAGCTGCTATTGCAAAAGGGAGAGCTTGGAGATAAGCTTTAATATTTCTTTCACTTTTTTCCTGAATGTGTTTTCTTAACTCTTAGAATAACACTTTTTTACCTAAGTGACAAATTAATGCCATGACAAATGACAACATTAAAAATATCACTTAGGAAGAAGATACCACAATACTCACAATGCAAGTAGATGTAAAAAGAACAAATCCCCAACACCCAAACAACAAATGTGAAAAATGTATTAAAACTTTTTTTTTTTTTTTTTTTTATTCTGGGAAAAGCACATTCTTCTCTGGAACTTTTCCCATAATTTTAATGACAATGTGTGAATTTTTGCTCTTGTGTCTTTAATAGTAACCTCTGGTTTCATGAAAGTAATCATGCACAATGGAGTTAGGGAGCACAATAACACAATTTTCCCGTACTTTGTGGGCAGGAACACAATCCTTCTAAAAGAAGATGCTGCTGTGGCTGCATGTGCAGAAGTGTCAGGTTCCTGGGGTGAGAATTTCATGAAGGTTCAGGGCTAGAGGAGCAAGAGTGGCAGCCCAAGGCAGCCCTGTGGCCTCTGCATCTTCCCCATCACATCCCACAGGGTGAAGGGTGAGATTAAAACTTTGCCGAGGGCTGCAGAGGCATTGACCAGTAGGAGAAAAAGAGATGAGCTCTGACATCCCAGGGTGTATCCTGTGGTCTTTGCAGCCTCTCCTGCCTGCTCCTGTCAGCCTCTGATAAGTTTAGATCCTATTTTCCTTACATATCTTGACCTGGTCTATTCTCCTTAATTTTTCTTGTCCCAGTCCTTTTCTCAGTCCTCCACAAATGGGAATTCTAAATTCTGTCCTTTCCTGCTATTCATGTCCAAAGTTACAGGCACTGTTGCAGTTATCTGAAATTTCTTGTGTGAACAAGCTTCCCTTCTTCTAGACACAGAGCTCATCTTTTTCTAGGCTTACTAGATGTAGACAAGACCAAAATAGACACTTCAATTATCTCTGGTGGCTGAAACTTGGTTCAAGAGCCTCATTCTCCACACTGAGTTGTCAATAAAGCTCCACACAGGATTAATAATTGCTTGTTTCACAAAGCATAGAGACAGAACTCCTCCTTTGATCTCATGAGGAAGATAGACCAGGGTAGAAAGCAGAGTTAGCTTGTGAAAAGTACAAAATATTTTTGGCATGCCCCACAGATGAGATTTGGATGACATTTAAAAGTCTCTGCTGCTGAGATTAAGTGGCCAATGCTCCTGGAAGGTTGTCACTGGCACCTTGGTTTTCAGTCCAGCCCTGTGCTACAAGATAACTTTGAGCAACCTGCACTGCAGCAAGCAATTCCTCCTTGAATTAGCCAATACTGAATAGAGCAATGAACTTTACAAGAAGGCCCTGAGCCTTTGGATGTGTTTAATGGCATTCTAACATCTGTCAGTTGCTTAATTTCCAAAGGGAGGAGTGCTCTCCCCAACTCTCAGACTCGAAATCATCATTCTACAGGCTGTACTGCAAACAAAAGCACTCTGCTTGTCACACTCTGACATCTAAGGAGGATGATTGCCCTCCTACCAAAGGAGAAGAATTGCTAAGCAGCACCAAGGCAGCAATTACAGAAATAAAGGCAGACATTTCTCTGCTGGTGCTGGAGAAGGTGGCAGTGGGTTTGTGAGGAATGGGACTCAGCACTGGGTAGGTGAGGTGCAGGCTGATCTTTCTGAATTTGCTGGAAACTTTCTGGAGGATTTGTGTTTTATCCAGTCTACCCCCCAATTTTCTTCTTACCTGATTTTTCATTTCCTTAATTTCTGGCACCTGCAGGTGGGACAGTGTGGATTTTGCTGTGTTGGCACCAAGGGATGATGTCTGTTGTGACAGTGGGACAGATGACTGACAGGCAGTGGAAAAGGCTTTAAAGTAGCTGAGGCTCAGATAAAGTCTTGTGCCCTAGACCACCTTAACTGAAGGGTTAGAGGAGGTGAATTCAAAGAAATAATTGGGGGAGAAAGGACTGATAAGTGTCAAGACTGCTGTAAAGTCATATAGATTTTCAACTGAAATGGGCAGAGCATGCCCTGGCCCAAGGTGCTGTCATCTTATTTCAAAAGTTCCATACCTTCTCAGTGACATCTCATGTGCAGCTCCTCACAGCACTGCCTACTTCTTCACAGCACAACCAACAAACTCCATCTCTCTCCTCACCCAGCTAACTCACCCTTTTGTAGCACTCGTCTCCTTATTGGACACAGCTGTGGCCTGTTAAGGGCAGCCTGTTCCTAATCCTTGGTGATGAGTACAGCTGCAACTCCTCAGGTGTGAGACTACCTTCTGCACTATTCTCTTATATTCTATCCCTCCTCACCAAGGTTCAGCCTGTTCAGCTGTCTGGTGTCCAAGCCCTGATCTGGTGCAGCCATGTTATTTTTGGCTCATTTTTACCAAGGAAGTTGTCAAGGTGTGATGAAGTTGTGCATGAGCATGTCTATAACGTGAGAAAGGGAGACTGAAATGGAAATGTTAAATATTAAAAATTAGCAGCTTAAGGATCCAAAGGGAAAAGTATCACAGGAGAAGGTATGGAAACCTAAGGGAGAGGCAGAGATGCAGGAGATGTAAAGCCAGTGGAATGCAGATGAGCAATAAAAGGTGCAGGGGAGTGTGACCATCCTCTCTGCCTGACCAGCACTGATTCATGGGGGATCCATCAGCATGGGAAGTCTGGTAAGCTCAGCCTCAACACCTCACTCCTAGATGTTTGTTCTGCTTAAGAGGCAGGAAATAACTGCTTTTCACTCCAAAGTTGCATTAATTTTTCCTGCAGAATATCTTTATATGGAAAAAAAAAAGCTCCTTCTCCCCTAAATGTGACTGATGGCTGTTTGACAACAGGAGTTTCAGCAGAACTTGGACTAGAAAGAAATGCAAGTATTTTCTATAGGCATAGGACTATGAAGCCTGGGCTTTTTATTTTTATTTTCTGTTGGAAATTTTAGGGTGCAAGAGGAATACAAATCTAATTTGTAGCCTGAAGTCAGAACAATGTCCAGCCCCTTGTGCAGCTTAGAATTTAGGTGACACTTTTCTGCTCAAGACATGGGCAGGCCTGGCATCCTCAGAGAAAGGTGCTTCATCCACACATCACAGGGGATTTAGCTTTGCCCAATTTTTAGAGGAAGGGAGCAAAGGAGGGGAATCATGATGACCAGATTAGCAGTTTTATAAATAAATGGAAACTCCAGTATCAGAGTTATGCTTCACTATTTAAAATAGCATGTGAAACAGTGAGGACAGATTTGAAATTTGTAAATTTCCTGCAGGTGGAAATAAATAACTGTTTCCATGGTGCATAGCTTCTATTAAGAAGTTGATGTTTCAACCATAAAAACAAATAATAAAGTGTGCTTGCAAAAGGATATGCCATGTCGCATCCAACTAATTCACATACTACTAGTTATGCTTGTGATACATCATTTCCATACCCCTTTATATGGATGTTGGCACATTTAGGAGGATAAAGGCCTGTGTGCTTGAATGAGGCAGTAATTATCTTGGTTCAAGCTTTTTTCACCCAAATTTTGAGTTAGAAGTAGAGAAAATGTAAGTTTGCTCTTCCATGTCTGCAAGGAAGAATAATGAATGAAGAATAAACAGAGATGCAGTTTTGAGGACAGGAGTAGAACATTAATGGGAACATTGTCCTCAGAGAGAGGACAGGAGTAGAACATAAATGGGAATATTGTCCTCAGAGAGAGGACAGGAGTAGAACATTAATGGGAATTTTGTTCTCAGAGAGAGGACAGGAGTAGAACATTAATGGGAACATTGTCCTCAGAGAGGCTCCTTCACTAGGATGGTCAGAAGAAGACTCCTTGCTCAAACTAATCAGGACAAGTTCTAATAATCAGGAGAGCTATTTAAAGCACACAGTGCATAGCATAACTCATGTGATAGTAAATTTTCTGCTGCATCTGGATTGCATTTAACCAGAAGTAGTTCTCACCTGCTAGACTCAAGATTTGAAGGCTGTAATATCCGTGCTCTCATTTAGGTACAGCAAATAAGAGTTTAAATAGTTTTCTAATCAACAAAACTGTGCCATGTCATATGGATTGTTAACACTTTTATAATCTATTTTTGAAAAAAGAAAATTTTCTAAAATGCATTTTCTTAATGAAGTAAATCTAAGTATCTTCTTGGAGCAGACAGTGTTGTACAAAACCTTATATCAGAAGAGGTGGCAATGCCCTGAGCAGAATTTCAGATTGGATGTGGAGGATTTCTGACAGCAGCTTAGTCCAGACCATAATCTGGAGCAAAATTATGTATGGGCAATTTTCACACTTTAACCAAGGACTTCTTGTATGACACTGGGCAGGCCCCTTCACCTCTGTGAGGTGGACTGATGCTATCTCATTCTGAATTGCCTAAGAAACCTGACATCCCAGGGCTCCTGGATAGCCAATGAAAGGAGTAGGGGCAGTACAAGTTGCTTATCTCAGTAGGAGATCCATGGAGCTGTGACTGATGGATTTACAGTGCTGCACCCATCAGCACGTGACTGGATGAGCGTAACCTTTCTCTGTGTCATTTCTCTGTCTACCAGTACAGCTGTTTTGATTCTGTATTTTTATTCTCTGTCTCATTTTGTTAGTTCACCAGATGTTGAGAGCTACCTTGGGCTTCCTTCACTCTTAAAGCAACAGGGTGTTGATTGCAAATACCTGTACATTATTAATAAACACCCGAGTACTAGCCAAAGATGCCAGCTTTGTGATAGTCACAGTCATATTTTTACTGCTCTCTGTTGAGTATTCTATGAACTGAAAAGGTAATGATCCTGTTCAGGGCAGCCTTGTCACTTGTACAGAAATACAGAAGAGAAAACTCTTGCAACTCTGAGCAGTTCTTTTCTATCAATTAGTTAACTCTCAGGAAGTCAGAGCTGCTAAGGAGATATTAATAGCAGTGATCAAAGAGAGAGATCACAAATGTCAAATTTTCCAGCTGAAGACATAATTACCCTAAAAAGCCTTTTATGTAACTTTTTGCAGCATCTGCTGGAATTTATGAATCACAAAAGAGAAAGTAATCATCCTGAGAAAGAAATTAAAATGCATAGGCCTTCCTATATTTTATGCAAACAGAAGCTTTGTTATGTTTGGCTTAAATACAGAGTATTAGTTTTTTGATTAGGTAGTTTGTAAAATTGGTGGGACTAAAGTATTCAGGGGACAAACATGCAGCACCTCAGAAAGAGGTGGTGACCAACCAATGGCTTGTCTACAAGCAAGTTGCCATGGAAACAAGATCACCTTCCTTTTAAAAGGGTGGTGTTGAATATTCAATATTTGTAAGATATCCTTGGTATTGCAAGTATAGAGTGTCAGGAGGGGCCTTTAATCTATTTTATCTGGGTGCTGAATTTTTTCTAGTATGCCCCTTATTCAACCACTAACTCACACCTATCTGAAGTATGTTCTCCAGAAAAGCATATTGTATTGATCTGAAAAATGTGTGCCTAATATCTTGTCTGAATTTGAGCCTGGTTTCAGTATAGTCAGTGGTTTTTGCTGTGTATTTCTTCCCTATATTAGATGTTCCCCAGTATCTTATCTGCTGTGGTCAAGAAATCTTCCAAACTTCTCTTTCTTAAACCTTATCTTCTGCAGTAAGATCTTTAATCTTTTAATAATTTCTATGGATTGCTTCCAGTCTTGAAGAAATATGAGCTAGATGTGGGGATTAAGAAATAAGTCTTTCCCCTGGTTTTGTGCCTGCAAGCTGAAAGGGGAAAACCCAATATCACCTGTCTTGTTCAATGTTGCAATGTTTCCCCTCAGAAGAGCAGTCACTGATTATGTGACAAATGCAGTAAGAAATGATGCAGGATTTGGGGCCATTTCAGCTGAAGGTGCTTTCAGAGGAGCTGTAATTACAATTTTCCTTTGAAGCTGCTCAGTGAGTCCTCATCACTCCAGCTCCTGGCTTGACAACTAGCACAATGCTCAGTCTCACCATCCTCCTCTTCCTCCCATCATGGGTCTCAAAAATGCAGCACCAGTGGCTCCAGCAGTGCCCGGTAGAGCTGTGCTGTGGGGCTGCCACTATGGGATCCACATCTGCAGGTGGGCCCCAGCTATCATGATTTATGGCTGCAAGTGAGGCTGCACCAAGCAAGCAGATTTGTGATCAGCCGTTTGCCTGCAGTCCCTCTAAAAGACTCTGTGGCCTGGATTTCTCCTCCGAGTCTGCTGCTCCAGCTCCAGAAACTTCATATTGCACTGTGCATTAGTATTAGTCCCAAGTGTTTAATATGTCTAAAGTTAATATAGCAAATGTGTGCATTAGTGGAAAATCTATCTACAATAAAATACTTTAACATCCAATGACTTCAACGTATTAGGCAAAATGTCTTCAGTGTTGGAGATTTCTTTCTTTTTAGAAAAAAAAAAGAAGACTTATAAAATATTTGAAGCTTATGAAATTTTTCAGTTTTACAATATGAGAAAAATATGAAGATAAAATTACACAGGTTTCACCTTCCCCTTTTTGTTTTTCCCTGATTTGCATCCAATTAAAAATCTGCTGTTTATAAAATTTTCAGTATTGGTTTTAGTTCTGTTGAATTTAATACTATAGCCCCATTTTCCTTCATATGATCATAGGGACCAAACTGGACTGGACTGCAGCCAAAAATATGCTGATTTCTTGATGCAATTTTTATGCCTTAGGAAATAATCATACACTTTACCTGAACTTCAATTACCAAAACTAGTCAAAACAACCAATACAAAATAAAAAAAGAAAAAGAAAAAAAATCACCACCACACATAATAGGAAAATTTCCATGTTAACACAGAAAACTGTTCTAAAAATTGTATTTAACAACTTCATTTCTTCTGTTCAATGGCACCTCACATGGCACCCAAGAAAGCTCTAGGTTGTGTTCTGGCTCTACCCTCCATGCTTATTCCCTGCTTAACAAGGGCAGGGAAAAAGAATTAGCAATGGGATGTTTTGGAAGATTATCCATCTACTCATCTTTCTGAGCACTAAGAAATGGCATCAGCATCTTTTTCAGCAGGAAAGGTGAAGCTGTTCCACAGGAATACACTCATATGCTTGCCATGAACTTTTGGAAATGAATTTTCATTGGCTTGGGAGAAAAAAGAACAAATTATTATGTAGCTATATCCCCTTCTGTCTTAAGAACTCATATTTACTTTAACATAGCTTTTCTTGCTGCATTAGGGGAAAAATTATGCACTTCACTCCCTTTTTCAAATATGAGATTTTTCCAGTGACTACAAAGGCCTGTGAGGATATTAGCACACTAGCTAATTAAGTTTATTTTGCATTCTTAACATTTAGCAATGCATAAGGGAGCTATACAGGGAATTTGAAGAATCAGGTATTTTGGAGGAGATTAGGCCTTAAGAACATCAGAAATTAAAAGCTTTAAGTCTTTTTGCAAGCATGCATATCTCAAGGATATTGTGAGGAGCTGCTGTCTCAGAGGTAGCTGTAGCCTCACATCCCCTGCATGTTGCTGCCTGACTGAAGAAATCTAAAGCTTCAACTCTACATCACTAATGAACAGCACTGGTGGAGCCTAGAAGGGAATTTGAACTCCAGCAATTATTGCTATTATTATTATTTTATGTTCACATTCCTTCTCAGGCAGGGATCTTGCTTTTTAGCTTGAAGCTTTCCTCAGTTCCATTACAAAGTGAAATACCAAACCCACCTAAATAGTCATTCACTAATTTAAGATGTTCTGCTCTCCTGCATCTACAGTCATTGGAAAAAAAGCTTGCAAAAGACAAAAAAAGAAAAGAAAATTGCACGTGCTATAAGAGGGGACTCCATCCCAGCCCTGCAGCAAATCACAGCATGCCAGACCATCAGGCTCAGCTGCTGCTTCTGTGGATTTCTGCAGTTTAAATTTGCCCTCACCTTAAAATGGTGTTGAAACGAGGCAGTCCTCTGTGACCCAGAGCCTGTTAGTGACTGCTGCATCTCTGTCAGTGTGAGCAATTTCCATTCTTTCTTCAGGAAACCCAAATTGCTCTCCATGTTCAGGCCCTTTGCTGTGCAACATGGACTCATTTTCTGCATTGCAAGTATATAATTCTCCAAGCTGGCAGCAGTGTGATTGCTCTGTTAATTATGTACAATCAGTCCTACTGTCAATCCACCATAAAAGTACAGACCTCTGTGTGCTCCAGAGTGGTGCAATTCAAGGGGATTGAAATTATTTGCTGTATACAAAGTGTGAATGCACCTATCATAGAAAGGAGCTAAATAAATGTATGTGAAAATATGTAAACTCATACAAGGGTATGTATACACACTCACATATGAATAATTTCTGTTTATCCAGAACTAATGTGACAAAAACTGCAGCAAATCATACCCTGCAGATTTAAATTTCATTCACTTTGCTGTGCTCCACGGTATCTCAATTAACTGTAGATTCAGAGGTAATTCATTCTTTTTCTTGCAGTGTTACCAGGGAGAGAAGTCTCTCAGAACCATCTTGTTACCTAATAAATTTTACTGCTCTTAACTATGAGCTTGACTGGTCTGGACAATCTGTAAAATTAATATTTTCTCTGTGGTTGCCGTATGAGATAAAGGAATTCTTCAGGAAATCAATGAAAGAATAATTTTCTTGACATTTTCAAGCAAATAATAATTAAAATGCTGATGTTTATTCTGTCTGAAATTGAATAAAAAGGTAAAATCTCACAAATAGTTTTCAAACAGAAATCCAAATGAAAAATGAATTGGTCTTGTCAAAACACAGAAATTTATTGTTTAAAAATCTCTGAATTATGCACTTAGATTTAATTTGAGTCAAAAATATTGATTTAAAGAAGGGATTAATTTAGAAAACTTGAATAGCGTACTTGCAAAATATTACAATTTATTGAAACTGACTATAGGCTACAAGATTTTCCTGTGTTAAAAACAGATCAGTGGAAAGAGATATTTTCCTTCAGAGTTACAATTTATTTTAGAAAGGCCTTCCTAAAAAAAAAAAAAAGAACAACAAAAGAAAAAAAGAAAACTCCTGGCTCACAATCTGAGTCTCCTCTGAATTCAGCACCTATCTATATATATATATAACTTGGAATCTGTGCCCCAAACCTGCTCCTCTCTCTTCAATGTGGAGCACTCTTCTTTTGCTCTGTTTTGTTTTGGAACATGTAGAGGACAAGTCCTGCTGGCTGTACCAATACCTTTGGGACAGAGAGAAGATGATGCAGAGGTAAGCTGAGATCAGCTCTGTGTTTTTCCACATTTTCCATATATTGGCACAAACCATGGCAGGGAGAGGGGCAGTGTGTCTGATGCTGTGCCCAGGGCAGAAAGGGAGGTGAATTTTGAGGGGTCACAAGTAGAAAGCACCTGACTGTGTGACAGATTTTCATTTTCGAGGAGAGAAGAAGCAATCTCTTCTGCCTGGCTCCCTGTGTCCTGCTCATCCTCCCTCCCAGCCCGTGGAGCCTTTGGTCAGCAGTGCTGCAGCCTCTGTGCTCTCCTCCCAGCCCCAGAAATACCTCCTGCATTTAAGCTACCCTCTGCTTACTGTCATAACAAATAATTACAAGAATTTATAATGTGTTTCTTTAGCCCTTGAGCTGTGATTGCTTATGCGTCTGTGGCATAACTCAGTGGTTAACAAATGCTGCCTTTGCCAGGCTGTGCTCTGTGCTCCTGGGGAAGGCTTCAGTCATCACCACTTTATTGCTCACATCCCAGAGCTAAGTGAAGAGGAATCTTCTAATTCTCAGAGAGGTGAACTTCCATCATAACTCTGATACCCTCGTGCTACACTTCATCTAGCAGCCAGCACTTAGCAGAGCACCCTGGGGACAGCAGAGGGAGGGCTGGGGAAAGCAGATGTGAAGGATTTCACATTCTGTGTCATCACTGTCAGGCTGTTTATCACAATTTTTGCATGAAAATCTTGTTTGGCAGCAGGCCTGCCCCTCCTCCAAACTGACAATAGTTGTATGAGTAAATGGGTGAGGGGAAGACAAGGTAATTTAGAATATCACTTTTAATGTTAATTCTTTTATTGAGGTGTCAACTCTGGGAAAAGCTTTATGAATGAGGTGAGTTAAGGTGCATGTGCTGAATTTCTCATGATAAAAGAAACATGAGGACAGACATTTTAGCAGGACTTGATGCAATGGGACAAGGCATAGTGGTTTTAAACTAAAAGATGGCCCATTTCTGATTAGATATAGGGAAGAATTTCTTCGTAATAAGCATGGGGAAACACTGGAACAGGTTGTCCATAGAGGTGACTGTTGCCCCATCCCAGGAAACTTTCAGGGTTGGGTTGGATGGGGCTCTGAGCAACCTGATCTAGAGGAAGGTGTCTCTGCCCATGGCTGGGGAGGGCTGGATTAGATGACTTTTAAAGGTCCTCTCCAACCCAAACTCTTCTATGATTCTCTCTGATCTCATAGAAATTCCCTCATGCTGGTCACGCTCTGCCCAGCACCAGGAGTGTGCCTGTGGTGAAGCTCCAGGTGAAGCTGAATGTGCAAACCTTTGAGCAGCAGGCAGGAGGAAGCAGCACAACCTCAGACATATTTAGAGTATGAGTTGCCTGGCTGAAGGACAGCAAAAGTAGGAAAAGACTTTTGGGGAGAAAAAGCTGCAAGCAGCCTCAGGATTCAAAGCTGTGCAAGGCTAAGAATGATCCATCATTACTAAAACAATAGGAGGATTTGTGTTTTCCTCCTTGGTGTTTTTAGTTTCAGTGATTATGGTTAAGAAACAACTCGTGGGTAGATCTTGAATGCAACTTCTTTGGGTTCTAGGTTGCCTTAGAGTTATAGTCTGAAGCCAATACGTCCAAAGCATGTAACATTTTGAAAGACCAATGGTGCAAACAGACATATATTTAAAAAATAATTATTCTAATGTGCAAGAGCTTGGTTAGTTGTCCTTGTTTCAGCTGGGATAGATTAATTTTCTTCCCAGTAGAAGGTATAATGCTGTGTTTTGGGCTCAGAATGTTGGTAACACTGATGTTTTCGTTGTTACTAAGCAGTGCTTATTCTAAGGGAAGGAATTTTCATCTTCCCCATCCTCAGACAGTGAGGAGATGCACAAGAATCCATAACGGGGCATAGCAAGGGCATCACTTGTTCTTCTTGGGGTTAATTCCTCTTTCTTTGTTGTTTTCCTTGTCATTACATTATTATCATTATCACTATTATTTTATCTTAAAAAATAAACTTGTATTAAACTTTTCTTATCTCAACCCATGGGTTTTACCTTTTTTTTCTGATTCTCCTCCCCATCCCACCAAGCTGTATGGTACTTCACTACAGGCTAGGGTTAAAACACAACATTAGGATTTGGAGAGAGGAAGGGAGCTGCTGTATGTCCATATGTTATTTCACATTTAACAGTTGGAGTTCTTTTTATATTGTCATAGAAATATGATCATGTCTTTTCTATGTTTATACACTCCTCTTATAATTCTTCATCCAAATGTTTAAACACACCTCAGATAGTTTCTCAGTTGTATTTTATTTGCTTTCTGTGCTATGCCTTTCCATGAATTATTTGGTTTTAAAGCTTTGGACTGAGCTCCACATGAAGTAAAAAGTCTGATTTCTTCCTAACACCCACTCATTACTCATCTGAGCAGGTGCTGAATGGATGAGATGACAATTATATCTGACCATGACCAAATGGTCAGAAAGGTAATGTACCATGCTCTGGGATTTGATTACTGAGCTGAAAGGGCAAAAGCTGATGTCCTCAAAATTTAATATAAAAATAAAATAGAAAACCACAAAAAACCCTAAAAAATAAAAGGCTCATACTTCCCCTTCCTGACTTTCTAGTAAGATGAGAACTGAGCAAGGAAACATAGAACTGTCCCTACAAAAGAACCATGTAACATAAATTATCTGGCAGTATTTACACAGGACTCTTTCACAGCTGAGTGCAATGTACCCAGAGTAAAACTGTCATTTCCTCCTCCTCTGGCCAGCCCCAGGTCTTCCCTCTGCCTCCCCAGTTGCCATTGTGAACCTTCAGATCAGAACATTTATTTATCCCAAACAGAAATGACATCCCTAACCAGTGAACTCAAACTCTGTCCTTACTCCCACTTCCAATTGCCCGGTTCATATTTCAGAGCTGATTTATGGTACTTGCCTGCCTCACTGCCTGAATGCCCCAAGCAATTTATTCCATAATGCCCTTCTTGTAAAGAAATTACTCCTGGATTGCTCACAGGGTAGTTCTTCCACGGCACTCCATGCCCTGGTACTTTTCACTCATTCTCCATTTCAAAGAGCTCAAAGGCAAACTGTGATATGGGATTTTGATTATAATGTTCAGACTTAGTGCAGTTAAACTGGAGAGGGAAGAAAAGCACACTGCAGGTCTCTTTTGGGTTATTAAATGAATTTCAGCTGTGCAATACTACTATGAAACCCACATAAGTCCAAAGGATTGCTTGGGGTTTAAACAGTGTAAAGAGCTGAATTTGACAGCCTGTCTCAAGCTAGGAGGAAAGGGAGTTAAAGTGTAAGATTCCTCAGAGAATCTTACAGATGCACTGTTTGTGGCTGTCATTGTTTGTGGGAAACTAAATCAGTAGTAATTTTGGTTTGGTTTGTTCATCCTTGTTATATTTTCTCAAAACAAATGGTAGTATCCAGGGTTACATTTTATTCATGTTCCTTTAGATGTTTAACTAATTTTGTGTAACTCTTGCATGGTGATTGGCACTTTTAATAGGATTTTAATAGGATGTGGATCTTGAAGAGATTGACTGAAGTGCTATTCCATAAGGCAAATGTGAGTTTTACACCTAAATGCCACACATTACAGGCCCATCAAGTTACAAGGACTGGGAAGGTGTTTTTGTGGTGGAACTCTGTTGTGGCCCTTGAGAAAGTAAATGGACACCTTGTCTCTTCCTGTGAAATTATGTGGAAGATGCCACTTTCATTTTTACCTATATATCTTAGCTTGTGTGACCCAGACATAAATGAAATGAAAGAACAACTATGGCCTAACCCAGCTGAAAAAGGGATATGCAAAGGAAAAGACCTTGATAATATTATCCTTAGTTTTATCTTATTACATAAGTAGTACAAATGAGTATAATGGTATTGTTAATGGTATTTAAAACTAAAGAAAAGAAAATACAAAAATTCAGAATGAAAAGAGTTACTGTTCAAGACATAAAGGATGAAAATAAATCTACCTCTACAGAAAATAAAATTTTAGAAATCCTTAATAATGACTGCTGTCAATTACAGTAATACCTTATTCTGCAGATATGTGCTGCTGTTTGGCTGCATATTTTCTTCCCAGTAATGTCCATGGACTGGTATTTTTGCAGTATTGTAACGCTTGCTGCAAAATCAGCACTAAAGGAAAATGCAGAGCTGGGGGCAGATCTGAGAAATCAGACACAGAATAGGAAGTGACAGGGAACTGAGCACAGAGTGCAAGTTTCTCTTTCCTCATCTGGGAATTTGTGCACAGAGAACCAAGAAATCCAGGACAGGACTTGAAATCTGCTCTTCACCTGGGCAAACAGGGTGTGAATCACAGCACAGTTTATTCCTTGTGTCTACCTCATTCCATGCCTCATTCCTGCAAAACTCAAACTGGAATTTGAGTGAACCCCTTGTGTGGCATCCTGGAGGATGTGAAGGATGGCAAAGTGTCCATGCACAGACACACAGGTGTGGCTGGGACCAGCTTGGCAGCTGGGCTCCCATGGGGTTCATCTTCTCAAAAATCTCTCCACCACATGAACCCAGGCACAGGAATTGGGGAAATATGGGAGATTTACTAAATCCTCCTGGTCTGAGCTAGAATCAGACAGGTTCATGCGCACCCTATAGGAAAATCCACCCTGGTAAAGGAGGGTGCCTACTTGTGTACCTGCAGGACTCCGACAAAAGTCTCTGCACTGCAAATACCAGCGTGGAATTTTGAATAAATATTTTAAGTACAAAATTATTTTAACTACAAAATATTTTAACTACAAAATTATTACAGCCATTGTATTACGTAGCCGTGGCTGAAGTAAAAGTTTTCAAAGTATCAGCACGTTTGATTTCTGAACCACATAACCTGTGGAACTACATTAACTTGCTACACATGTGCCAGGTGCCTCACTGCAAGGCAGGCAGCAGCAGAAAAATTCTCTTTGTGCTGGGTGGGCTGGAGGAAACAGAGTCTCCAGGAACAGTAGAAAGATCTTTAAAGAGAAAAAGTTTGAAAAAGACTCACAGGACAGAATTTTTTTCAAGAAGGGTTTTAAGGATCAAGTGACTCTGAATTGCTACAAAATCATCCTATGTAGGCTCTTATGTGGTGTTTTCTGGGATTTGGAAAGTGTTTCTATGCTTTGCTGAAGTACAGCTGAAAGCACTAAGCCAGCATTAACCATGTGCATGTCAGACTATCAGAAAAGTAAAAAAAAAACCCAGAAATTACAGAGAAATTAAGGGCCAGGAAGAAGCCAGAATGGAGCCCCCAGTGCAACTACCATGTTACTGTTAAAAGAGCACTCCTGGATTTCTTTAATCTGAGTTCATTTAATCCACAATTCCAGGCAGGTTGGAAAGCCACTGTGGCACATTTGGAGTTTCCAACAGGGGAACAGGCAGTTTTGAAAGCACCACTGCCTCTTGCTTTGTCTGCACAAAGAAAATCCTGCGCACATTTATTTTCCTTTCACTGCTGTCATACACATTATAGCATCCTTTGGGTAAAGTTTATGAACCTGTTGGAGGCTGCTGCTGCATCACGTGCACACCCATCTTTCCTGACCTCTGCTTGCCTTTTTGTTTCTTTGGTAAAGCCCATCTAAAGTTTCTTTTCTCTTTTGTACAAAGTTTACTTCCTGCTTTTCAGAGGTTCATTGCTATGATCCCTTTCCCATTCCCTGATGCCTTTTAAAATTCTCTTTTTTTTACCTGCACCTCTCCATCTTCTCTGGGAGATTTCAACTCACTCATAACTCCATCCTTTCCTTCAGACAGATAAGAAAAATACTGCTTCTTTAGGTGTCTGTCAGCTCTTCAGCATACTAATTGCTGTTTGTCAAAGAGCAGTCATTAAAATGCACAGTGACTGCAGAGGAATGGCTGTAATGGCCTGAGATAAAAGTGTTCCCTCTGCCTTTACAGCTGCCCTGAGCAGGTGGTTGCTGCCCTGCAGTCCTGTGAAGGACAGTGCTTTCCTCAAAAACTGCTTTAGGGCCCAGCTCCTGCATGAGCTTCTTGACTAATAATTACATCAGACCCATAGAAGTGCTACTCAAAATAGTGCAAGCTCACAGACTGGCCCACTCTCCTCTCACTTCTTCCCAGCATATAAAATTTTTTAATCTCCTCCTCAGCCCTTCTAATGGCATTAGCTTGAATTCCCTAGACTTATTCAGTACTTTTACAAATTTTTTCTGAGGTGGGTGAAGCTGACCTGTGTTTTCCTGGGAAAATTGCCTTTTGTGGTGGTAACCACCACAATTAGATTAAGAATGGCATAAGCAGCCAGGAGAATTTGACATATGGTTAGGAGTGTGCTGTTCAGTATGTCTAGTTGGAGGTTATACATACACTGCAGGAAAAAGTTTTCAGTGAAGGAAAATAATTCCAGACAGATTTTTTTCACTCATTCCACTTAAAATTTGTCATTGTTCCAATTTATTTAGTGTTTTAAGCAATGTGTTTTGAACACTCCGGCTACTTTCACATGAAATTACTGCTTGATTGCACTGTTGAATTTGATGCCAGAAACCATGTTGGTTGGATGGCCCAAATGGATGACAAGATATGCCAACTCAGATTTTCAGTATGCTGATACAATTATGTGCCGTCTTCCTAACAAGTTTTTGTACACACAAGAATGTTTAAATTGCACACAAAAAGTGTGCAAATAGTAAGATCCCTACAATACCATCAAGATACAGATATATTACATTAGGAATGTTTTCTGTAAGTAGAAAATCCCACCATCAACTCAAACTGAGGTCTAAGAGATTTTTAGTTTGAACAAATATACTGTTGAGAAATGTATCATAAGCCTAAACTTGTGAAATCTTTGTGGTTCTCTCACAAAAAGTTCTTGGCTTTCACAGAAAGATTGAGTTCAATTATGTTTTCACCGAAAAAATCACCTTCTCTCCATCGTGTTGCCTTCCACAAGGTCAGTTATTTACAATATAGGAATCAGTGCATGGACAAAGATTTTACCTGTCACTTTTGATCCTCAGCATCATCTCAGTTATTTCAGTGTTTTTATTTCGTTTAACTGCCTTGAACTTAAATGGCAATGCTATTAATGAGGTACAAGAAAAAATTCAGATTTTCTTTGAAATATTTATTTCCTCTCAGGTTTCCTGACAAATGAAAAAATTGGAAAATTTGTCATAATTTTTTACTCTGTAGTCCAGGTCTAAGCAAACTCAGCCTCACAGATTGCCTGTGCCCAATTGTGGAAGGCCTTTGAGAGACCTCTAAATATTACATTAAGTCTGACAGAGATAGAATTGACCCTTACTGTAGTAATTTAATTCCCAGATCATGAAAAAGTGACACTTTTTTACACATGCATTACAGGGTTGAGAGGGCAATGACTGTGCTGAAGGGCAGGTAAATGAATTTGACCCTCAGGAAGAAAAATCTGTGAGAAGCCAGTTTTAATTCATTTTGTCTCCTACCAAGATTGGCAATTCTGACAAGATGCAGTGCCTGGGAGCACTGGGCTTGCTCTGCCTGATTTTCTTTGCTGCTGCTGTTAACTTCTTCCCCACCTCTGCTCTTTCTTGAGACACCTCAATCTGGATGCAGGGTTTATTGGAATCACTCGAGTTTGCTGGACTCGGAAGATCTGGGCTCAGCCCAAGAGAGGGAACTACTGTATTTATTTATGTTCCCAAATATCCCATCTGGAATCATCCTCATTTCTGTGCAGAATATTGAAGACACAATGCTGGCAGCTGTGCTCTAAGGAAGAAAGAGGGAGAAAAGCAGATGGTAGCGGGGGAGGTTGGCAGTTATGGTGTAAGATTTAGAAATGATGGAGCTGCCACAATTATAAGCACCTTTGCCTAGATTGATCAACAGGGATAATAAAAGGATCAGAAAAATCAGGGAATCAATAAGGAATTCAGAGCTCTTTCCTGCTCCTACAGTGTTTCACGTTTGCTCTGTGTATATCTCTACTTCCCAGTATTTCTGTAAAGCAGGAAAATGGCCAGTCTTAAAGTTGAGTTGTACAACTTACCCTTCATGCATTGCAAACTGCTGCTTCAGAGATTTAGTACCTGTCTAGACAGGGATCAATTTTTAAACTAAAAATTATAATACTGTATTAAAGAGAGTTATTACTGTGAATGCTAATGATCATAAGGATCAGCATCCCTCTGTTCTCTGAACTTTAGAGAAGTTTCAGGATTTTACACTGTTGTCTTTACAGAGACAGGAAAAATGCAGTTTGCTAGTGTGTGTGAATAGTATCCTCTAGGTTTTTATGACATTATCTGAGCAATTTACATACAAAAGAACAGCCCCCCCCTTCCTCCCCTCTGCTCCCCCAACTCCTAAACCTGGAGATATCCCTTCAAATGCATAAAGGTTTAATGTCAAAGGCATTCTGTGAGCTCCTCATTTTTGAAAATGCCAGTTAGGACAATTTTTACAGTGAGTCAAATAATTAGATGAAAGTGCTTCATACCTTTCAGTGTGAAGCAAGATTGAGGTGGTAAAGGAAAGGAAAAGTGAGGTAAGAGTCCTGAATTCAAATGAATGTTAATAGAAAATGTTTCAAATGAGGATATTTTTGAGTTGATGAAAGTAGATGCTGAGCAGCCAATAAGCCATCAGCTGTTTCCTTTCTGAAATCATCTTAATCTTTTGGCATCTTCTAAATATTCAAGAAATGCAGTATTATACTTTCCAAACCACACCAGAAGTCCTGGTGAGCATACTCACTGCCTGCCTCAGCAGCGAAGATAAGCAGTCCTCACAAGACAGACATCTTTGACTTTGTAAAGGAAAGGAATTGGAGGAAAGGAATTGGAGAAAATGAATTGACCCTTCTACAGGTGTTACTAAAACCCACCCTTTTTTTTACGGTGAAATTGTACTCGTGTATGCAGACACACACCTGGATGGCTGACCTGTCTCTTTCCTCGCTCATACCAAAGGCAATCCTCCTTTCCTGCAGCTTGTTCAGCAGGGAAATAGCCTGCTGTGTTTTGGCAGGAGTAGTCTCTTTTGGGGTGACACCTACAAAGTGACACGTGTCCAGCCTGTGGGCCAGTAACAAAATAATGTCCAGTCTGTGTATGGAGTCCTGGGCTGTTAGGCAAAGAGAAAATACTTTGAAAATAAGTACAGGGAAAGAATTCCCCTTTTGCTTCAACTGACAGGCTTCACAAGATCTCAGCTATATTTACAGGAAGGCCAAACAGATGGCGGCTGTCTCCCCAAACATGTGGTTGCTAAGGCAGTCTCCAGCTGAGGGTTCCAGGGACCCCCAGAGTCGCTGCAGAGGCAGGGCAGGAGGGGATGAGCATCTTTTCTCTCCTGCCATCTGTGAGCAGCAAGGCTTTCACTTCACACTCAGCCAGAAGGTTCCTGTGTGATTGGAGCAGGGGAGATCTCTCACTTGACGAATCCTCTCAGCAGGGAAGTGCTCAGAGAGCAGCAGGCACTCCTGTGAGCAGTGACGAAGGGGAGAGTTGGGGGACTTGCACAGCACAGGGAAAGACTAACCCAGGAAAAGGAACACAGATCTGATTGAATTACTGCATCTGACCCAGATTACTGGACTCAAGGATTGGAGCAGGCCTTTTCTGCATCTTTTATGGTTAATTGTACTCTGTTCCCTGCATTGACACTGCACTATTATGTGCATTAACAAAACTTGGGCTGTGGTGGTGTTCACAGGGGTCCCAGGACAAGGAAAGAGATGAGAATCTTGACTCCATGTTTCAGAAGTTTGATTTATTATTTTATAGTATATTAAAAGGAAATGATATATTAAAACTATACTAAAAGAATAGACAAAAGGATTTCATCAGAAGGCTTGCAAAGAAAAGAATGGAATGATGATAAAATCTTGTGACTGACCAGAGAGTCCGAGCCAGCTGACTGTTATTGGCCATGAATTAAAAACAACCACATGAGACCAATCACAAATGCATCTGTTGCATTCCACAGCAGCAGATAATTATTGTTTACATTTCATTTCTGAGGCCTCTCAGCTTCTCAGGAGAAAAGATCCTAATGAAAGGATTTTTCATAAAATATGTCCATGTCACTAGGGCCTCCACTGGTAACACAAAAAGAAGCTTTGTTTTGGATGAGCTGCTTATATCTGTCTTATATATACAAATATTTGCTTGAGCCCTGAATGAGATCTACAGGTTGTAACTGTATGATTTAAAACTTTTGTAAGAGGAGGGGGAAGCACCAGAAGTAGGCAGGGAATATGATTTAAAAGGCAGAGAAAAGGAAGAAATATGATGCTCTGTTTTCTTGTTAATTTTTAAGCAGGAAATAGGCACTGAAATACTGTGAAACTTGTATAATCTATACTGTTAGACTTGCAGTCATAAATAGAGATACTGGTATCTTTACTGACAAATGTATCCAAGTACATCAAGGAAAGAGAAAATCAGAAATGGGCCATGTGGGTGAGATGTTATTAGTAGTGACTTGCTCTCCAGTTTATATAGATCACCTGTAAAGTCATGCTGGAGCCAACCATTTTTCCTTTCCTTTAGTCAAACTCATTTTTAACCATAAAATGAATATTTCAAATACTTCTCTGGCATGATTTAGCTTTTCAGTGAAATGTAAGTACTTCTCAATTACAAGGTTTCTGTAAATGCTTAGGTTAGGAATGGCCCAGCATCCTCTGAATTTTTATGGCCTTTAGTGGATTAAATTAATGGATTTAAATGTGAATATCTGCTCTGACTTGTGAAAACGGAAGAGTTTACAGAGGTGTGTATTGAGATGTGACAGTACCAGCCTTATGCATTGCAAATATTTTGCACTTCCCTGCAGAACACCAAAGAGCTGAATGTTATAGCTTTTCTCTCCTTTTTTTTAACAGCATGCCATATAACACTGAACCACTGTTATCTAATTACCTTGTTTCTCATTGTCTTGTTCAGTTTGGAAGGAGCTTGAAAAGGATTGGTTGCTGAAGCAATCTGAAATCTGCAGCATCTCCCAGGAAGATACTGTGAGAACTCATTATGGCTCATGAAATGCTCCCAGATTATGGTTTTCAATGCTACAGAAATAACTGCAAGGGGAAAACACACACAAAGGTATGTTGCTTTGAAGGGCTAAGGAAAAAAAATAAGACATCCCAGTGATCATTGTTTCTTTTGTTGAAGCATTTATATATTCAGTATTAAATGAAGTGGGTATCCAAAGGAGGAAGGGAATTTATCATCATTTAAATAAGGTGCACTTTATAGAATGGATGCACAGCCACAATGAAGTTCAGGCAGCAAAATAAGTAAGTTGCTAGAGAAAACAAGGAAAAAATCCTTTACTTTCACAGGAGTGTTGCATGCTGAACAATACACCTGGAGCTATAAATAAAAGAGTGAAATTGTTTTCTGACCTTATTTAAAAACTTACTTTTTTATCTGATAAAAACCATTTTTACTAGATAACAAAAGGAGTCATTGGGCCAGGAGTGCCTTGGATTGTCTTCAGCAATTGCAGATTCTCTCCTCTTCTCTTTAATCTCAGATTTTAGTTGGGATGGAGCTGACACTGTGGTGCCAGTGAATTTTCACATACACTTTTTTCTTTCAGTTCCCACCTTTATGAATGGATAAATATCTTTAGCTAGATATACTTGGGATCACCAGTTGCAAAGAGGAAAGAGAAACCAGGTACATTTGTTTTGAAAATAGTCTTAAGTATAATCTTAGACCAAAGTATTTTCAGATACAAGAGCTCTGTTCACTCTTTTCCCTTCCAAATCTTCCTTTTTATTTACTATATTTCTGATGTCCCCCATGCTGATATAGGTAGAGGAAAGCTCATAATTACAAGGATATAATTCTAAAGCTCATCTAGAACTTTTAAGCCAGGATAAAAATTCACAGAGAATCTGGCAAAGCAATGAGAGCAAAGGAAGTGTTTGTGGTCAGTATGAAATTATTTTGGTTTGTAAACACAAAAATTGGCTGTGAGAAGTTGCAAGAGAATCTAATGAGGCTGAAAGATCTAATAAACTTGCAGATGAAATTCACTGTTGATTTGGGCAAAGTAATAGGAGAAAGGGGGAGGAGAGAGAAATAACCCTAACTAAACCAAAGAAAATTGTTCTGTAAATTACTTATTACCATTCAGGAAATATATCTTGGCATCTTGTGGGTAGCTCAAAAAAATGTCAACTCAATGTTCAGTGGTGGTCAAAAATGCAGATGGTGTATTTAACAATTAGTGGGAGGACTTCAGTGGAAAAATGAGAAAATATCACTATGTCACTCCAAATTCACTGTATATTCAAGTTTTGTGTATTTTTGGTTTTATCTAAAGAAGGTTGGAGATTATAAAAACACCAAACAGTTGCTAAAGGGAGGTTGAACAGAAAGAAATATATAAAACCATAGACACCATACAGAAAGACAGTAAGGAACAACAGTTTGTTATTTCTCAAGGGTTGATACCTGTAGGGCAGCAACTGAAATGATCACACATGGTCTACAGGACATGCAAGAAAGAAAATTGTTACCCAGCAGCAGCACCACAGTGCTACCACATGATGTGGACCTTTAAAACTAAGAAAAGCCCAAGGACACATTCATGAAAGAAACCCCAAATCATTAAAGAGAAGGATGCAGATACAAAC
This sequence comes from Zonotrichia leucophrys gambelii, assembly GCF_028769735.1. Taxonomy (NCBI): domain Eukaryota; kingdom Metazoa; phylum Chordata; class Aves; order Passeriformes; family Passerellidae; genus Zonotrichia; species Zonotrichia leucophrys. Next base: position 2,700,577 of record NC_088173.1, read on the forward strand.
TTTGGTTTAGGAAGTCTCTGAGATGTGTTTTGCCAGAAGGTGGGAGTATGCAGTGGGGAATACTTCATGGTGCTATTCCCTGTTCATTTCTTGTTTTCTCTAAGCCTCTGCTGTTGGTTCCTGTCAGAAACCTGTAACTGGGCAAGAAATTTGTCCTGTTCATCCTGTGATTTTGAAAGAAAGCTATGAGACAGTTTCAATCAACATTTTTGAGCGATTTGGCTTCCTGCTCACCTAGGAGCCCAGAGGAGGTCCTTGCTGTTGTCCCCTGTTTGCTCAGGGGCTCCAGTTTCATCAGGAAGGAGCCCCAGGTAGGAGGTGAGGTGAGATTCCCCTCTGATCTCAGCTCAGAGCCTGTTCTAGGGCTGGCTGGGTGGTTTAGTACCCCATAACCAGAAGCAAATGGTGCTACTGGGGTCTGACACCTCCTTAGATGAAAGCTGGGGATGCTGTGCTGCTCCCGGCCCGGGGATGGGTCTGAAGGGCACAGGCAGGAGCAGTGACAGCAGGCATGGATGCTGCTGAGGGTGGGGGCTCTGGTGGATTGGCTCAGGGAGAGGAAATCAGCCTCAGATCAGGAACAAACACTGCACTGTGATTGTTGCAGTCACTTTTCACACTTTGCTTTGGAAAAGGTGAGCTTTCACCCAGGAATGTTTTCAGGGGCAGGACAACAATTGTGAATATTTTCTGGTCAAGAGTGGGACAGTGCAGCTAATGGGCTGAGGCATGAAAGGGGATTATATACAACACTGCTTTGCCCAGAGGGTATTAAAATTGCTGTCTTCAAGGCCTGAGAGAAAAAAAAAATTGTTAAAACATGAAAAAAATTATGAAAGTGTAAGAATTTCCTGAGAGATGAAGTAGATTATCTCATAGGATATTCCACATGGGGGAATAATAAACCTGTAATTCCCACTCATGTTAAGTTAAAAATACATGTTATAAGTGGCATCATAATTTCTTTGCATGGAAAAATATTGAAGAGTTATTTCTAGATAAATAGCACCTAATAAGAAAAAAAAAAATCTGTCATTTTATTTCCTTAAGGAGTTAAAACCAAAGGCAATTCTGTCACTTTGAGTTTGATATTCTCTCCATTTGTTTTGCAAATAATGATTTTGCAAATAATGTTCATTTATGAATTTTTATAATTGAAGATTAGTTTGTCATACTCAGCCAGATGCACTTAGTGCTTAGTTCATAAAAAAAAAAAAAAGAAGCTGAAATAATTGCTTAGACATGAAGAGATTTTACTGTGCTTATTTGTTTACTATGAGGTCTTGGAACAGCAACACAGATGTTGGAACAAATAGCTCCTATTACAGCTCTGTCTGTTCTCACATTGAGTTTCAACTCATCATTGAATAGATTAGCTCAGCTCAGCATTTAAAGTTTTTTGAAACAACTTCTCAGTTCTTTGAATACTAAGATTTCCTAATCTCTAGACATCAGCAGATTAATGACCCACTAATTAATTAAAAGACCCATTGCTGTTATATCAATATTCCTCATCAAAGAAGAAGTATTGCCATTAAGAGGAGCCCTAAAGGCTGATTTGAATATTTGTTCCCTTGAAGAAATGGAACTTACTCTCCTTGCTTTGGTCTCTACCAATTCTATACATCCATGAATTATCACCAGCTGTAAATCCCTGGGAGTCAAATCTCAGAGTGGAACAGGATATTCTGATTCACTGATATTTACATGAAAGATCAAAGACATTCTGCTGAGAATGGAGCACATGGAGCTTTTATGAGCCACAGGCAAGCTGGCTTCATGGTTTGTCAAACTTCTTTCAATTTTTGTAATTTTTGCTGTAAATGGTAAATGCACACTTTTTGCAAGTATGTTTTGTTTGTTTGTTTGTTTTTTGTCTGTAAAAACCTTCTCAGAGAGAGTAGAATCTCCAACTGCAGAGTAATGCAGTCAGTAGCAATGCAGCCTCCACCATTTCATATTCTGCACACAGACTTTATAGCATTCCTGTTTTTTCAGCACTAATAATCTCCAAAGAGAGGAAAAGTTTAGGCATCCCTATTTATTCATTCATTTCATTGCTGATGCTGCCAGAGGATTTTAGTTTCAGTGGCAATTTGCTAATTGTTTCCAGAATGTGGAGTGATGCAAGTATGTTCACTTACAACCATGGCAGGACCATCAAACCCCACCATGGAGCTACAGACAGGTAAAATTTGGTGAGCATTGAGAGTTACAGAGTTAAAAACTGCATTCAAATATGGTGAAAGAAATGTACTGGGGAGCCATTTTGAGAGGTGGCAAGTGACAGTGAAGATAAACAGAACTGAAGTTTTGTGTTAAGCAAAGAAATTTGGTGTATTTCCATTATTTTGTTAAGATTTAGGCTTAAATCCTAGCAAGGAATTCTTACACCACATATATGGAGGCAAATTCATTAAAAGCATGATACCAAAATAGGTAGATAATTATCACATAGTGATTTCTGAAAATGATCACCATTTAACTAATCAAGCAATATTTTAGATATCACAATGGGCGTCAGCTCTGTTGCTGGGTAAAAGTAACCAATTTCTTTCACAGAGTGGAATAATTGTCACTAAGAGCAGAGGAGGTGCTTCCTTAATCCAAAAGAATATAATGTTAAAGCTGTATAATTATATGGGGGTTGTTATGTATAGGGTAAAGGAATGATTAAGAAAGATGCTCTGTACAGAACAAAAGTGATGAAGAAAGCAGTCAGGCACTAATGTACTGTACTGCTTTAAAGGAGATTTAATTCCTGCTTTATGGTTTGTCTCATTTGTGCTCACTTTGGAGAGCTAAGAGAATCCAATTATTTTCCTGTAGCCACCAAGTACACAACTCATACTGTGAGGTGTAGTACACCACCATAATTGTGCTAAATTATTTGAAAAGGGTGATTATTCAATATATGCTTTTTAGTATCCATATTTTGAAAGCTACAAAGAGAGGCCTCTCCAGGGGTGATTTCTCCTCTGCCAGCAGGTGCAAGAGCCAGGAATGCTGCCAGCAAATGTTGAAGGCTCAGGCTGGCACCCCAGTGCAGGTCAGGGCAATCAGGATGTCTGATCCCTTCCAGCATGGGGAATCGCACTGCCTTTGTTCTCTGTACTGTTAGTTTTCAGTAAAGTGCTACTGGTGTCACAAACTGAGCTAAGGTCTGGAGAGCAATTGTCACAGCACATCTCACTTTGTATGAAAATTATTCCTCTTGTTTTTCAGTTCCCCCTTTTCTGGGTCTGCATGACTAGATCAAATATAACTTTAAGGGGAATGTACATAATTCATCAAAGCAAAAATGTTTTAATATTAATTTCATATATTAATTTTTATGTACAATAATAAGAGTGTGAGCATTGTAGTTCATTTTTACATGTCAAAACTCTGTTTTCAGAGTTAAGACAATCCACTGGAAGAAGAAAATGTCATTAAATTTTGATTTCTGTACGTCCCTCTGCTTTAATATGTTGACATTTCACTGTGTCTCACTTCAGTAACCCCTTAATCAAGGTATATATAATGATTTTAATTATTTGCACAGAACCATCTTGGTATCCATGGCACCATTTCTCTGCTCGTTTCCAGAATCCTTCCAAGTGCTTTTTGTTTCAGGTAATGTAGCTCCTAAAGTCTGCCCTGTGTTTTATGTGCTGCTGCACTGGGGAACTGCTAGCATCCAACTTCATGGTGTTTAACTTGTGTGTGTCTGCTAAAATTGTATTTTCTGCTCTTACCTCATGCTGAAAATTCAGAGCCCCTCACCTGTGAGCATGAAGAATATCGAGCAGTTTTATCTTTCCTATTGGTTATTCTCCCACAATATGCAGGAGATGCTCATCAATTTAATCTCATCTCATAATCTTCCATCTGCATTTCTAACTTTAATAGGTTGTCCTACATTATTTAGGGGCTTGCAACACTGGGTTTCTTCTCAAGCATGATTTTATGTCTTTTCTAATATTTTCACCTGATATAGAACTGGTGAGAAGCTGAAAGTTTCATGTTCTTGGCTGTAAGTATTTTGCAAATACTCTGACAGAACAGGTAAAAATGTTGTCACCTAGCAACTAATAGCATTTTTTTTCCAATAGATTTTATGCATGTGTGTATATATATATATATATATAATTTTTTTTTTCTGGAATTGCCTATATGATTTTTCCCTTTTATTTTCACTTGAAAATTTTTTAAAGAAAATCAGAATGTGTTATTAGGATTTTTAGAAATGGGAATTCATCTGGCTGTTAAATTATAGTCCTAAGAAATATCCTGCAGGTTATTACAGTCAACAAATCAACGTATGTATTCTCCTAGTTTCTTTAAAAATGATGACTGTGAAAAAATCCTAATAAACATGCATTTTTCCTATGGAATAGGTGGGGCTGGGAGGAAACTGAGTTGCCCTTCTTTTGTAGAGGTCTGTGCCAGGGAACAATTTTAGGGGCAGAGAATTGTCCAGTGCAGGATCAGTATGTTTATTATTGTTCTGGAAACAGCAGGGAATAAAAATCGAGCAGGAAAAAGATTTTCCAGAATCTTAACTGCTTATATTATTCTCTAAGAAGATCCAGCAGAATATGCACTATTTTTCTTCATCATTAACGTCAAAGAATTTTATGTCAATTCCCAATTACCCAGTTTAGGAGCACAGGCAGAAAGAGCAGACATCACTCCAGGGGAAACCTGTCACTCTGCTCTTGCATTCTTGAAGCAGTCAGATTCTTTAGAGGAAGGCACAAGAAATCCTGTCTGGCCAATTTTTAATTAAATACCTACTTTAAAATGTTTTTTTTTTTCCCCCAGTCCTAAATGATGCATTTCTCTGTATATCTAAACCTTTTGTTTGTTTGTTTGTTGTTTCTAATCTTAACTAGGCCACTGCTGTCTTTGTTCCATTAATCCAACTGCTTTTTTTGAGTTGTGGTAATGATCCACATAGGACTAGTCTGATTTTAAAAACTATTTCTTTCAATTCCCCAAATTAACTACATTTTCAGTCACTTTTTAATAACTTAGTAGGAGACATGAGTGTTTGCTTTAAAAATTGAAAGTACCTGATTCACCTTGTCACTGTCTGCAATGTTTATTACTTCTCTCTGACAAGTGTCTTTTTAATGTCTTCTATAGGCACCATTTTTGTATATTTTCCACCACTTCCACTGAAACTTTTTAAAGATAATAAGTGATTAGAACTGGACACATGATTATGAATGAAGCTGTATGAAGGGCTTAAATAAAGTAATAATAAAGGAGTAAGTTATCCATAGGTATATGCATATAGGTATATATTACCCACATCACCCAACGCCTGTTAATGATGGGATTCACTGGCTTTTCACAAGGATGCTTTGTTTTCTTGAGATCATTTTAGTCTGTTTAGACTCATCCTACAACTTTACATCATTCTTCTCCGTATAGATTACTGGGCACATTCTGTGCATTACATCTATTGTTTTGGGCTGAGGAAGGAGCGTTTCTGTTTCCTTCTTTGGCCCACACTGTGCTAAATGATTTTCAGCTGAGGAAATATTTTCCATTTAATTTTTTGCCCTTATCTTGATCATTAATAAATGCATTACATGGGATTAATTTACTATTAAAACCTTTTTTTCTGTGATGAGGAGCAGTGCCTTTTTCTTACTGCTTTTTATAACTTTTAACTGATTTGTATTCTGTGATAGATGAGAGATTTCACTTTTTTGTTTGCTTACTAGGATTTTTTTTTTCCTGTACAGTTTTATTTAAGCCTTTCATTTTCTTCTCTGGTATTTTTTTCCTCCAAAAAATGTTAAGACAAATCCCAACAGAGCAACAGGGCTGCAGCAATGAATGTTCTCAAGGTTTCCCTTGCCTTTGGCCTTTTAAAGCATTTGAACTCTGGTCTGTGCCTGGTTGCATTATCTGGATATTCTCATGAATTATGCCCAGATCTGACCAGCTCTGCAGGCAGCACAGGGGTTACAGGGCAGGGCTGCGAAGGGCTCTGTTGGATGGAGGTGCAGCTGTGCTTCTCCCCACATACAGAAGGCAGAGATCTGCAATATTTGTTTGCAGTCACCAGGAGCTGCAGTATGTAGGTGCTGCTGTTTGCCAGTCCCATCTGCAGTCTCATATTCTACCTTCTGGAGGGAGCGCTATTCATCACTGTGTTCCTTTCCTAATATAACTTATAAGCCCTAAACATGCCACAGTTCCAGGTTAAATATCTGTCAACTTTTAAAAGAAATTCAGCATACATATAAACAGCAGGATATGGCTCATTAGTAAATATTTGTGAGGCAAAGCAACTCTTTTAAACTAATTTTTTTTTAATAGGGAAAATTGTTGCAGCATACAGATGGGTATTAAATCAATTTGATAGACCCCTATATAATCCCTGAGTAGACTAGTGCTGTATGGCTAGACTTGTTGCACTTCACTGAGGAGTTTAGGCCATTTGTGCTGCTTTGCTCCTTCTTATGTGGGTCAAAGTTAGTCCAAAGTCAAATCCTGACTGCTGTTTTGTGTTGTTTGTTTTAGTCCCCCACTTGTGCTAGTGCAGGCTGTAACATCCCTTTTTCAGACTATTTTAGATCAGTCTGCAGCTAGCACAGCTTGTGTCTGTAGCTGAACAGATGTGTTTCAACAGGATGGAAACTCTGCAGAATGATCCCAAAATTCTAGGTTTTATGCAGCTCTTCTCACTGCTGGTTTTTCACTGTACCATCTGTATTGCCATCGTGCAGGAGTCAATGGGGCATTAAGAACTTGCTGATGCTGCTCATTCTGGTTGGAGCAGACACAGAGCTGCCACTTTGCTCTGCATTTTGCTGACTTTGTCACCCTTAATCAAAGGAACAATATGGATTTCTGGGACAGTTTTTGGAGTTGATGCACAGGGGGGAACTGTGTGTGTGCACCCAGGAAAGGGAGGGAACCTGGACTCACAATCTTAGAAATAAGCAACAGCTGTAAGTCTGCTCTGCTCCTTCTGATCCTGGTGCTTTCCCTTCTGCAAGGTGGAGTAAGAAACTCAGCTGTGTACATGTGTGCTGTGCCCCCAGCTGCTTTAGAGAGCAGAATTTTATTTAATTTTTTCTTCATATCTCCTAGTTGTTAATAACATAAGCAAACTTTCCCCCCAGCCCCAACAGACCCCAACAAACCAATGGGCAAAAAATCCAATCGCCCTCTCACATCTTTGTAAAAGAAGAGACCAGGACCAGCTTTTGAGGCATTGCTTTAGAATTCAGCCTCATGAAAGCCTGACTAGAGTTCATGCATTTGTTTTTTGATGTGTTTGCCTCCTTGCCTGCAGTGGGGTGGAAGGATCATGGTCCTGCTGAGTGGCACAATCCATCTGTAATGGGCTAAAATGCAGTTGCTAAGCAGTGATATTTCCTTTTCCCCTGCCTGCCCTGTTTAAGTGAGTTAGGAAGCATGATGCAGCCTTGCTGTTTTCATCTGATATTAACAGACTGATGGAGAGTCCTGCCTGAGCCACACTTCTTTCTGTGCCAGTTGGCTCAAGCCAAAAGTGCACATCCCTCTCACCTGCCCATGCTGAGAGCCTTTTTGGTCCTCTCTTAACAATGGAAAGAAATTAACAGAGTAGCAAATTCTGCTCCGTTGTTTCAGATGCTTCAGGTTACCCCCAGAACAGTGTGACTGCAAGACAGTGCAGAATTCAATTAAATGGCTTGGAGACACTGGAGTGTTGTTGCCTTTTCCTGTGCTCTGGATTTATCCCATTCCTGTGCACACATCAAAATACATCACTTCTATCTTTTCATTGCTGCCTGAGACCAATAAAACAATCTTGTCCCTGAAGATAATGAAGCACCTCTCAGAAGTAAAAAAAGAAAAAAAAAAGAATCACCCAATATCAGTTGTGTACATTGCTGATTGCCAGCAGAGCTGTGAGCGTGTGCTAGGTGGAATCACACTGGTACCTCAGGGAAAATAGCACCATGGGCATAGGTGGGGCTGAGTCCCCAAAAAAAGCCCACAGAACAACCTAAGGGTCCTGTTTGCCTCATTTCTATAATTTGTGGAGTGGTGTTTGGAGTTGGCCTTGATGATCCTTGTGGGTCCCTTTCAAGTCAGAATATTCTGTGATGTCTGATATATTTGACTTTGTTGGGGCTGCAGGTGACAACATGCTTCTGCTGCTTTCAGTTTGACATCCTTGCTCTCAGTGATAAGAGATGCCTACTGAGGTATTGATCGTCCTGGTACATTTTTACATTAGAAAATAATGCATCAAATTCATTCTTAAAAACACAGAATACAAAAGGAATAGTTTGCTTTGACCAGAGCTGCTGAGAAAAGATTCATATTCTTTATAACATGTTGATTTGTTTGAAACATATAATTTTTTTGACAAAATATGTTAGTTTAATCCTTAAAATTCAGAGTTAGTTCTGATTTAAGATATCTCTTAAATGATTGATATTATAAGAGGATTTCTTCTCTACAAGGAGATAATCTGTAGGCTGAGCTTTGTTGTTGTGTAGAGTAATTCCTAGACACCCCACAGGTGGTGTGGAAGATATTAAGCCCTTAACATGTTTTATTTACTCTTAATCTAAGTCCAAAAACAAAAGTGTAAATTATCATATATTTTAAATTAAATTAATTTTTGGAGTTCTGGAATACAGCACAATTGGAAGTGTCATTTTAGCGTAACTTGTGGACAGCTGAACAGTACAGCTTGTGGCAAATTGATCCCTCACAGAATTTTCCTTTCCTGAAAAGGAAATAATCTATAAATCTCAGTGAAGGCCAAATCCCATTTGGGCTGGCTGGGAATGATATCAGCCTGTGGTCATCTCAGCTTGAGAGGATTCTGCTCAGGTGAGCTGGTGGTGATAGCAGTGTGACCTGCTTATGGTATTATCAAATATCCTGACTCTTGCATAACTTAAAATCTCAGATTTTGGAACTGGGAATATATCAGCATATTTTCATTCCTGTAAAACATCTGAATAAATAAGTGAAAGTAAACACAGACATTAAATTTACATGATTTTGTTGCTAAGGTAGCAAATTTCAGATCTCTGTGGGAATACTTCTCCACATGTAGCACAATTCACAAGTATTAAAGAAATCATTTTATGCAGTCATTTAGCAACATGAGCATTACAGAGAGTTGAGATGAGTGAGTGGTTTAGCAAGAAATTCATATTCAACATGAAGACACTGACAGCTCTGTGACAGCTGGAATTTAGAGGGAATCATATTCATGAGCTGTGCTGTGTACTGGGGAGGCACAACACCAGCAGGAGACACAACTTCTCTTTATCTATTCCTCTCTTCCATCCAGGTTCTCTCACCTTTTGCCATATCATTTAACCACTTGTCAGGGCTTTACTGAAGTAATAAAATGTGCTTAGCACTGAGGAGTTTTAACAAACAAATGGTCATGTCATTGAATGTGGTGCCTTGGCCAGGGGAATGAACTTGGGAAAGATGTTTAGGTATTCACACAGCAACTGTGCAAAAGAAGGGGCTGATATTTCAGGGTGTTGCTTTCTTTAAAAACAGAATTTATATGTCATTCTATGTATGTACTGTAATTGGAGAGAAGTCTACAAAGACTAAATTTCACAGAATTTGTGAGGAAGAAGCAAGAGAAAAAGAATATAGAGATGACCTTAATGATCCCAACCAGAGCAGAAAATACACATTGTGCCTCTGACCAGCATGAAGAATTGGCTGGGGTTTGTTAACCTGTTTTCTGGAAGTAGACAAGTCCAATGTACCTTGGTCAGGTATATTTTATCTTCTCAATTTATAGCTTGGGTGCAGACACTTAGTGGTTTGTCTCCAGATTCAGGAAGAAATTCTGTCAGACTGGTGACTAAGGGGCTGGAGACAGGATTGTCCATGGTATCAGTTTGATGTTGCCACGTTGAAACATCATTTAAATCATCATATCATGGTTTAAAGTCACCCTGAGATTACGTGTACTTATTCAGTTCACCTGATTGTGAAAACTTCCAGGATGAAATTACAGCAGCGCTATGAAAGGCCTGGTTTTAGTCACAGATGGAGGACAATGGATCCTGAAAATTGGATGGCAACACCTGAGCAAGGCAAGTCTTCTGAACAGTGTCTGTGTTGCTGCATCTCAGGTCATAACTGGTAGAAATACCAACTGTTTATTCACTGAATTATAGTGAATATCTGACTCCAGATAAAATTCTTTCCTGAGTCATTGCATTTTACCTGAGCTTTTTATTCCATAAAATGACCTGGACATTATCAATTAATGCCACTATTTGCATTATTGCTTCCATAGATGAATATTATATGACTTCTACATCTAGTTAACAAATGTAACATTTACAAGGCAGAAAAGGACAGAAAAGAGATTGTGAGGAACAGCACTTGATGAGAAGGATCTGATTTTTATAATCTCCTTTTTGTTACACTTGTATTATTGTCTGTTACAAGTCAGCAGACATTACTGTTGGGTAAATGCTATAATTCAGCCTGATGTGGCTCTGTCTGTGAATGTTTCTTTGCTGCCATTCTCCTTAGCACAGTAGATTTTGTTTCACAGGTTCCAATAAAACTCTGGAACTGAAATTGCAACTGGAAATAAACTTAGCAGGACAAATTGCTTTCCACTTGTTAATTTCCAGTCTTGAAATGGTGGTAGGTAGAGCCTAGCACAGATGTGGTGCAACTGTGGAGAATAAATGGAGTATGAATAGAAGGTAGGGCCTGGTTTTGATTAGATTTGTACTTCTTTAAATCCAGAACATTTCTCTCTTTTGGCTGGAGGAAGACTAAAATCTGTCTGGAATTGTGTTCTTTAATCAGGTATTCCAGACAGGTAATTGGAAACTTCCTTGACAGGCACAGTAGCCAGACTTCTTATTTGCATGCTGAGACAATTTTTCAAAACACTCTATTATCAAAATAAAAATATGGTGAATAAGGCACCAAGGAAGACAAGCACTAGTCAGGCACCTAAAGAGTATAATATCTTCAGATGATATCATGTGGATTATTAGGCAGGAATATTTGGAAGAAGTGGGAAATTGCTTAGAAGGCTCTGTTTCCCACTAGTAGTAATATCACTGAAGACAGAAAGAAAACTGCTGAAGAAAAAATGGCATTTTGCCATTTCCTTAAAGGATAACTAGGTTGCCCATGTTGTAAATGTCATTCCTAATTAACTTTGAGTTCTCTGAAGGTACATTATTGTAACATGATTTCATCATGCTATGGTCTACCAAAATCAAACCCTTTTATAAAGGATTATATAAAAGAGAGGTGGGTACATATTGTGTGGGGGAAAGCTTTGAGGAAAAACAAGTCTGCTTTTTGTTGTCTTACAGATGTGTATTAAAACACTCTTCCTCTGGATTTCATCTTTAAATTTATTAATTAGTGCTAATATCACTTAAATAAACTCCCTTAACTGGATTTTCACTGTGTTCCAGAAACAAGGGTCCAGGAACCATCCACACACTGAGAGATCAGGTGGGAGCAGTGAGGTTGTCAAAGGTCTCAAGAGTCAGCCTTTCTGAGGGAGTTTTAAGCCAAATCCTCTACTTTTGTATTTCTGATTACACCACTGGGAGTGTTCAATTCGTGTCTATGTACTCTCTTTGGGAAACTACACAAAAATTAGCAGAGATCTCTGCATTACAGGGATAAACCTATTAGGCTTCTTCCTACTAAATGTGACTATCACGTCTAATCCCTCCCAGGGGGTCAAGGATAAAAGGGTTCATTCATTTTGAAGTTCTATTTGTTCAGGCTAGTTGGGTAGAGGATTGCAATATCATCACTTCAAATGATGTTTGGACAAGCACAGCAGCCAAAGCTGCCCTGGGTGCATCTTCTTGCTCTGGGGTGAAGGGCAGTGGCTGGTGAACTCAGGAGGGAAATAGACACCTTCAACAGGATAGAAAAATTTTGCTGTTACTTCCTCATTGGTATTTTGTATCTCTCTCCTACACAGGGATCTCTATTCCCCTGTGGACAGGTAGGAGTGTGGAAAACACTCACCTGGTCTGCATCAGTAGGTGTGCACTGTGCTTTGGGTTTATGCTGTGCTTCCTGACTCTGTGAAATCCGGGAATCAGGGAGTTTTCCTCTGTTAACAAGCTGGGTTTAACACAGGTCTCTGTAGGCTGGTGTGCTCAGCACAGCCTGGGCTCACCTGCAGCTGCAGTGGGGCTCTGGACACCTCACCAGCTTCCAGTCCTCCCACCATTAATCAGCATGGAGCACTTACAGGGCTCTTCTTCTGTGACCTTCTGATAAACCTGACAAGACCTAAAAACTAAGGAATGAAAGGACCAAATCTGAAATTATCTCTTCTTTGGACCTAGGGGATTCAGGAATTTCATCACTCCCACCTTCCTGATTTTAATTAATACATTTTCATGGCAAATTTGTGTAGCAGTGTCTCCTTTGGCACTGGAGAGAAGGCTTTTGGGGTAACCTAGTTGAGGCCTTCCAGTACCTGAAGGGAGCTTTGTGTAGCTTGATGGATCAAGACTACTTTCAAGCAAAGATGGTGACAAGACAAGGGGAAATGAGTTTAAATGGAAAGAAACTAGGTTTAGATTAGATATTAGGGGAAAAAGTCCTTTAAGGCTGGTGAGTCACTGAAACAGGCTGCCCAGGGAAGTTGTGGATGCCCCATCCCGGGAAGTGTTCAAGGTGAGGCTGGGTGGGGCTTTGAGCCACTGGGTCCATTTGGAGGTGTCCCTGCCCACAGCAGGGAGATTGGAATTAGGTGACCTTCAAGGCCTCTGTCCCACCCAAACCATTCTTTGTTTCTGTGATTCTATGAATGGCTCCTGGTAGCCAGTTAGCAGGTCTTAATGAAAAGTAAGGACTGATCTACAGAGAAGATCTACCCAGGGTTTTGATCAGCATTTTAACCACTCTTGTTTTTCAGATGCTGAATCCCTTCTCTAATTACAAGTCATGTGAGAAATCCTCAGCTGGTAAGACTGTGAAGAGCCTGTCAGCTTGTTAGCTGAACCATTCAAGGCAAGACATTCCCTTAAACCTGATCTAAGTTTAGCAACTTATTGTCACTTGAATCTGTATGTCTGTGTCTTCATAATCCTTTTTTGTCTTGAATTGCTTATTTTGAATTTGGATTTTGCTTGTTTTATGACCTATCTTGAGTTAAAGACAATTTCAGAGAACTTACCTTCCACAGATCTGACATCACCTAAAATCTCAACATTGAAGATACTAGCAAGGGCTTAAATCCCCTGATTATTGCAAATATTCAAAATGTGTGAACCTGTGTAAGTAGCAGGTCCTTAGAGTTCTCCAGTGGTTACTATTTATTAGTCAGAGATTTCTTTGACAGACCACAAAGCAGTGGGGCCTGGAAAAGCTGCTGTTTCTCATGTTCCCCTCCAGCAGTGGTAGGATATTGTGGGATCTCAGCACCTCAGGACTGAGGTGTCACCGAGACCACCCTTGGGGGGCTCGGGAGTCCTGGAATGTTCCAGAAGTGTCTGGTGGCTGGACTTTGATCCTACACAGGAGACGACACCTGTATGAGGATAGGAGGGTTTCACCGGGGTGAATGGTGAAGGGATTAGTTAATTAGAGGGTGAGACACAGGGTTTAAGATTGCTGTACAGGGGGGTTTAGAGAAGTAAGATGGAGGAATTGGGGCGTGTCCTGTCCTTCTTCTTCTTCTTCTTCTCCTCCATCTTCTGTGGTGATGGTGGCACTTTGGGATTGGTCATTACTAAAAGTGCACCGGGCAATAAGAATAAAAAGGATTGGGGAAAAATGATAAATATTGTACACGTAACTATGGGTATAAAGATAGGTGACTGTCCGGAGGGCTACACAGCGTGCTCATGGCTGGCTGCTGAGCAGACCTCTGTCGGGCTGAAAGAAAATCTTTTAGATAAACAATTAATAAACATAAAGACCGAAAGAAGAACTGAAGCCTCTTCTCGTCCTTTGATACGCGGGCTGCCCCAAGGCCACTCCGGGCCTTTCCAGGCCCTTCAAACAGCCGAAAACCGAAAACCTGCGGCGGAGCAGGCGCGATATGTTCAATGCTAGGGTATGAGATGTGAGCTGCTGCTTTTGGGAAGCCTGAGCTGCCTCTGAGCTTTGCATGGATGGCCCTGTCCTGTGCATGGCACCACCAGCCATGGGTGAATTGTGTCTGCTGGCCCCAACAAATCCTTGTCACAGCCATCACTGTCACTGAGAGACTGCATGCAAGCTTCAAGATATGAAACTCATACATATTTCTTCTTCTGAGGACAGGGATTGCCCAGACAAGTGAGGACTCAAAAAACTCTCTAGATTTTATGTATGATATTATCATATGGATTTCTGCTATGATTTAATATGAAAAAGCAAATTGAGCCATGAAAGGATGAGGGAGGGGGGATTTAAAAACTGCAGCAGGAAGGAAAATGTTTCCCTTTTCTATTTGTGCCTGTCTGTCTAACAAATCTCCTTCCCAAGCGACTCTACATAAAGCAAGTTGCACATTCTACCCATGGCTCAGCAGGACACTTCTGCAGCTGTTGGCATTTAGTAGGCAGCTGCTTGATTTTATAATTTCCAGCAGCCTGCTTCAATGACTCTTGCTGCAGAAAGAGATTTGGGAAGTCATTAGCCAGCTTTTATTCTTCGAAGTACAATGCAGAGGACAGAGCTGCCTGGGGTTGTAATGACAGGGGTTAGATATGTTCCAGACCTATAGTGACATCAGCTCTAAAAGTTATATTACATTATAAAAATATACATACATTTTAAAATATACTACATTATAAAAAAATATTACATGCTTGATCGCTGGGTTTAAGAAGACAAAGTGTATTTTTTTTCTTTTAGACTTAGATTTTAAAGCTACAGCCATACTCATGACTTCCCAAAACATAGGATCAGTTATCAGCAAGTGTTCTTTGATAATTTGTTGTTCACTTGTGTGTTCTTATCTTGAATATGAGATGATGACTCCAGGCTCTGGAGCGCAGGGGACTGCCTTGCCTGTGTAGCACCTACAGGCATGCTTCCACACTTTCCTCCTGTATTTTGTAGGCTGTGTCCCTCATAATCAGACCCTTCTGCTTAATGGTTCTGTGATTCTATAATTCCATAATTCCATGATTCTGTAATTACATAATTCCACGATTCCACAAGTTTGTAGTTTCTGAACAAAAGTCTCAGAGAGTCCCTGATGTCCAGGTTGGTGATTTGAGGCATTGGGATGCAAGAAGCACCTGCAGGTCATAGGAAAGGCAATTAGAGTTTTAGGAGGAGAGGGAGGAAATGTAAGATTTGGGTAAGGATGGGTTGTCCCTGACAGTTTCCTACTCATGCTCTGGTCCTATGACATCTTTCCACTAAAGAGTCATCTCCTGGGAGAGATGAAAGGAGCGGAACCTGCGGTAGAAGCTAAAGGAGTGTCAGTGACACTGGCTGCCAAAATGGGTTGGGAAAGGACAAATTTTCCAAACCCAGACTCAATGTATTAACCCCAACTGAACAAGGCATTTACTCACAGAGTGGAGAAGCCAGAACTGTCTGAGGTGAAAGAAAGGAGTTATCCTGCAAAACAGGATAACTTTGGGGGCAATATGTGTAACAACCTCATGCTCTCAGCTGCCTACAGCTGCTCAGAAAGGAAATTCATGTGAGTTAATGAGTCTTGCACCATCTCCATTCCCATTGTATTCAGGGTTGAAAGCACTAAAATAATCTGAGTTTAGACACATTTTGCCAATTTTTAACTCAACTGATAGTACTGTGACTATGCTCAGAAAGAAAGAAGTTTTATATCATTTCTATGGTGAAAATCACCAGTCTTACACAAGGAGAAAACCATCCTTTGGCACTATGCTAATTAAAACCTTGAAAAGAGTAAATGCAAGAATGAAGCCCCAAATCTAAATCTTTCACTCTCAACTTGAGTACTCCTGCCCTGGATCCTGAGCAGATTCATCCTTTTTCTCAAAAGGAAGACTGGAATGTGGAAAAGTTTTAAAGGTTTTTTTAATTTTTTTTTTTCAGTTTATCACTTGTTTACCTCAATTGAAATTGAAAATATCTGTGGGGAATATTTTAGATGTTTGGAGTTTCATATGTACAGTTTAATGTAAACTTTTTTTTAAGATAACTGATGGAAGAGTAACATATAAATGCTGCTTACTGCTTGGATTCTTTAATGTTTTGCGGAAAAATGAATGATGAAGTAAAAAAAAAATCCTACCGTGTCCTGTGGCAGAAGAGAATGGTGACAGCCTTCTTAGAGTTTTTTCAGTGTATTACCTGTACATTACAATCTGATGTGGTGGTGTAGAGTAGTACTTTTTACACTGCAATGTTGTAATTTTACAGAGAGAAAGGCTTGAACAGATACCCACTACAATATCTGATAGATCCTGCACAGTTCAAAGACCACAGCTGGAACTACACATTGTGGACATAACTGATATTCAATGTAATTATTGATTAATTCTGTTGAACCATTATAACAAAGTGGTAAAAGATGATTGGAGATTATATGAAGGGAGCAGTTTGACTGTATGAAAAATGTTTTCAATGCTAAAAATAGGGAGTTACTATTAGAAGCAGAGGCAGCTAAAGAAAACAAACCAAATCAGAACAACAAACACAATATATTATCAAAATAAGAAACAGAAGAATTCCTGGTAGCACATGAAGAAAAGAGCTAAAAGATGAGATGTTAAAAAAACCCCAGCTAACCATGACATAATCTTACTTACACAGCCACCTGCAGGTGTGGTGCTGGGCAGTGGGGCAGCAGGCTCGGCCTCTGCTGTGTGGGACACCAAGAGGGTCCTGCACTTTGTGCTCATGGGCTCAGCCTGGGGGGCTTCAGCAATACTTAACTGCAAAACCAACAGGCTCAGCCTTGCTGAGGAACACTGACTACAATTTTCACTCTAATAGATCATGGCAGATTACAGGGCAGCAGAGGGACAGAGGGAGAGGAGCAAGGATGCATAATGCAGCTGCGGGAATACGGAAAGCAGACATCACTGGCAGCTGCTTAATTACATTTGGCCAGTTTTCACCGTAAACCCTGTCACCTCTGTCTTTTTCACATGATTGTTAAGGGGCTGAGGGGCCTGAAGGCGTTTTTATGAAGGATTGAAAGAAAGGAGGAGAGAAGTGGAGGGGAGTGAAGGCAGCACGTAGGAAGCAGCTTGCTGTGGCGTGTGCTCGTGCTGTGCCAAGGCTGTGCCAGGGATTGCCAACAACAGGGCTCAAGCAGGGTCTGTGGGTACCCACAAGGAGTGGAGATGGGACATGGGAAAAGCCTTAAGGCTGGGCTGGTTCTCTGAGTAATCAGGAGGGAAAGAAAGGCCAGTTGAATGTGAGACTCTCGATCTTTCCATAGTGGGAAGTAGTTTCTACTCTCCTTAAGGATGCTGCAGCCTGTTTTGTTTCCCTGGTGAGACCTTGTCTCATTGTAGGTCAAAAGTTCCAAGGTGATTCTTTTAAGGCTCTAATTTTGGGGAAGGAAGTAGTTATCAAAAATGTCTGAATTTCTGGTGACAGGAGTCTATCTCTAATATCTCCTGTTAAAATCTGTCAGTCACTGGCTAAATGTGGTGGGATTGATGCTCAGAACACAGAGTAGGAAGCATCAACTTACCTTTATAACATGGTTTTAATAAGCATAAAAAGGGCCCCTCAACTATCATGGCAATTACAGTAGAAAAATAAATCTCACTTTTGTAGTTTGCTGTGCTCTCCTCCCTGTTACTTAACACACAACTCTGTGTGTGGATACAACTGTCCCCCTATACAGCTTTAGAACTGATGGTGAATATTAGCTGAATATAATAAAAGCATAAAATCTAAATTCCTACAATTTTTACTTCAGTATCTGGAGAGAGACCGTCCTATTACCCTAGTAAAGAAAAGTAAACCAACCCTTTATTAGATAATTTGTATTTTCATGCTGGCATTTCTTCTGAGAAATGAGGCAGTGTAGAAATGACCTAATTCATTTTACTGGGAAAAAAGAGTGCAAAGCATTACAAAGGAAAATTTGGGAAATTTTTTTTGTTTTTTAAAGGAACCAACCATAATTCACAAGAACAGCACGTTTTCCCCAGAAAACCTAGAAAAACAACAGCATTATGTAGAATGCAGCTGTATCATGAATGGAGAGGACTTAATGGGTTCACAGACTATCTGAGAACTGACGCTTCCTAACCTAAACAGGAGCACACTGTGCAGCCTGCACTTTAGAGCAAATAAAAGCAAAGGAAGAGATTGAGCTGCTGAGAGAAAGTTGGACTTGTGGAACAGGAAACTGTAAGGGAGAAATGAGCTGAGCAGAGCCTACTAAACCCCCTTAGAGTGAAGCACAAATAACCTACAGAAACTGTTCAGGGTAGCCAGATCTGTGTGCATGTGCCAAACTGGATGAACTGTATGCTTTAAAAATGAAACAGAGGGTGTTTAAGCTGCCTAAGCCTCACAGAAAAAAAAAAAAAAAGAAAAAGAAAATAAATCTGTTAAGGCATAACACACTGGCAGCATCTCATCCCTCAGAGTCATGTGCTTGCCTAGAGCTGTGTGGGATTGCTCTGTGTGCAGCAGGTACCTGGGCAGTGTGATACTCTGAGAGCTGTCAGCAAAGGCATCAGTGAGTGGCTGGATCCTGGCTCTGTGAAGGGGTTTTTGGAAGCTGTCACAAGCAGGCACTGCCAGCAAGCCAGCAGGACATGGCAGCACTGCTCAGGAGTGTCAGCGCAAGGTGATACCTTGTTGTGGGGTGTTTCAGGATACAGAGTGATTCTCAGCTGTGCTGCACTCAGATGGACGTGTCAAAGGAGTGTAAAGGACAAAGTCTCTGTTTAATGCATTTAGAAAAAGTCTCTTGCTAAACAGCTATGAGTCTTCTGATAAATATGAGAAACTGTGCCCTGAAGACCTCAATTTACTCTTGCATTAGCATCAGGGCAGACGATCCTTACCCAGTAAATGCTAAGACAAGAGGAGGACTGCAGTTCATCATGGCAGCAACAGACAGTCCTAAATGAAAAGTTTCCCACCTCAGGGCTAAAGGCAGCTGGCTCCATCTCCCACCTTCTGACTGCCTCTCTCACTGCCTCAGTGATGCTGAAAATGAGAGTGCCTGTAAAGACAGACCACCGGTGCTGTGCCTTTGGAGCTCTGACTGCAATCCAGGGGACATGGCTGAGTTTTCAGGCACCTGGCTCAGGGCATCTCTGTCACAGCCCTCCCACTGTGCTGTGTTGGTTAAGAGCCTACAACACCTGCCTCATTCAGGATTATTGGTCACATCAGAAGAATTTACCCCTCCAAGTTTAGCTCCATCATTGTTCATAGCCTCTCTAAGGACAGGCTGCCAGCCAGCCTGTCTTGAGCTGACAGGTGTCTCCTCTGTCACTCATCTTTCAGAAAAATTTGGTAAATGAGACTTGAGGTGGAAGGGTTTGGAGGTCTGCAGGCAGAATTGGCCAGGCAGGAAGAAAACTGGTTAATGGTTGAATAGCATATGCTGCAGCCTCAGGGCTTGACTTATTGGTATCTGCTCAGAAAATTCAATAATCACACACCTCCTGGTGGGGGACAGAAATCCTTTCCTCTTTGTTACCTAGGAACTGCTGCTGATGCTCTTTATCTTGCAAGAAATGCCTTCAGTAATACCACTGAGGAGGCCCTGGTTGTTTGCTGCTGCAGCGCTGCCCTTGCCTCACCCTGTGATCTTCCCAAGGAGATCACCCATGGCTCTTCCCAAGGAGAGCTGGGATGTATTCACCCAGCAGCTATCCTTTCTTTCATTAAAAAAAAAAAAAAAACAGGTTTAGCAGGTGAGAATGTGAAAGCTAATGTATCTACATTGCAAGAGAAAATATTAATTCAATATTCAAGTTGAGAGCAAATGGCCTCAATTTGCACCAGGGATGGTTTAGACTGGATATTAGGAATTATTTTTCATGGAAAGGGTGGCAAAACGCTGTAACAGGCTGCTCAGGGAGGTGTTGGAGTGACCATCCTTGGAAGTTTTAAACAAACATGTGGAAATGGCACTTGAGGACGTGATTTAATGGTGAACATGGTGTTAGGCTGATAGTTGGACTTGATGATCTCAAAGGTCTTCCCAAGTTTAACTATTCCATGATTGGACGAAACAGTAAACATGTCAAAAGCCATAAACTGGGTAAATGACTAGCCCAAAGAAAATACTGGTTTTGAGGGTTGTTTCATAATCCCATTCATTTCCTGTTGAAAGGTGTGATTTATGATGCCTTGATGGATGGTGAGATTTATTTCCCTGTCCCGCAGGTCAAAGCATAAAGAGCTTCACTATCTTTGCCATCAGGAAGTGATTTAAATATTCTTCACTCACACCTTACCTAGCAGGGACCTTGACAATGCTTGTGCCACAACACTGCTGCAGTGCCCCCTCTGAGTTTTCTTGCATCTAAACAACCCCAATTCTTCACAGATTTCTTCAAGAGGATTTTTTTCCAAATTGTTTCTTTCCTATTACTGTCCTCTGAACTGTCTGCAGAGGGTTCTTCTCCATCCCTTGTTTCAGGCTGAGCAGTGTGACAGATTAATTCCTCTTTCACACAAGTTAGGGTTCTGATTTTGATTTTACTTTTCACTACCATGTCTGACATTGCTGACTTGTCTATCATGAGCCTGTGAACTCTCATGCAGTTGGTGGGATGTGGCTTGACATGACTCTAATAAACTGGTGATCTAACAGATGCCACATGGTAAGCAAAACAGGGACTTCAAATAGTATATGTAGAATCAAAATATAAGAATGTTTTTAAAATGTCTGCTAGATTTTTTAAAGAAAATTTGAATTAACAATCCATCCTTTCAGCTGGAAGGAAGAGCAGAACTGAGAAGACAATGCCTTACTTCATTTACATTGCAGAAAAAAGATAATGACAATTTTTTTTTTCACTTGAAAAGGCAGAGGTGGATAAAAAAAAGAAGATTGAAAAATGCCTGGAGAAGCTTGGGAGTATTTGACACATCTTCCTTTTTCATTTCAGTTCACTCTAACTTTAATATACTACATTCCTTTGGATAAAGAAATAGATTAAAATGGGGGATTGCAAAGATCCCTTTGGGGTCCCTTTGGGATCTTTGCAAGGGGTCCTTTGAAACCCTTTTTAAAGTGAAAGAAAAATTAGATAACATTCATGCATATATTGTCTCTGTACATCAAGACCCTGTAAAGGGGCACCTACACATTGGAGACTGCCTTAGGAATCAGACTTTCTGCTGTAATGGTTGAATAGATATCCCAGAGGTGGCTCTTCAATGTGCTGTTCTGGCTCAGAGCTCTTCAGTTTTGAACGGAATATCAAGAAGCATTCAGCTGATGGATGGTCAAAGAACAGTTCAGGCAATCAGTGATCAATCTCTTTTCACCCAGACATCACCTCTGTAAAGAGCTATAAAGAGCCATGGATCAGGGCTTTGGGGAGCTGCCCCCCACTCTACAATTCACACAGGTGGCACAGGTGCAGAGGGCAGCCTGGCAAAGGTTTAGAGCACTTGGTGACAACACATCTTAATCCAGGATTATGTTAAGTGTTGTGGCTGTTCCCAGAACACACATGGATTGGTGCAGGCTACCATGAGGAAAAGTCTGACGTGAACTTGGTGGAGCAGCACACGCAGGTTCACAGTGGCAGCCGCTGCCAAAGTCCTCCTTCAATGGGCATAAATCAGGAAAAGATAGTTAGAGGACATTAAATATTAGATATTAGAAGATATTAGAAAGGGAGGAAAGAAGGAAAGGAATCCAGTGCATGGTCCCCCAACAGCTCTCACTCAATGTCAGGCCCATGCAGGCCTTCTCTAGGAGGTGGGGCTGCACATGGTGAGTGAGACTGTGTATTCAAACAAATGGTTAGGTACCAGTCATCAACAGTTACTTCCCTCCATGCTTTTGCACCTCTCTATAAAATTGTCCTTATTCCTTAAAGCTATTTATAAAGCACGCTTTAGGTGTGAAGTGATTTTGAAATAGCAGAGTGAGAACATGGGCAGCACAGAACACTTAATTTGGCTATGGAAAAGCCCCAGAAATTATGGAGGAGAATAGAGCAGCATAACTTCTCTTAGGAATTGAGACATTCTGTAGCATCTCTTTTAATCTCAGAATAAAAAAGGGTAATACCTTGTACTAGTGTGCAATGAAACACAAACTGTAGCTACAGAGCTGGTGTTAAGCAGAGGAGCTGAGCTCATAATGTTAACTCTAAAAAGGGTGATATTTCACTATGTGCCTGCAAATGTGTCTCTCTTTAAAGCTCCTTGGCTGAAGGATTATCTTTGCTCAAAGATCATCCTTGTTTTTAGTGTGGTCAACCCACATAATGAAAAAAAACATTAAGTAAGAAGCAATAACTGAGATAACATTCAGTTTTGTCTGTGGTCTCCAAAAATAATATGACTAGGCTATTACAACAGCTGTAATGGGGAATTTAGGAGCGATACAGAATAGAATATTTTCTCCTCTGACGCCACATTTATATAACCAGAAAGTTTCTAATGTACATCAGTTGTCACAACAGTGAAGTCTTTTACACTGTGGAGATAATTTCCTACTCTTACTTTTATGCCTCTCTCTATTGCAACAAGGGTGAAGTTGCTATTATGAGAAAAATGTACAGAGTAGCTAATTACACTGGTCTGAGCCATCCTGCAGCTGTTTTACATTGGTTTCTAGAGTCCAACTAACATTTTAAAAATGTATGCATATCTTATTATTCTTCTGACAAATCTGTTTAAAAATCAACCTTTCATTTCTGGCCATAGACCACTGCTGGTTTTATAGGGTTTTAGTTCCAAACCCTCATCATGCCTCCACCCCTGGGCCAAAATTCTTCATCAAATCAAAGCAAAGGACCAACACAATTCCTGTGTCCAAGATTGCTGACTCTGTGCCGTGGCTGCCCTACCAAAAGCCATCCGCCCACAGTCTCCACTCCTGCCCCTCTTCTTTGTTCCTCTGGCACTGAACACCCACCTTCTCACAGCCTTTTTCTCTCTCACTGGCACTGTGTGTTCTGCCTTCTCATCAGTTGCAGATGTGGTTTAGTTTACTTATGTGGATACTTTTTATACACCAGCCTTCATTTTATAACCATGTCGTCACACAATCCCACACTCATTTTCATGTGCCAGCATCACTCTGCTCTAGTTGAACATCACCAGATCACATCATGTGCTTACTGAAAATACTTAATATAGCAATATGTTTGAACATTCCCATGCACAGTGGGAATATAAATTGTGGGAAAGGTCAACTTCTGAATTTATGTTGGGCAAACATTGCATTATTTTGATAACCTTTTCAAAAATTTACATTTTACTCTGAGTTTTAGCATGAATCTGTTGAAGACACAATTTCAGTGTTCTGTCGCAGAAAAGGAGTATAAACTATAACCTCATATTGTTTGAGTCAAGCAATATAGCTAAGATTAAATAAATAAATAAACTATCCAAAGTGCTCTCCCTGGAAAACACAGAGTTGAGTTGTTGAACAGCTATTGCCCAGTACTCATTTGAAAAGTTTTAGAGGCTTAAATGGCTTTGTTTATTGTCATCTTGGGCCTTAATTGCTTCTCATTCCTCTTTGTGCCATGCACATGGAGCTATAACAATGGAATTTTCAAATCAAATGGCATCATTTCTGCCTGTCACAAAGCAGATCATTTGCAATACTAGGCAAAGCTGGAAAGTGAATTAGTTGGAATATCTCAGTCCTCAGCTTTTCTTAAGACAATACTGTAAGAAAATCACAGAGAGAACTTGAAATGCTTTAGGACAGAGCCTGAGAAGAGATATTAGCAAGCTGCCATTTCTTGATATCAGTCTGGAAAGTGCAGTGAGAATTTTTTGTGCTATTGAAAGAGTTATTAGTGACTATTTGATTAGTGATTAGTGACTATATGATTAGTGACTATTTCATCCCTCCATTTATTGTTTCTCAGTTAATAAAAGGATGACATCAGTACTATAAAAGTACAGTTTCCAACCCCAGCATAAACGCTGGAATACTGGAATGTCCTAAAAAGCAGGAGGCTGTGGCCTTGTAAAAAGTTTCCCTTGTCAATAATTCTGCTTCTCCTAAGAAAACCAGTTGTTGCTTTTCAGCTGAAGTAGGTTGGCTTGCCAGGTCATTGGCCCTGAAAGCTCCTGGAAGGGAAGCTGTCCATTCCTGCTGTTTACAGCAACAGGACAAAAAATAAAGTGCTAACTTTTCTCAGGAATTTGTTGGGATTTTTGACAGCAGACATTATGAAAATTTTTCGTGATAATGGCTGTACAAGAGAGGAATAGATTATGTTGGGAGAAGTGGTGTCTTCTTCCTATTACTGGGAGTTACACAAGGACCTTTCAAGAATTCTACTTTATTCTTCCTTGGGTCAAGGGTCATAATTGGATTTTTAAGATGCAAATAACTTTTATATAGCAATGTCCCCCACTTTCCCCATTTCTATCATGTAAATTTGCATCTGGATTTTTGTACACAAGCTCCCTAATGTTTACCTATGTAGAAATACTAAGAACTCAATAGAATTTCTGACAGTCATGACTCATTAAATTATGAATAGATTTTTACACCCAACCCCTTAATGTGTGATATTAAGGACTCACAAAAAATTTTATTCAAGTTGCAGCTTTAAAGATAAATTTTATATGTACATATATATATGCACATATATAAAAATATATTTAAGTTCACTCAAAAGCTGAAAAAGAAGGTAAAATCCCTGAAAGCAGATTTTTATTTATGAGATTTTTAGCTGTGACAGATTACCATTCTATCTGTAAAAGGAAATAATGCTTTTGTGAAAATTTGACTTAATATTAAAGGGACTGTTATTAAAGGGACTACTACTGTAATCTTCTTTTTTTCTTTGTATGCTGGTTTTGTGCTTATTCAGGCCTTTCATTCACCAGACCTCTGGCTGTATAACTGAATTCAGTACTTTGGTCCCAGTCTGTCACTGTTATGGGCCAGAAGAAACTGAGAATCTTTAAGATATAAAATTCAGCATGCATTCAATGAAGAAGGATCCACACATTTTTTAACATATTTTCATTGATATTATCAATGTTGTTGAGTATGCTTTTCAATCCTGTAAAAATGTATCTGGAGAGACAGAAATGGATATATAAATATATATATATAAATATATGTATATGAATATTTACATTGAATGATAAAATGTAAAATATTGAGTTAATTCCAATTGTGTGCTCACAGGAACAAGTAGAACTTACTCCATGAACTGTTTTTCACAAGCATACCACAGTTTTTCACTCTGGATATGTTTTAGCAAGACTCCTTGACTTTGATAGAAAAGTCACTTGATAAATAATATAATTATCTTGTCCACCTCTGTATGCCCCATTTGCAACAGAGCAGATCAGCTGTCAGCACATCATTAGCCAGACATGCCTGTGTCTGAAGTGAGTAAAGGAATATACTCTAGAATGTAAATTTTAAAAGAGGGGATTTTTAAAACGAGTTCAAATAACACATTAGGCATAGGGCACATGTCTGATTTAAAATCTGCACAAAGAACAGGGTCATGCCTGCCTCCCTATTAACTGGTATCATGAGTCACATTATCTGCTGCAGATAACATATGGTGCAAATACAGTCTGTCTGTGTGTTTGCAACATCATTTTATGAATCGACCTTGAATGGCAGGATGATTGAAAAATATTCACTTTGAAGACAGGAGGAATAATTTTCAGTCTGTTCTGTTTCCTGAAGCTGCTTGATCTGGGGACAAATTATTTCTGCTGTATATGAAGTCACTACAGTCCCATCCTATCATTCTACTCCCTGTTTGGATAAAATTATTTTCAGTGGCAGGGGTCAGGGGAGAGGGGAAAGAATATGATGTGAAAGCAAAAGGAATAACAAAATAATTACAACATTTTGACAACACATAATAAACTAACTCTTTATTGCTTGAATTTGTCTCCTTTATTTTTAGATGCCAACAATCTACAAGTAAGTATAAAGAAAATTACAGACTTCAAGAAGTCCAAAGGAAGGACACTGCTCTTCCAATGGAGTTACTGCATGAAATTTTCTAAAGGTGTTTGTGGCCTTCTATCATCAATACATATGCCCAAGCATCTCCTTGAAAAATTTTGGTTTCCCTTTGCAACCTGTTTTTTTAAAGGTGAGCAGCAGAAGAAGGAAATGAAAACTAAAGCTGAAAGTCTCAGGGTGGTTACTTTCAATAAATGAAAATTTTCTTAGAATTTCCTCATTGTGAGATGCAAGGAAAGGCCTTAATGGTGCTCTGATTTAACCTCTTGTATATTGTGTGGATTTGTGTTCAATGGTAAAGGAGCCACAAGGGAGTCCTTTAGTTTTACCTGAGTTTGTTTTGCATTTCATGGGTTAACTGCAGCAAATTGAATTTCTCTGGTACCTTCCTCACTCTAAAATATCTGCTTTGAATCATACAGCTGTGGTCTGGACAAGATCTCCAGAGGCGTCCAGTCCAACCATCCACTCCAAACAAGACCATTGGTCAGTCCTGGCTTTTTCATGCTGGGTTTTGGAAACTTTCATGGCTGGACCCTCCACTGCCTCTCAGTCACCTGTCCCAGTGCAGCACCACTGTCCTGGTGGGTCTGCTCCTCCTCTGCTTGGGTCCTTCTACTTTTTGGTATTATCATTAATTGATTAAATATTATTCCATATGCTGATTTTTCTTTCTCCCTGTGTTTTGTAGGTAGATGAGTAAAATCCTTCAAGGTTCCCTATTACAGCGTCCCAAGGCGGTCGCTGTGGTGAGAGAAGGATGAGAATCTTGTTTCTTGATCAGAAGGCTTGATTTATTGATATATAATATATAATACATTATAACTATACTAAAAAGAATAGAGAGAGAGCTTGCAGAGAGCTGCTATGCTAAGAATAGAATAGAAAGAATGAATAACAAAGTTCTGTGTTCAGGCAATCTCCCCTGAGCTGCTCCTGTGATTGGCCCATAATGGTACACATGGAAGATGAACCAGTCACAGGATCACCTGCCGCATTTCACAACAGCCGATAACAATTTGTTTACATTCTTTTTCTGGGGCTCTGCTTCCCAGAAGATGGACAAATCCCAAAGAAAGGATTTCTATGAAGAAATGTCTGCGACAGTTCCCTTCACCATTGTCACCACTGTGGCCTTAAGTGGATGGCATGGGTAGATCCATTGGGTAGGACATCTTGGCAGTTTCCTTTTCAAACACAAGTCAGTCCTTGAAATTCAGATATCAGATTTCTAAACTCATAACTATGAACTAAACTATAGTACTTACGTGCCTGAAGAGCAAAACTTACCAAGTCTTTTCTAAGATTATTTATTTTTTTAATTCATAGTGGTCCAGTGTAAAATGCCAGGGGTTTGCATCTGCAAACTCAGTTTTGTACCTTCTCAAATTAATGCTGATACTGGTAGTTACTTTGTGCTGGTGTCCCATCATATATCACAACATTTCAATAATGTGTGCATATCTGACTTACTGATTCATAGATGTCATGTCACTTTCCATTATGACACAATGAAATTATCCATTCACTATTATTTATATGTCATTGAAGATTAATATATTCTAGAAGAGATGCAGAAGCCTCTGCCTACCTTTGAAATGCAAAAAGGAACTGATAGGCACTTGACTTCAAGTGTTTTTGTTGAGTGTTTTGTCATGTCAATGCAAGCAACCTCCCTTGTGCTTCTTAAATTTAAGTATTAATTTTGCATTTTTGTCAGCTTATTTTTGGTGGCATTGAAAGAAACTTGTAATTATTGGTGAAAAGGAACTTCTGCTGAACTGTGCTAAAAAAGTCTGAAGGCTTCTGTGCTACCTGGAATGAGTACGGAGAGTTCTTGAAGAATAAGCTTCAAAGTCCAGGCTCTTCATCTGGAAATACCAGATGAAGATGGTATAAATAGATGCCTAAATCTTGACATCTGAACTTGTGAATGCATCTCCCCCTCAGGCCATGTGTGTGTTCTAGTTCCTGTATTACCTCTGCCAGTCCCATTGATACAACTCAGCTCTGTTGCCTTAAAAAAGTGCGAGTGCCAAATTTCTGGATTAATGTAGGAAAATGAATGAGACTTTGGGATGATATCACCCATACTTGATACAAACTGGAATGCAAACAATAAAAAAATCAGGTTAAGCATGAACAAACATGTTCAGTCATCTCCATCCTGTCAGCAAATAAGCCCACAGAAGTTGTTTGAATCCCCTTTCAAGCACCTGTGGTGTGAGAAGTTTCTTATGCTGATGCAGGAACAACTGACACCAAATCAGATACATGCACTGATGCTACCTTCACACACAGAGCAAAACCCACAGAGAATCATAAAATAGGGGATTTAGGTCACAACTACAGTCCTCTTTAATCTGTCAGGTTATTTGTGCAAAAGGCTTCCTGTTTTAAATACAGGAATCACAGTTCAAAATCAGCCCTGGGTGTATAAGACCAGGGCTGTCTAAAGGGGACTCAGTGTTTCAGAGGCAGCTGCTAGAAGACAGCTGAGCAATTACACTGAGACCTGGCAATTACACTGCTCAAGTTGGGTTAATTGCACTGTCTCAGAATTGTGTCCCTCTTCAGCTATTCTGTGGGAATGAGACTTCCTAGACAGCCTTAATGAAACTGGGTATCCTAAATCAGTTTTCAACTGAAATTGCCTTGACAAGATTTTTTGGTGTTGTTAATAAATCTGTGTGCAACATATTTGTTGGTCTCAGGTCTTTTCATGCCTCTTAAAAATTATTTGTACACTACTCCCATGGCATCTTCAAGACAACTCAGGAATTTCTGTTGTAAATAAATCTTCCAAGTGTGCAGATAACAGTATCAAAATCAGTAACTGAATAGTTATTTCAGTCCTTTATTTCAGTAAAAATTTTGCTTCTTTATTGTTCTGTTTCCCCCCACTATTAAATCATAACCATATCTCGTCAACCAAACTTTAAGATAGTCTTAATATCTTTTGTTTGATGTGAGCTACATTTTGAATACCGATGTACCCACAAGGGCAAATGGCTCCTTTGTACTAGATCTTGACACTAATTAAAAGTTTAATTTGATAGTGTCATTTATATGGTCATATTTGTGTGTGTGATATTACCCTGACTTAAGTCTTACTTCCCACATAGCAAAAATTGAACAGCCCATTCAGGTACATTCTCCAAGAGAATAAACTAATAGGAACTCATGGACTAAAGGACAGAAGACCCATCTAACATACATTTTGGAGAGCTGCTTTTTTCTTCTCTCAGCCCTTGTTTCATTGTCCATATCTCTACTTGTGCAGCATCAATTGCCTGAGACTTTACCCTGTTCCTTAACATTTTTCACAAACTCTGGGTTTAAGTTATAGTTTCGCAGTTGGATTTGTTGGCAGCACAGGGGCACAGATACCTCTCAAACTTAAGCACCTGCTCTCCCGAAATTTCACTGCAGGACCTTGTATTTGGTTTGCTAAAAACCCCTATTTGTCTTTGCCATGCAAATTGAAGATCAGTAAAGAGACTGAATTGGCAGAATTTCAATTGATGAGGTAGTATTCTGACCAAAAATATCCTGTTTAACTCAAACAGGCAACCTAAATTGGACATTAAATTGGTCTCTATAGTCCAGAAATGGGAGTGTAACAGTCATAAGGTGAGCCTTTATTAGAGTGACTTAAAGATGACAGGGCACATAAACTGGCCTTAATTACATTTTGTCTTAAAAGAGTTAGAAAATGACAGACAATAACTAGTGATTTGCTGAAAATATTTTAAGCATGGATGGGTTAAGATTATATTTTTCAATGTTCCTATCCAAACACTTTAATTTCATAGAGAAATAGCTTCCACACTGCAGAAATTTGCTATAAATAATTGCTACTGTAAACAGAGCTTGGAAATTATCAAAATAGGGATTTGGGAATTGTAGAGTCATTTAACACAGTTCCTGCTTAGCAAACTCCCTATCCTTCTTTCTTATGCTGAAAATGTCAAAACAAGATATTTCAACACTGTCAAAGAGATTTTCCCACTGTTTTCAAAACACATTTTTGTCTAAATTGATACCCTGCTTTTTAAAATTTTGATATAATAGTACTCTAATGGTAAATTGCTTTGAGAAAATTTGATCAGTGAGTTATGGAGGTTTTGAGGAGATGTTAAAACTAAACTAATATTAACAGTTTTACTGAACTTAGTTGTAGAGATTGACATTGCAGTCCTGAAGCTGTGTAATGAGGTGCAGTGGCACTGTGAATTCCACTTCTTAATCACAAATATATAATTATTTCAAAGGTGAAACAACCTCTGGCAAAATGGCCTTCATTAAAACAGGCATTTCAGTGTGAATGCAGGTTTTGACCTCACAAGGAGAAATGATGAAAAATCTCATACAAACCTAACTTTAGAGGCTTTTTACCCAGCTCAGAATCTACTTTAACTATTTTGATAATGTAGAAACCTCTATTTTTTCCCAATATGTCAGTCCTTTGAGGAAAGGCCCTTTTCCTAATATAATATATAAATTAATGGCAACTATACTGAGAGAAGTTTTTCAGGTGTTTTACTTATTTTTCTCTAAATCATGTTTGCAGTCACAGAAATATAGCTCTGAAATGCTGCAGTTTGCTGTTAATAGATGGAGGTTTTAAATTTAGCATTCTTTATTTGTTGTACAAATATTTCTCAGACTTATTCATTTTTTGCTATGAGATTTTTGGAACAGGACATTAGTGAAATATCAGATATCAGATACTTCAGTCTCAGATACTCGAAGTTCAGAATTCTGGTTATTCATTGGGGCTGGAGGAACCAGTTCTGAATCTCTGTCTTGTACAGTGATTTGCATGTTTACAGCAGGGCCTTATATTTCATCTCAGGTTTATGTGTCTGTGTAAGATGAACAGCAATTTTACTAAATCATTTAAATGTTTGAGCACTGGGAACATGCTTACCATCTGTGGGGATCTTACATTGTGCTTGAATGAAAATATTACTGCAGAAGTATGATGAAAGGGAAGCAGGAGAAATGCTGGGACAATCTGCCATTATCAGGAGCCCTCATCTCTATGCCATGAAGTTTGTGAGCAACATTCACAAAATCATCGGAACATCAGGATTTTTTCAAAGACTCCCAAAGACTTGCAAAACTTAGAGTCTTAAGGGCTTTCATCTGACACAGATTCTATGCAAGTCTTTATTTTGCTGAACTCTGGGTAAACTGGGTAAGGCCAGAGCTCAGCTGTCTTTCACAAACAGTTTTGCAGCAGGCTCCTTAAGTGGGCAGCAGCCTATTCCTCTCTCTCAAGATGAGCACAGTGGAACATGGATGGTCTCTCCTGTGGCTTTTGAAGCTGTGGGAGGATATTTTCTGCATCAATAAACTTCCTGGAAACTGATCCTTACCTGAACTGGTAACATGACCATGTGCTGCCCACCACCCACACATGACTTTATAGAAGCACTCTTGATGGATTTTGACTCATGTGGTGACATTGTTTGGTAGCTTTAAGAGTAAAATCTGCTGGGGTTGCTACTGGCTGCTTTGGGGCTTCTTATGGCACATCTTTAAAGATGACAGACCATTCAATAAACTGCTACAATGTCCACACAAGATTTTCTTTTCATCAGTCAACTGTATTTGACTCTCACTGCCAAGAAGTGGATTGACATCCCTACCTTTAGAACTGCAATTTTTAAGCCTTTGCAAAAGAACAGAAATTTTTTTGTCATGCACAGCTTGTTGCTGACCTTCTGGGTTTTTGTTTTGTTTTTCTGCCTAACCTTTTTATCTGAAGAGAGAAAGCTTTGCTTGAACTTACGTTTGGTTATTTGGTAAGAAATTTGCTTCCCTGCTAATTTCATGCTATACATAATACATCTTTATTATGCATTATTAATATTCATTTTCATCAAAACAGTCCAGATATTTCCATGTGATAAAACCAACCACCTACCTTTGCTATGACATTGTACGCTGTCTCACTTGTCTTTGAGTCATTTGATGTCATGGACATATTTTATGAAAAATCCTTTTGCTAGGATTTTTCTCCTGAGAACTGAGAGGCCTCAGAAATTAAATGTAAGCAATGATTATCTGCTGCTGTGGAATGCAACAGGTGAATCTTTGATTGGTCCATGTTGGTTGTTTTTAATTAATGGCCAATCACAGTCTGGCTGTCTCAGACACTCTGGTCAGTCACAAGATTTTATTTTCATTCCATTCCTTTCTATTCCTTGCTAGCCTTCTGATGAAATCCTTTCTTCAATTCTTTTCATATAGTTTTGATATATCATTTTCTTTTAATATAATATATACCATATAATAATAAATCAGCCTTCTGAAACATGGAGTCAAGACTCTCGTATCTTCCCTCATCCTGGAACCCCTGTGAACACCACTACAATCTGCAATGGATATTTTTTGTCAGAGCAACAATAGGGTGGATTTGCCTTGCTTTTTGGCATATGCACTTTTAAATCATTCAATATTTACTCTCTGAGTAGGTGTGACTCCCTTGTCATCTGAATCCTCCTGAGCAAGCCTAGGCCAGCCACCTGTGTCCTGCGTGGGCGATGGAATTCTGACATCATGAACATAACATTGTGCTGTAATGATGCCTTTAACAGCACTGTAGATCTTGGCCTGCAGCTGCATCATCTTATGCTTGCAGATTTGGTTGCCAGCTGGCCCTCAGCAAAAGGTTAGAAATGAGATTCCAGTTCCCTCTGGATGAAGCCTCCCTAATAGGATGTGTTTATCATCTCATGGGATGAGCTTGGTTATACTCTTGAGATCCAATATTCTTTGGTCTCAGCAGGCATTGTACCTCATGTCTAGGCACTAGCAATTATTAAAGACAGTTATTTGCAATATTATCAGTTAGTTGGAAACAAGTTAGGGGTCCCTGACTCCTGCTGTGGGGAACACATTCACTCCCTAGCTCTGAGCATTTGTATTCTCAGCTGACAATCCCTTAGCCAGCTCCTGATTCCTCCAGTTGCTTTTTCCAGATATGAAATATGCTTCTGGGTAAATTCATCTATTGTGTTTTGCCTTTCCCAGCATGAAGGCATTTTACTCAATTGAGCAAGAAAAGACTCCACTTTTGAGATGTTTTCATGCTGAAGCACTGTTAGCCTCTGGAGCTACATATGAGGTGTATCAGAGTCACAGCCAAAAGCTCAAATAAATACTACAAAGAGAAAGCAGAGTGGGAACTCTACTTTTCAAGCAGGAAGACCTTTTAAGTCAGAATATAATTAATTTTCTCCATTCCCACTGAGACTAGGACAAGAAATGTAGAATTTAATTTATTGATATGATGGTTTAAATTAGATAATTGTTCTAATATCTATTTCTACAATATTATTTTTGTGACACTTAAGGGATATTTAAATTACTGTGCTGAACCTTTTTCTGCAGTAATTCAGGGGAGGACTGAGAACTGACTCTCACAAACAGCATGAGCTGTTGGTTGAGATGAGATGAGAACCAGTGGGTCCAGATGAGATCTTCCTAGAAGCTGCTGGCAGGACAGGGATGGTGCCTTACCTAGTGGTATTAAAAGTCAACATGAGCCAACAGAGACCAGTTGTAAGAAAACCTTTGTGGAACTAACCCACAAATGTAGAAGGTGCTGCAGGCCAAGCAGGCAGGAACCTTCCTTGGGCACCGTGTTCAGAAATGCTTGGAACTCAACAAAGGTCCAGTGGTACACAAACACCTGGATTCAGTGAAACACACTTTTTATGCTGAAATTGCACAGGTAGTCAGCTTTGAGTGCCTCTGGCAGGTTGAGTCAATGCTGAAATAAAGAGTTGAGGTGTTTATATTCTGCTTATGTGGCTGGGATGGGTATTATTTGCCCTAAATGGCTGTTTTTTTCTGCAACAACCCAATTCATCAATAATTTTCGAAGCAGTAGCTGCATTTTCATTCCAAAGGAAAGGGCTTCTCTTTTAAAAATCTCATAGACCCAGAAAAGGTCAAGATAAGAATGTTTTTCTCATTAAGGCACACTTTTAGCACCTTTAGCCTGGAATTGTGCATTTTATTCAGAAGGAGCTCTGGGAAATTAAACAAAAATATATTTTTGCTTTCAAACTGACACAAAATACTATTTAGACCTCAAAACACATGTGATAGGAAGCATTGCTGATCCTTCTCATCTAAATCTGCAAGCACATTAGCAGTGTTTGCATTTACTCTCTGAAGTATGCCTGCTGATTTATTCTGCTTGGAAACCACCACTTCAGTTAGTCAGTGCTTTTAAATCAAATTATGTCCATCTAGTATAAAATCACTAATCTGTTAGCATGATAGTTTCTGTGCCCTCCTACAGCACTGACAATTAATAAACTCATTTCTATCTCAGACTAGTTTTCAGTAAATAGAACGAGTGATATTATTCTCTAATTTCTAAAACATCATGCTAACTGAAGGAAAAGATCAAGTCGTTACTGTAGCCATGAAGTATATACCAAAGTTGAAGATTAAGGCTATTTAGTATTTGGAATCCATAAGAAAAAAGAACATGTTTGAACTGACTTACTTGAACGTTGCCACATCTCCCAGTAAATCTGATAAGGACAGGATCCATCCAAAAGGAGACAAGACTACCTTGGTTTTGTAAGGAAAATGTTAAACAACCCAGCAGCAATACTCCAAATAAAGATATTCAAAGTATTGGAAGGTTTTAAGAATAAAGACAGAAGTCTTCCATGAAGGATATATAACTGACTAATAGAAAGAAATTTAATGGCAGATTGGAAGAAAGTGAATTTCTCGTCAAAAAAGAAACTTGACCTGATTAGAAACTATTTTGTTATTGTACAGATCCTTCTTGCTGAGTACATTTAACCTTGGTACTTGAGTAACACTCACGTGGATGGTACTGTGACAGTTGGGACCCATGCACAGCACCCAGGCTCAAAACATCTGTTTCTTTATTTCTCTGCTTGTAATCGTATCTTCAGATATAAGCTCTCCAATATGCAGGGCTACTGATCCCAGCCAGTAGAATAGCCATCCTTAGTGTTGGAGTCATTAAGCATTAACATATCCACAGAGAAATTAAAATCTGGTTTCTGTTAATGCTTTAATGGAAGCACACAGGATTTTTGGGATCCAAGCACCCTCTGGTTAAGACCTTCCCTCCTTGTTTGCAGAAGGATGTATAACATAAGCCTATAAAGTGCATTCTGTAGGGCAATCAATAAGAGAGATATCAGTTTTTCCAGAATGCTGAATGCTTTGTTTTCTAGATATTCTTATGACTTCTGTTAGTATTGTTATTATGTGTAGGATAACTTGTGCAGTGTAAATATTCATGATTGCAATTGATTGGAATAATTTATATCAAAAACCTTAAGTGGATTTTAATACAGATAGATAAGCCTTAAATTTGGAATTGTATTACTAGGATTTGATAGGAAATTACACGACTGGGGGTTGTTCTTTTGCTCTGTTAGGTTTTTAAGAAGCAGAAATTAAAATATTTCTTGTTTGGTGCTTCCTGGTTCAATGTTCCGTTTTAGAAGGCAAAGAGAGATTGGCAAGCTCAGCAAAAGACAAAACTGTGTTTGCTGCAAAAACTGTGCTGAGGCTCTGCAGTCTTTTTAAGCCCTTAAAAAAGAATTCTTCCCTTTTATTCCTCAAGGAAAGTAAATTATTACAAGTGGGTAAGCAGTATAACAGGATCTGACATATGTGTGTTGAGTTGGGGAGAATAATATTTTGCTCTTTAATGTATTAGTGCTATTATTTTGTTTTATGTATTAGTGCTATTAGTCTATTAAGTCTGCTCTTTAATGTATTAATGACAGACATTGTCAGCAGACTTATAATTGACCAAAAGATGAGCAGCTCTGTGTAAGGAAACATGGGACACTACAGAAAATGCAGCTGGGACAGGGTAGTTAAACTGAGTTGTCAGAATTTGGAGCATTGACATAAATTTAAGTTGTTTTTTAAAAAATTAAATCCTGAATATATCTCAGCAGGCTGTCTGGGCCCTAAACTCTTACTTTTGAAACAATGGAATTTCAAGGTCCACAGACAGAAGTATTCTTTTGAAGTCTGTTTTTAAAACTTTACCTCCTGACTGCCCTGTGGTTACCCCTGTTAATCAACCTAGTGTTTGACATTGCTACAGACTGTACCCAGCCATAGCTGTCTGAGAGTTTTTTGCACAAAACACTGAATTCTTGATGGGTTGATACCATGGTGACTCTCTGAAGTATCATTTCTATCCTACTTTTTCCAGTTGAGGAGACTGAGCTGAAAGAACTTGCCCTGGCTTGTAGAAGGTCCAGGATTTAGATCCCAGCTTTATTGTGAAGTATAATTTACATGACAATCTTGAGCCATTAAACAACAGAAAAATGAGTTATTGCTGATATGTGAGATGCAGACATGAAAAATGTTCAATGGAGAGTCATTACAGGAGGTGCAGAAAGTTACTGTGCTGTACAAATTACAAGCAAAATCACTTCATTTCATTACATTAAATATTTGTGAGGGTTTCATGTGTGTAGCTAGTTTAGAGTGAAGTGGATTTCTCTCTTGCTGCATCTTTGTTCTCAGCACAAAACAGTAAAGCAAATCTGTGGTAAAAATACTGGCAATACAATTGCCAGTTCCTGTTATATATCAGAATCAAATTCTTTTCAGCCTTTTGAAAAGGAGTCACTAAGGATATGTTCCAAAAATGTGGAACATTATGTAAACATATTGGAGCTTGCTTTGACTCTCACGTTGTTGTCTCATATGTCTCCTTAACCAATGGATGGCCTCAACATTTTGTAATGTAGGCCAGCCTGAAGAGTGCCAAATTACTCAGGTGCTTCCATCTGGTCCCTGTGGCATGTTCAACATGTGCAGGCATTCATCCAACCTCATCATCCTCACTTTTCACTGGCTACACATGACAAAGCTGCCAAAGTTCAGCATCAGAGGATACAGCAGTGACTCTCAATTTAACACAAGGTTGTGAGATGCAAACAGCAGCCTGCATAAGTAAACATGAGCCAAAAGTTCACACACTCTTCATGCCCCTGATTAAAAGTTATTGTTCTGAATAGATGGATGGTTGTCAAAAATAAAATTCAAACTGGCTATATAAGGGTTCCCAATCATGGACCACTTCAGTCAGTCATTTAGAAGAGTGCTGAAAACATTATGGTTTTCATTGTGGTCTTATGATACCTCAGAATAGTCCAAAATTTCAGAATTGCTTCTGATGACAATTTCAGTAGAGTATATCTGGAACAAGGTTAATTGTACTCAGAATTGGTGCTGTTGAGTACAACCATGAAACTGAGATAAGCTCCATTTAGTTAACAAATACTTTTCATTAGATCCTTTTCCCGCTTAAAAGAAACAAAAGTGATGCAAGTCAGAGGCTGCATGGTTTCATCCACTTGGCAAAGCTCCATCTTATCTCTGCATTGGCAGGTGCATGACTGAATACAAAGCAGAATAATTTACTGGTGCTGACTTATCAGGGTTGCATTGACATCAGAGAGAAATCTCTGATCACTGGAGTTTGCAGTCAGAAATTACAAATGCAACTGCTGAAGTTTTTGTCTTACACTTGAAACAGGACTATTAAAGACTATTATCTTTCCTCTTCCTTTTCCTCTGCAGTCTGGAAGTCTGGTACTAGTTTATCTCTGAATTGAGGAGGAGATACAGAAAAGTGACAGTTGTTCCTTCATTACATCCCTGTTTTAAATCCTTCCTTCCTTCCTTCCTTCCTTCCTTCCTTCCTTCCTTCCTTCCTTCCTTCCTTCCTTCCTTCCTTCCTTCCTTCCTTCCTTCCTTCCTTCCTTCCTTCCTTCCTTCCTTCCTTCCTTCCTTCCTTCCTTCCTTCCTTCCTTCCTTCCTTCCTTCCTTCCTTCCTTCCTTCCTTCCTCCCAATCCTTCACCCAACACAGGTCAAAACTTCACAGCAGCCACTCACAGATTAAACAAACAGTGCAGTCAGTTGGAAGCTGGTAACCCATAATACTTTGGCAATTAGGATACGTCTAAGATACACAAATAAAGATATTTTATTAGAGAAAAGGAGGCTGAGAGGAGCCCTTATCACTCTCTACATCTGAAAAGAGATTGTAGCCACCAGGTGGGGTCAGTCTCTTCTTGTGATAACATGAGAGGATAATGGCTCAAGTTGAGTCAGGAGGGGCTTAAACTGGATACTAGGAAAAATTTCTCCACAGGAAGCATTTGAACAGGGTGTGTAAGGAAGTGGTGGAGTTGCCAGCTGTGGAAGTGTTTTAAAAGTATGTAGTTATGGCTCTTGAGGACGTGGTTTAGTGGTGAATATGGTCATAGCGCTTAAGTTGATGTTTGGACTTGATGATCCTGAGAGAATCCTTTCCCAGCCTGAATGTTTCGAGCATTCTGTGATTCCCATTGGTAAAAAATTTAGATTGCAAACATCCACTTTTCTGCAAGGATTTATTTCTTTTCAAAACTTTGCATAATGTTTTTTTTTTCCATTTTCCAAGCTACGTCTTTGAGTACGATGCTTAACACAGGATACAATTTCATTGCTGATTCTCTCCCAATTCTTAT
This sequence comes from Zonotrichia leucophrys gambelii, assembly GCF_028769735.1. Taxonomy (NCBI): domain Eukaryota; kingdom Metazoa; phylum Chordata; class Aves; order Passeriformes; family Passerellidae; genus Zonotrichia; species Zonotrichia leucophrys. The sequence continues at coordinate 2,739,203 of NC_088173.1, forward strand.
GCAGACACCTCCTGAAGATGATGTATACCCCATTAAATTTTACTCACTTTATAACCAAATATCACCTCCTCTAGCTCTTTTCCTATCAAGAAACAACCCAAGTTTTTTTTCTACATTTTCTATGCAGCTCCTGGATTTCTGTTTCCTGGACAAATGCCCATCACAATTGATTATTTACATTTTAAAACATTTTATTAGGTTATCAGGTTTTTTTTATTAGGTTTTATTTACATTAAACAAAAGCTCTATCTCCCACATGCTCACAGAAGTCCTATTTAAGATGATGATCAAGAGTATAAGCACATGTGTATTTCATTATCCAGGTCCTTAACAGAAACATTAACCTGAACGGGGTGCAAATTATCCATCAAATGGGACAGGGGATAAAAAAAGGCTTGGTCTTGTTTTTTTGCTGAACCTGCTTATTCCTTTAATTGTTTACCAAACAGTAATGAGCCCTAAAACTCGCTGACCTTGCTGTTCTGTCACCGAGGGCTCCACGTGTGTCTGGACCCACCAGGTGTGTTTTCCTTCAAATGACCTAAATTTAGCTAATGCACCTGTCAACAAATGCTGGTGCCTTTGGAGATTGCTGCTTTTACTTCCACCCTGCAGAGCACCTTCCACCTCAGCTGTGTTTGTGTGTCCCAGTTGGCCTCTGGAAACCTGGAGCCACTCTCCACAAACCTCCTCTGTTTGCATTCTTAGACCAATCTGGCTTGGGCAATACTGGGGGATTTTTACCACTTTTGTGCATGATCCCCTGAAATAGGTCTGCTCACAAAATGGAGAGCAAATTTTGCTGCTGAGAAATGTAATTTAGCAAATTCAGAAAGGACAGCTTTAGCAACTGAAAAGCTTCATATGAGTGTATCCATTTTGATTAAATTCTGTATAAAAGACAGTAGAAAGGATTCTTTCCAGTTCATTTCATCCTTTGGCAAAATATCTATTTCCTGTTTTGTTCCTTCAAGTTATCATTTTAACTTCCATTTTCTGTGGTTTTAGTTTATTGAAACAAAGTTTTTTGCTGGTTGTGAATCACTCTTTCTCTGTGTGTTTTAATTTTAAGCTTTTTGCAAATATATTTTTTTTTCTTCTCAAATTAAAAACAAATACAACTTCTAGTTTTAAAATTTCCAGTGGGATACAAGTTTCTGCTTCCAAGCCCTTTTATTGCAAACACTGATTAGTTCCATATTTCCTTTTTTATGCCCAGAACACTCCAGGCATCATGGTTTCCTCTCCACGAGTAAAACTTTATCAGTGAGAACATCTCAGATTGTCAGCAGAGGAGACACAATTCCAGAGATAAAAACCCATTCTTTTACTGACACATCTTGGACTGAAAATGGAAGAATAATACGATTTGCAGATATAGCATTGCCTTATAGAGATACTGGGGTAATATCATCATTGATATTTTGCTGGGCTTGACAACAAACCCACCGACATTTCAGTTTCTGTGGAGGCTGTAGATGTGATTGTGTTTTGGCTCTGTGATAACAGGACAAATAGACAGTATCTATAAGAAGTAATCCTAGTGCAACATCACTGTGGCTTTATGTTTAGGAACAAAAAACCCCTGTTTTTTCCTCATTCTTTGTTAATAATAATTCTCTGCTCAGCCCAATGACATGTAATTAAAGAGGAGTAAGAACAGTGATTATAAAATAACTGCTTTAAAATTCCTTCTCCCCTTTTAATTTTTTTCCCTACTTATTGTGTTATAACTACAATGTTGATGATGAACGCGGGAACTATATTCTCATTTTTCTCACACCTTTCACATGCCTGCAGTGCAGATGCCCAAAGTAACAGAAAAAAATACAAAGAAAATCAAACTAATTGCCTCAGGCATGCTGAAAGTGTCTATTTCTTTCCTGGCTATATAGGGGCTGCCAGAACTCCAACCCAGTTGTAAAAAATTCCCTTTGGAGACAGTAATTCCACCCTCAATATCAGAAAGATTAGTGGTAGCTGATGAAAGCACCAAGACATAACTCTGAACCATTTCTCACCTTGTATGACACACAAACCATAGTCAGATCCCATAACTCAGCACAGCCCTGGACCAACCTTGTCCCTCCCGTCCCTTTGGGTGCCATCCAGTGGTGGCTGTCAAATTGCTGCACGTGCGGGGTGTTGTGGAACCCAGGACATCCCTCTGGCTGTCAAGGATGGCCAGGACCCCTGCCAGGGGGCTCTGAGACCCTGGCACAGAGCCCAAGTGCCTGTGGTTTCGATAATGACCTGTGGAGCAAGTTACCAACCTTAGATAAAGATCTGCAAGCCATGACAAACTAAGTAGAATGATAGTGAATTTATTACAGGGTGAAAAAGTAGGTTTTGGGGTTTTTAGAATGGGGATTCAGGGGGCAAGATGGAGGAATCTGGGCATGTCCAGCCTTTCCCCTTCTTCTTCTTGGCCTCCATCTTCTGCTGTGATGGTGGCAATTACAGATTGGTTTAGGGTGGAAGCTCACTGTCTAACATAGGTGATAGGTATTGGAAAGTAATTGCAAACATTGTACACGTAGTTTTCAGTACAAAGACATAACACCTGCTCTGGGGGCAGGCAGAGTGCCTGGAACTGTCCTGCTGGACAGACCTCAGCAGGGCAGGAGAAAGAATTTTATAGATAAGATACAATAAATAACCTTGAGACCAAGAAATGAAGAGCTCTGACTCCTTCTTCGAGCACTGGGCTGGGAAAAGAGAGTTTCTAACGCATCTCAGGGTCACTCTGACCAGCTAAAGATCCCAACAGGATTTGTGCTTCCTGCTGCCCAGCCCTGAGGGAGTGTTTGGAGCAGCAGAGCTCTGCTGAGTGAGAGTCCTCCCCTTCTGTGTGAGCAAGGAGAAGACCGAGATGTCACCTGTGACAAATAACAGCCAGCTCTGGAGTGGACAGAGGTCAAAGTTGCAATTTTGGAATAGAGGAAAGCTGCATGACAAGGTGTGGGGGTACCAGTCATTGGTTTCCCTGCATCTGGATTGAAGGCACCTGAGACAGTAGTTCATGTTCAGACTCAGGTGTTTACTATTTCTTATCAGTTAAACAGTCCCACAACTGTGAGTTTGGCAGCTTTTCATTAGAAGGCATAAAATGGCCAACAATCTCTTGTTACAAGGGCTTTTAAGACTAAACTATTCAATTAAGAACTGACCTAGATTATTTTCCCTTTTAACCCAATAACTGATCCCACAGAGCCCCCAGTGCAGACTTTTCTGCCCAATTACAAAGTGCCACCCAAACCCATGAGGAAGAAGGAAGAAGCAGCATGAAGAAGAAACCCAGGACAACACCCTGTGCCCTCCATCTTGCTTCTATCCACAACATACTAAAAATCCCAAAACCTAAATTTCTCACCAAGTGATACACTTACACTACTCTCTGTAATCTATTTCACACTTTTGTGGATTCCAGTCCATCTTGAAGTCCAGGAAACTTTCTCCATGAATGAGGGTCAAAGTCAGTGCTGCCCTGGGGGTCAGGGCACCCCAGAGCAGACAGAGAAATATTCCCAGTGCCCTGGGTTTCCACAACAGGGGATGTGCTTTATTGGTAATTATGGTGTCTGTGCGGGGTGGAGGATACCCTGAGAGCAGAAAATTGTATTGAAAACCCTATGCCAAGCACCTTTGATAACTGAAAGAAGAAACACATCAAAACTGAAAGAGTACCTCTAATTTATCTTAACATGGGCTAGTTTTACTTTGAAATAAGAACTGTTATGAAGATTGCTATGAATACTTCACTGAGGTAATGACTGAGGCCAATGATTTCTGTCTCAGTTTCTGCTAGAGAGAGAGTTTTTGCTTGAATTTATGTTGGTATTTTTATTTAGTCTGTCATGCTCTTACTGTAGGGAACAATAAAAACATCTTTATTGTTTTAAAATTTTAGTTGTCTTTGAAATAGCTGGTGATATTATCATCCAAATGCAGGCACTTCTGTTTCTCTGAGGTTTTTATGGGAACAGTAATCAGAGATAAGGCTATTAAACTGCCAGCCAGGGATCATTTGATGGCATATTTGTGAGTAAGTATGATTATGGATGTTACAAATAATTCCGTCTGAATTATTTGTCAGATTTGTGCTGCTGTGTAATGTATAGAGGGAAGGACACTGCAGGCCGCTGTCTGTTATCATAAATTAATTTAGCACAACACTTAAAAGAAGCATTGACTTGAAAATGTTGGGAACAGAGACCTGAATTCAGGGCCTTTCTCTGCACAGCTGCTCATGCTGTAGCTTTGATGGACAGAGTTGTGTAGTGATTTCTTCAAAGGTGAAGGTAGCACACTAAGGAGTGAACTTCCAGGTGTTTCATCTTCCTTTGGCCCTACAAATTGTGGTAGTTTGGTGAGCAGCATCCAGCTTCTCTGTAGAGAGGGAGAAATATTCCTGTCAGGATAGCTATGACAGGGGTATTGGGTTAAATGAGAACGATTTTAATCCCAATCTTGGAAATTTTTTGTGGGTCTACATTAGGGCAGCCAAGAGGTCGAGCCAAAGGTTGTGAGTGTATGACATGGACAATGTCACACTGATTGACACAAGAGTGAAAACACTGATGGTTATGGGCACTGACAGGAATTAAATGCCCAGGGTGGCAACATCCATGTCCTTCCATATTATTTAAGTTGAAGTCAGAGGCAAAACACTAAGTGAGAATCACAATTTTTTATTTTTACTCTTGCTTTCTCAAGAAAATTCCAAATGTTCCAGAGGCTCTACTAATGCTCCTGTTTTTCCTTCTCATCCCTCCTTTGTCTGGCTGCAGCACAGCATTGCTGAAGTGCCCCTCTGGGAAGCACCTGGGGCTTTGGTACTTGAAAGACAGCCAGAAAATCTTGGCCCAGAGCTTAGCCAACCTCAGGGATGAGCTGGAAAACTTCTGTAGATTACAGAAACCAACAAAAATAGGGGGAGGAGGGGAAAAGGAGCAACAACAGGAGCTGGAAAAGTGAAGAGCAAGAGCTCCAAGTGCACAGATGAGCCCCTGTCAGAGCTCTTTCTGGCCAGGTGAGGAGGTGATGTGCCAGGACCTTCCTCACAGGCAGCTTGCCTCCCATTTCTGAGCTCCCTGCCATCTCCACCTGGCTCCCACCACAGGCTGACATGAATTCCTGCCCTGGGTACCTATGGCCAGAGATGGTGGTACATGAACTATCCTGCTGGGCTGCCTTTGGTTTATGTTGTTATGTTAATGAGTTGTTCCTGACAGATCCCTTCATATTACCATATTTTACCATATTTAGAGATTTTGTGCTGCACAGCTATTTGAAGGGATTGAATGGTCTCCTAATTCCTTGGAAACAGTCTCACCACTTGTGAAAAGAAATCTTGCTTCAAAACAACTTCGTGCTGGAATCATTCCATTTTTAACAAAAGATATGGAGGCTTCTGAGGTCTCTCTCTTGGGAGACAAGAATTGTGGATTTCAGCCTTTTGAGCTTTGGAGGCAGGAAATGAATTTAGATGACATACATTCTGAGAGTTATTAAAAGTCATCTGATATCTATGACTCCTCCTACAGTAGTTTAAGGATCCTCTTGACTGTTTTTATTACAAAGCTCAAAAAATAAGAAAAAAATACAAACAAATAAAGAAGAGCAGATTTATTTGAGGAGAATAAAACTTTTTTCACTGTTAAAAGAGAACAGTCTCTATTTCGGGCAGGAAAAACTGAAATGGAATTTGACTCCTATTGACAAGTGATCAAAGCATGTTTCCTAATTTTGCATTCTCTTGATTGCTGTTATCTCTGATGGTATTTCAGATGTCTTTTAACTTTGAACTTTAAGGATATAAAATTCTACTTTTCTCTCTACAGACATTGCCTCCTACTCCTTGTTTAATCTTAAGTGCTACTTTTATTTTTCTATCTACACCCACACCCAGGAATAATTTCCCTATCTGCAAATGTGGTGGGTTTTTTTAAATTTTTTTTTCCACTCAGCTGAAACTTTCAATAAAGAAAGGCAGCATAACTTATATCTTTAGAACAAAATTAGTTTCATTGTCTTGAATGATCCTCTGGTGAAAAATGTGATGAAAAAGTTTAGTTCTCTCCTTAACACATTTTCACACTGTCTTCACTGTTGCTCATTCCATAAATGCTAAGGAACAGAAGTTCAGCATGCCTGCTCCATATGCTTAGACTTGTGCCTTGAAATGCAGCTGAGAACATGTTCTTAATCTCCAGTGACCATCTGTGATTCTGCAAAGACTTGTTTGCACTTATTTTAATTCATGCTTCTCCAATGGTCCAATTAATTCTGGCAGAGTCTTTGCAGGGCTTGGACCCATGAGAGTGATTTCTTGGAGTGCTATTTTGGGGGTGATCTTACGACATCCAATAATAACTTAACCACTAAGAATAGGACTCATGTGAACTAGGTGCTGTTCAAACTCAAGGTGACCCCTGCCTGATTCCCAGCATTTACATCTAATCAGAGATTAAATATAGCAAATGTGGAAAATAGAAAAGAGGAGGAGGGATGAAGGAGTGAAAGCCTTGCAGAGATCTAGTATTGCATGGAAGTCTGAATCACCAAGGTACTTCATAAAGATGGTTTTTTAAAGGGCAGTTAATTATGAGCCCAGTTTCCATTTAATCCCTTTTCTTTTCCATGGGTTTATTTTATTTATTTTTCCCACTTCCATATCAATAATCCCTAATTACCCATTACCAAAGAGCTTTTACAGAAATAAGTGTGCAAAAGACACACTTTATCTACAGAAGATTTGATGAGTTATTCTTACATTCTAGCACATAATTGACAGAGTCTCATAGAAAACTCTTCTCAATAAGCCCAGATTAAAAAAAATCTGTAAAAGCCTTTCTGCACCTTCCAGATGAATGTAAAGACATACAGCAAACTGAAAAATATTACAGATCTTCAATTCTTCATATTCCTTCTACAAATTCTGACAGTTGCCAAAAAACAATAGACAAGATAATGACAGAGAAATCAAAATGTAAATGTTTAGTAATGAACATATTGTGTGTGGAGTACAACATGCTACTTCAGGCAGAAAATGAATTATTTCTTTAAAATTTTTACTTACACTAATGCATATCTTCCTCTCTATATCCCTGTCGGACTGCCTCCAAAGAAGTCTGCAATTTTTCTTGCAGAGCTTTGAAACTTTTTTTGTAGAGCCTAAAATATAGGTTATTTACCCCAAGTTTCAAAAGCGAAAGAGAGCCCATAGCTAAAACAACCAGATATACAAAAAAATTCTTATTGTCTCTTTTTCCGAATAGCAAATTGATTCAAACAAAGTTAATTTACAGGTCTTCTACTACAGAAGGTCCTTGTAATGAATTTTGGCTCAATGCATGACACTCACTTTGCTAAACTTACCCCATTATGACTTTCCCCAAATGACACATTAAAATGTGTCATTTATTTAGAGTGGATAGAATCAAACAAAATCTTAATTAGCTAAAAAGTCTAAACAAGACAGAATGCAGTAGATCTCACTCATTTTTACAGTAATAGATTGGCTCAATTAACTCAGAAATTGCCCTACAAATGCATAGTAACAGCTGTTCTTGTAGCTCTACTAAGAACATAAGAGAACAAGTGTAGGGAGATTTATCAGATTTTATTAAGCAGCCTGATGCTGATATAAAAAGCTTTCTGGCAAAAGTACTTTCACGGTATCTGACAAAGATGCAAAAACTCAATGCTAACCAAAAGTTAGAGACAACCGCTCATATTTTAATTTAACTATACTAATACAATATAATTGTAATACAGATGACAAGAGAAAAAAATGAGTAATTTGCACTTTTGGAACTGGCAGATAAGGCGGTGACAGACTGAGTTATGGGGGAATATCAAGAGGAGAAGTCATTTGCACAGGATGAACAGAGTGATCAAACAGGACAGATGGAGAGTAATAGCATAGTGGTTTTAAAATTGGTGTATTTTCTGACTTTTTTTTAAAAAATACAATCTTCTTCCAGTCCAAGTTATACTGATCTGGACATGGATTACAAGTTCTAACAAACTTTGTAGAATCTGTGCCAGTTTCTCTATTTCATTAATATGGCAGTGTTTCAGTTGACTGTTTTAAGCTGATTGTGAATTTTGGTAAGTTAATTTTGATACAGAAGGATGGTAGAATGGTGTTGACATTGTAATTAAATTTCTGATAGAAATCAAGGCTATTGATTCAGACCTGGGACGAGGGAACGCTGGATGTACAGACAGCCTGGGGAATGAGGGGCTGGAGAGCAGTGCCAGGGAAAGGGACCTGGGGCTCCTGGGCAGTGCAGAGTGGAACGTGAGCCAGCAGTGCCCACCAGCCAGGAGGGACAGCCCTGTGCTGGGGACATCAGGGACAGCACGGCCAGCTGGGCAAGGCAGGGATTGTCCTGCTCTGCTCGGGGCTGGGGCAGCCTCACCTTGAATATTGTGTGCAGTTTTGGGCACCACAGTATTTAAGACATTAAGCAATTACAGTGTGTCCAAAGGAGGGCAGTGAGGATGGTGAAGGGCCTTAAGGGAAGCATGTGAGGAGTGTCTGAGGCACTTGGTCTGTTCAGCCTGGAGAAGAGGAGCTTGAGGGGAGACCTCACTGCAGATAAAACTTCCTCATGAGGATGCTCTGCAGTGGACTGGCAAAGAGATTTACATTAAGATAATTAGTTCTAGGGAAAAAAAAATGTTATTTCATTATAACAAGTATAATTTTTGCAGCATGTGCTTCTCAGCTTGTGAGAAGCTTCACTTTGTTCTCATTTAATTTCCAAAATGGGGGGTTTATGGTCTCTCTTTTGTCCAGATGATGAAGTCACTATGAACTGATTTTTGAGTTGTCATGTGCAGGATGCAAAAGATGAACTCACTACTGGTATGGAGGTGCCACACTTGCATCCTGAGCAGTATGTGGTCTCTTAAGATGCCTAAAAATTAAGGAGGATTTCAATCTTTTCATCTCACAATGCCAAATGCTCATGATTTTGGTAGTGAGTTTCTACTCCGATCCCAACAAACTTACAGGTTGTATTCTTTATTGTCTGTGTCTAAAAAATATGTATGTTTCTCTTTTCATTTAGCGAACATGGTCATGTGTATCTCTTTGTAATAAAATTTAATGTAAGAGACTTTATAATCAGATTTCATTTAGCTGTTGCAAAAATAGAGTTTTTTTAGCAAAACAGATATAAACAGCTACAAAATGCCTTGTCCTTTGTATGTCTAAAACTGCCATTATCATATGGGATTGATCTCACTCTGGAACAAATATACATATTTTTTTTAAAGAGTTAAAAAAGCCTTATTAAATCATTACAAGAAATTTAAAGGTGGCAGATCTTGTCAATTTTTGACTAGTGACAGCAGTCAAAGTAATACCATATTCAGAAGAAAAAAAAATATAGACTCAGGACCAGGATGAATAAGATTGGCTGATGTATTTCTTTTGCCATGCAAGACCACATCACTTTTGACAACTATAAAGAAACCATATATATCTGAATCATCTACTAGGAATAGAAGCACCTAATCTGAAGAATGGACAGATGCATAGAAAAGAGAGCATTGAAATATTTCACAACTGATGTTAATTTAGTGTCCCTTCCTGGTACTTTACTGTACACCCTGTGGAAAAAACAGAGTCTCAGATAAGTGCCAAATCCCATTGTGTTTTGGGAAGTTTCTTTGAAACACCAGCACTTAGAGGTTGTGTTGTGCTTTGAAGCAGGAGTGTTGATATCCCATCTGGACCTAATGCAAAAGTCTGAGATGATTTTTCTTGCTCTCTGGACTGGAACTGGAACTGTAACCAACTACAAGCTGTGAAAAGAGGTTACTCATAAACTGTTCAGTTCATATATTTTAGAACCCTCTCTTGATCAAACCATAATAGCAACTTTACTGCATGTGAGAAATTTGCATTGCAAATGCCTGTAACTGTAAGGCTAGGAGCCAGACCTCCAACCCTGCCCTGTTCCTCCTCACCAAACATTTGGCTTGTTCTTTAGATCTAATGAAATGTGCAAAATTAGCATGACAGTTCTGCCCTTTGTTGATCTCCAGATTTTCATAAGCTTGAAAGGTCTCCAGGGCAGGAATGGTTTTTAACCATCCCCTAAGCTTTTTCTGAATATGTATAATTAGGTTTGCAAAGTTTCTTGTGTTTTAAAATCAGACCAGAATTTGTAAGCTGATTTCCATTCAACATCAACAAAATATTTCAGCTTTTGCATAGAGGAAAGCATAAAAACCCCCATGAGATCAAAATGAAAATGAGTTTTAAAAACTATTAAAAATTTACTAAAATGAAACTTTGCCTCCAGTGTGACCAATAGCTGCTGTCTATTTACCAGTGAGTTGGCTCAGCATGAGCATGCAGTTCATATATCCATTTAAAGATATTTCATAGAAGCTGTTGGGCAGCTTTAGACAGTGATTTCCAGGCATCTCCTGATGTTCATCTTTGCTCCATCCCTGGCTAGTCCTCATCCTCTGGCCATGACCTTGCTTTTCTTTGTTTTCCACATTGTTTTGAATATCCCAACTGTGGCATTTACATTCTCTGAAATAATCCCTTTGCCCAGGATTTTTCTCCTGGGAAGCTGAGAAGCCTAAGAGAAAAGGAAAACGATTCTTATCTCATTTGTTTCTCCTGTGTTGTGCTCATGTGGAATGTGTTTGGAGATTGTTCACCCACAGGTGATTGTTTCATTGGATTCTGCTGTGAGTTGTTTTGACTCTTTGGCCAATCGGTGCCAAGCTGTGTTGAGACTCTAGAAAGAGTAATGAGTTTTCATTATTATCTTTTTAGCATTCAGTAAGCATCTTTTCTGTATTCCTTAGTATAGTATAGTATTCTTTAATATAATATAGTATAATAAAGTAATGTTAGCCTTCTAAAAACATGGAGTCAGATTCATCATTCCTGCCTTCATCGGGTTTGCCCTTGCAAATACAATGCCCAACCACCCCCTTACTGAGAGCAAAATGTTTGTGATAGCCAGAAAAACTTGTTAGTGTGGGCTGGGATCCCCAGAGCCTCCCTGGGGCTGGGAGGGTGCAGGGTTTGCCTCCATCAGTTGGTTCAGAGGAACTTTGGATGCTCTGCTTGTTCAGCCTGGATGTCCATGATGTGTTAGTGCCTCGGCTGAGCTAAGCAGCCAGGCAGAGTGATGGGGTGAGGTGTTTCTTTAGGCATGATCTGGGTTGGTTCTGCGCTGCCCTGGTTATGCCCACACAGCTTGTGGTGCCAAACAGGGGAAATCCAGGGTCTGTTTTCATCCGTGCATGGATCATTTGCCACTTAAAGGAGATTTTCTACACGTGTCGTCAGATCTTGAGATTCACTTTTCAGAGTTGTTATATTTGTGCCCTTTCTGAGGGCTAAACTTTGGCAAAGGCAACATATTGCTTTCTGATGAAGTGGAAGGCAGTTTCCCTCAAATCATGATTTTAGCTTAATTGCTTCTGAAAAATGACACAATGTGTTGTTATATCTTGCAAGATATTAAATGATGTGGAAAATCCATTAGAGATCCTGCTGAGATGTGGATAACATCTGAGGACCAAGTAAGCGCTTCTGTGTTTGCTAATTTCCAAACTTTGAGGCATAAGCTTTAAAAGCATTTGCATGTGTGGTATATCAGGTAGCATTACATTTTTATAAATAAATTAAGCAGGCTGAGACCTTTGTGCCAAAGAGTAATTCAAAACAAAATGAAAATTTTGTTCCCCTATTCCATGACGTGTTGTCTGCATTGAGGTCATTTAAACTTGCAGGCAAAGAAGTTATTGTGTATGCCCAGAGAGTATAAAATCAAGCTGAAGGTACAAAGGAAAAAACTTCAATATGTGAGCTTCCATTTGCTTTTTTCCCTTCTGGTAGAAGATGGTTTTTGGCAAGCACTGCGCTCCAGCTCTGAGAGAAATGACAGCTGCTAACTGAGAAAGCTTTTAACTTGCAGAAACAGGTATGTATGAAGGACTTAAAATGACAGTAAAAGCAAGAAAATAACTTTGCATTGACATGCAAAGGTTCATCAAAAGTTGCCTAGAGGATTTGGAAGCAAAATATGTTTCTCAGAACCAAGGCAAGACCAAGCAGCGCCTCTTTTAAGTGCTGTGACAATTTTTTTTGGCCTGGCTCTTGTGATCTTGCAAACTTCGTACAGCACCAGCTGAAAAGGGATCTCTATACCCACAAAGTAAAGCTCCTGCAGATGTGCAGAGCACATTTGAAAATTCAGGCTGGTTGGGGACTCAGCTGCTAGTGATGAGTGGGGCACCTTCTGCACTTCTCTTTTCTCCATTCTTCTGCACTTCTCTTTCTTTGAAAGGGAGATGAGGAAGGCTGTTTGCCAGGATACAGACTGGGTAGCCTAAACCTCTGCTTTTTAAGTTGCTTGTGTTTTGCTTTGTTTGAAGTATTTCTTCCTTTTTGGTGTTTTTTTTTTTTTTTTTTCCCCACTCCACTTTGTCTCCTGCTTTCCATAGCACTTATTCCACTGTGCATCCACCAAAACCCAAAACATCCCTCAAATTGTGCCTTGGGAATCCATGCTAAATAGGAGTATTTCTTTCTGGGGGGAGAAAAGAGGGAAGTAATGCCATGGAAGAAAATGTCAAAGTATAGAATATGCATTTAGAATTTTTGAAGAATAAATTAACAAATGAGTAAATTGGAATTAAGATGCTGAAAAAACTTTAAGTTATTTTTCACAAGGAAAGGGATAAGATAAAGCAACACAAACAAAATATGAAATTCGGCAGCAGTTCTCTTCTGTGTCCTCAGCACTTCTTAATTTTGTGCCTGATTTGGCAAGTAAAGACATAATGGGAAGATGTTATGAGAAAAGTCACTATTAAGATGTCAACCATCAGTTTGGAGCTGTCTTCAGCTTTTTTTCCCATTGTTATTCCTCCCAGAAAGGCTGATCATAGCATCTGCAGGTTATAGAGTCAAAAGAAAGTGAATTAGCCTCTCAGTTCTGAGGGTTGCCCAGGAAGAAGTTTCATTAAAGTAGGGAAACACTGATAAAAGTGTCACTGTACAGGCACAACGAACTTCTGAGTAGGTCTCAGATTGCCTTGAAGCAATAAAAATTTATCTGATTGCCTTGGCCTTGAGCACTGCATATTAATTTCCTCAGTTACTTTTCCTTCCTGCAGTAATGCTGAATATGAAGGAGCCATTACACACCCAGTACCCAGGCAGGTCTTTGAGAAACTCCTCTGTAAGCAATAATTCTGAGTGGTAAAAACACTTGCAGGAGCCAATTTACAAAGAAAATAAATTTGTTTTGTTTACCAACCCCTTGTTTATCTTTCCAGTATGCATCTTAGTGCAATCATTTTTACTCAAATAGTTATTAACTTCCAAATGAGAGGTCCCCTTAGGCAGCAAAGTGTTGTGTTGTGTCCCCTCTTTTATCTTTGTTATTGTTGGTAGAGAAAAACTCAGGCTATATTCAAAATTTTTAATTTTTCACCCCATGAAACTTTGAAAAGTATATTCAGACACATAGTTTGTCTTGCTTCTGGCAGGGAAACTAATTGGAAATATGCCTGGGAGGAATCAGAGATCTCTTGTTTCAGGCTTTGGGGCCTAACACTGTAAATATGTTTTAGGGTGGTCACTGATATAAATTCTGAGGTGAATGCTGAGCTGCTGTGACAGTTCAGGCTTCTGCTTTCAAAACCTGCCAACTTTGTGTTAACTTTCTGTTCCAATCTTATGATTTTTAGTTCTTGTGCAGTTGCTTTTTAAAACATTGATCAGAAAATAATATCTACTCAGTATAAAATAATAGTACTAATTTCAAAAATGGTAAAAAACAAATACCAATCTAGCATGCCAGAGAATGCCTTTACTGTAACTGACAAGAAAGAAAGAATAAGTGAAGATGCAATCACAGTGTTTTCAGCCTGTAGTCTTTCTTCCAGGGATCATGAGCTCAGTGTATGACCTTCATGCCCGTTAAAATTTAATGAAAACCAGGATGCTCAGCGATTTCTAAAATCCTAGCTGCTTTCTCTTTTTCCTTTTTTTTTTTTTGTTCTCTGGATCTTGTGAAGTTGTTAGCTCCTGGCAAGCTCGTGCCTGGCTGCTGTGCCCGGCACTGTGATGTTGCCAGATAATTCTGATCACAGAAGCAGGCAGAGCCCAGGGGAGGATGGGGGGCACAGGGATGAGGAGCAGGGTCTGGTCTTGAGACAGAAAGGAGCAAAGAAATTTAAAAGAGGTTGTCCTTGTTGCTCTTTGGAATAATGGAAAACAGCTAAGCCTGCCAGTTCTGGCTGCTGGGAGGCAGGAGCTGAGGGAAGCAGATTGAGAGGGAGACCGTGTGAAAGCATCACATACAAGCAGGAGCATGTCACAGACGGTAACTGGTGGTGGCATGGCAGGCTGAGAGGCGCCTTTTTACCAGGGCATTTCCAATGGGGCTACTAAATGGTAAATGAAGGTGCTAATTGCTTTTCCAAGAGCCAGCTGGGAAGCCACAGAGCAGCAAATGTGGCATTCTGGGTGCTTCACAGGGTCCCCCACCAGAAGCCATGTGTGTATCTGTCACTCCATGAGGGTTGCATAGGCCAAATTGTCCCTGGAGTGGATATTTTCTCTTCTCAAATTTGATTAGGGAAGTTTGGCTCCTTCATCCATGGATTTTATAGCAGGTTGGGTGATGCCTGACATCAGCTTTCTGTGTTGACAGGGCAGTCTGGGCTGTGTTTTAATCCTGGTTCCACCCCACCTTTGACTCCATCAAAACCACTGCCCATCTGAGAACAGACAACTTTTAAGATAAAGACACAGACTTTAAGAAAGGCAAAGAATCCCTTAGTGATATTTCCTATTTGGAGAGGAGAAGCTGTCACATGGATCATGATCAATTAGCCATGAAGAGAAACATTTCAAGCCCTGAGATAACAGCAGTGTTCTGAACTGGGGAGTAGAGTAATTCAACACTGCTCTGTATTTAATGACAGTGAATTTATTCTGCACAACTTTCTCCAGAGATTATAGAACAGATGTTCAGCCGTAAATATCAGAAACAAACATCCCCAGAAATTAACAAAACAAGTACAGGTCTTGAAGGGATAGTTAAAAATAATGTAGGTTCCATCCAATATGTGGATTATTTCTGCAGCTCCTTTCTTTCTGGCATTTTAATGGCTGCAGTGACTAGCAAGCAGAGTGACAGAAGGCAGCAACCACATCACGCTTCTGTCTTGCTGTCATGGCTAATAAAGTGGTGTTTGACACTGGGAAATTCAGTCTGAGTGAAAAACCTCTGCCTGCATCACCCTTCTCTTCCTTGCATTTTTGTTTCTGGGGATTTGTAACATATCTCAATAGTATTTATATGTAGACTTCTTTAAAGAATTACTTTTTTTTTTCTTAAGGCAGAAAATTCTTTTTATTATTTGCATATAGGGGCTTTCTGCTACAGCTGTTTGGTGGGCATGTTTCTAATCCTTCTTGATGTAAAAGGTGCTTTTGCCAATTTTCCAGTTTACTGTATCATACTGTGAAGAGTACATTTAGCATGGGCTCTCCCCTTAATTTCTGAGAAGCTGATTACTTCCTCCCAGCCACATCAGAACCAAAATGCTCTATGAAATGCTAAGGGATGCTGTGTTCTCAAAAAAAGCCCTTTTTTTTGTATACTGTGAAAAAATGTCAACATAAACTTATTTTTACATTCCTACTCTATGGATCCTAACAACACCATTCAGACTTTGTACTTCTCTGCTTCTATCAAAGGCATTCATCTCCATCAGCAGATCTGTTTTATTATCAAACATGCAGACAGGTTCATAAAAATGGAGCAAAAGACACTAAAAGAAGATAGTACCATCCTCATGTTGAAAAAATGCTCCCTTTAATACCAGAAACACTCAAAAACTCTGTACTTTCAGTAAGATTGGTGTGTATTTTGAGCTCAAGGTGTGAGAGAATGTACAGGATTAAATGTTTCCCTGAGACTATATGCCTTTCTTCTGAAATAGGCTTCATGCAGGCAGGTCAGTGGAAAGGATTTAGTGAACTTTGCCTTACAAATCCACCCAAGACAGAGGCACAATCAGGGAGAGTCATGATATCACAGTAGGTCAGGAAGCAAATATGGCATTGAACAAATCAAATTAACACTGGGTCTGACACCAGGAAAGTGTCAGATGTCACTGCATTCAATTTTGGAGGTATTTTCAGTATCATTCCATCCATACCTGGGTACTGCTGCAATTTTTTTACTTTTTGATTGGACTCCCAACCTTATTTGGAGACCCCCTGGTTAGTGCTGTCACAATCAAGAACTGCAATCTTAATTTCTTGGACCTTGCAAATCTAAGTGATGCTTCCAGAAAGCACATGAAGTGTGAATATTTCCCAAAAGTGTTCTTTTTCATTTATGAAAACATTCTTAAAACCCATGTAGACTTCAGATGTGTTCACAGCTAAAATCTGTACAGGTGGCACATCCAGGGCTTAAAGTGAGCCAGGATATGCTGGCAGACAAGGCTGGGCCTTGAGGGTTTCCAGCATTTTCCAGAGAGGAAACAGAACAGGAAAGAGTGCAGAAGGATGCCAAACTTTCCAAATTGGTCCTTTGGACGCTTGTACCCCCAGTTCAGAGTTTCAATTTCAACACTAGAAACACGCACTTGGAGGCTTCATAGTCCTTGCAATTCATTATTGTAGATAGAATCACTCAGCACTGTGGCCAGCCAAATACACATTCCAGACATACAAAACCACCTGTGTGCAAACCAATATCACAGCTTTTGCATGGAAACACAATTGGCTTTTCACAGGAAGAGGGTAAAGCTGTGTGTGCCCCTCTGTCCCTGTGTAAGGGGCAGGGGTGGGATGATTCCCACCAGGCTCAATTCCCAGCTCCTCTCCAGGACACTCCTGCTGAGTACAAATCCCGGTTAAACCAGAGCACAAAGCCCCAGAGCAGTGCCCCACACTGGGTCTGTTGACGTTGCTGTTGTGACCCCAAATAAGCTTTGCCTCTTGGCAGCACAGGCAGCAAACTTGGTGTGGGATCTGCAGGAGCCAGGTGTGAAGTGTTAAGGAGGCTCTATCTTATTCAAAATTCCCAAATAGAGAAATAATGACATGAAAGAAGTAATTTCCCTGAGTAATGCAGAACATCAGCAAACACAGGGAAAAAAAAAATTAGTTATAGGCCCTGCCATGTGTTATAAAACAGAGGGGACTGAACATTGATGTTGAGTTACTCAAGGCTTGGGTGTCATGTGTCCTTTATTCTTTCTTCTAGGACATTTATGTGAAGTTATAAGATGCAAAATAATTTTAGCAATATTTATAATTTAGATTTGGTGCTGCCATGACATGTTTGTATCTCCATAAGCCTGAACTTTGCCATCTCTCTGTATGTGCACAAAGGCACTGCTGCTCTAGAATCTCTGTTTGTGTTAACCAGTCCTGGCTGTGGTCAGAGAAGATTAAGGAATCAAAGATTATCGGGAGAAATGATCTAATATTTAGTGCCATGCTTTGAAGAAGTGGGACCTACTCAGGCCCAGACCAGTGCTTTCCTCAGGAAAAAGAAAAATATAATATAGTTTGAGGGGATTTTCTAAGGGTTTAAACTGAGTTCTCGAATGTATGAGACAATTTGAGAGAAGCAGAGGTCAGTTCTTGTGGGGCAAATGGGATTGCTAGTGAGGGAAGGATTGATGCAGAAAGGGACAGAAGCACTCCCTGCCAGGGAAGCATTTTCTCAGTGTGGTTATTGCAGTCACATAAACAAAATCTTCACAGATTAAAAACTCATTTTCAGGAGAGGTGTTAATTTAATTACTGGTTTTATCTTTTGGAGACCGTACCTGTTCAATTTCAAAGCAACTCTTCTGCCTCCCGTCCTGCCCTGCCTGTTTCTTTGTGTTTTACCTTCACCATCACTGTTTGGTGCTTGCTGTACATCCTCAGCTCTATTAAAGTTTGCTTTCTCTCATTCCCATTGCTGGGGGGAAGCACAGGACTGGTTTCCCAAATCACAAACAGCTTCTGGTTTTAGATAAAACCAGTCCCCCCTGCCTACGCTGCAGCAGCTTGTGGGGGTCTCTGGGATCAGCCTGGGCTGCTCCCTGTGCCTGCAATGTCCAAGATCCTCTCTCCTGCTGCTGCCCAGCTTGGCTGGATTGAAGGTAGCACAAGAGTGCTTGCCTGGGCCCTTTTCACACCTGAATTTGGGATGTAAACAGCCCGTGGGCAACAAAACACCTGCATGGGCCAGCTCCCCCTTTTCCCTCCTGGGATCACCTCCCCCCATCCACTGGGGTCCACAATTCCTCCAAACTGGAGGCACCATTTGCCTCCAGAACTCATCTTGGCAGCTCTAATGTTAAGACTTCTTCACTAAGAAGTCAGATCTCTGACTCTTCAGATTGGGTCACTGTTTATTTTCAAATGATTTTTCATCATGTTGCTGGAATGTTACTATTTCAGTTTTTAAGTGTCTGAAAAGCATTCTTGTAAAGGCAGTCATAATCAAAGAAAATGATGAAAAATGGACTCTCTTGTCTTGTCCTTAATGATCTGGACCAGTTTTTCAGAGACACATTTTCTGTCTCCTCTGAAAATCTTTCAAGTGTTGTCAATTAGTGACCTCAATTCCCCTCCTTGACAAGAATCTCCCCTTTCAGGAGGTAACTGAGCTGTGTCTAGGTTACTTTTATTTTCAAAGCTTTCAAGACACCTTTTAGAATGTCTTTTCTTACTCTAATTACCTTAGAGGAGTCCTAGAGGATTTGCTTCTTTCCCAAGAGGCTGCTGTAAGATTCTGATGAAGAATTTCATGTGCTATTATTTTTGATAGGCAGAATGGCAGCATTTGAGAGAAAATCTGTTAAGAAAATGAATTAAAACTATGCTGGTTCATCTGAAGCAATAGGAAATTAAAGATAAGCAAAAGATGAATCAAACTAGTAAAACAAATACTTCACTCCAATTCCTTAAATTCAAAGAAAAAAAAATGTATTTTTCAGAATTATCTCTCCAAGATCCTATACTGCCAAACAGGGATAAATACATAAACAAGAGCATGGAATTTTTTCTAACAAATTTTCACATAAAATAATAAATGGAGGGTCCTGAAGGTGGCTCTTAGATGAAGATAACAAAACTTCATAATTCTTAGACCTTAGCTATGTACTGCAGATTGACAATTGTGACACTTCTGCTGATACACACATCATTTCCTTTGCTTTAAGGGATATTTTTTTAATTAAATTGTCTAGAATAATATGAAAAATAGATATGATTAAAAACTTGAAAATTTATGCAATAAACTGAGTGGAGGTTTTGAAGGAGCTTGAAGCAGGAGTGCCACCTCAAAAGCACTGGGAGCACCTTTGAGAAGCACCAAACCAAGCCCTGTTTTTTCTACCTTTGATCCTCCCCAGCAGATACTGCAATTGTCCCTCTCCCACATGATTTCTGACAACATTAGAGATTAGCAAATGGAAAATTTAGTAAGCCCTGAGTTATTTTCTCTCCTGCTACTCTGAAGTTGATATATTCAGAGGTTTTAGTATCCTGATTTATGCCACTGTCAACAGAAGGTGTAGCTCACCTGAATTTATATTTTTAATATCTCCAAAAATGGGATTCTTCTGGCTTCTTCCCACCTAATTTTTTATTTGTTTACTTAATGAAAGATTGTAGAAGGCATCTTGTATCACATAATTCATATGAAGTCTCAAAAAACAGTCCTGAGGCAGCATTAAACTTAACAGATTTTCTAGAGTCATTGGAGTGATTCCACAAATTGCTGCATTTCAACCTACTTATTTGACATCTCTCTTTTGGACTGTGTTAATCTCCATTTAGTTCTTGTCTCTTTGTGCTATTTATTTCTAATTTCATTTTTCTAATATATGGAATTAAATCCTATGATCATCACTTTAAATCAAATATAGCTTGTTTGCAGTATCAGTCCAGGCCGTCTCCAAGAACATATTTAATTGCAGAGGGAATTCAGCTATTCAGAACATGTTTGCTTCCACAAGCGAATCCTGCCAAGCTGAAGAACTGTGAGTTAAGCCATATGGTTTTCATAAAACATGGTGACTTGAAATTTATTTCCACTTTACAAAACAAAAGTCCATGCCAAAGCACTGTGTGTGCAAAATTCAGCATCAGGAAAAAGCTGAGTGTAGGACTACTGTTCTCCCACTGCTTGGGTTCAGCATTTCTGAGGCTCAAGGTGAGTTTTAACAAAGTGCTAGTAGCAAGAAGAGAGAAAGCAACAGCATAAAAGTTCCAAAATAAAATTTTCTAACATGACTAGTGAATGTAGGTAAACACTTCTGAGAGTTTAAACCTGAGATGTGTTAAATGATTCCCAAAAAGCAGGTTTAAACCTTTTAGAAACTGTCACTTTTTGAGAGCACCAAGTACTGGTATATTTTCTATGTGCCTTAAATCAAAGAACCAGACCAGAAAGTGGTGCTTCAGTGAGCTACAAAGCAGCCCAGCCAAAGGTGTGAAATGTTGCTTTTAGCATGAGTATGAAAAGAAACAATTTCTGTGTGTGACAGGCTTCAAGGTATCTGTTATAATGGACAGTCAGGAGTCCTAGATTGCCCTCTATATTCAGGTGCTGCTATTGGATTTAGAGTTCTCAGTTTCAGTCATCTGAATTATGTGCCTCTCTAAGACTTCGTATTTGAAATTTACTGCTCCTTAACGTTCTGGCTGATCTGAATACAGAGTTTGAAGAACCTAAGTCTAGAAAGGGAAATACAAATATTTTGGTTTGGCTGTTTGCATTTAAGGTGCTTTCTCCAGGTTTCTTTCTGCTGTATAGTCAGAAACTGAAATCTCTCTTACAAGACCTAAAATATTGGTAACCTCTTCTTACTTAATAAGGAATGATGAAAGCCTGCAATCCCTCCCTGTTGTTTTTGGCCTCTTGCAAGGCTTGGCAATTTTTGCTTTGTTTATAGTGATCCTACTTGCAAAGCACTTGCAAAGTCTCTTCCCTCTCTACATAGCTAACAAAAATATATCACATTTTAGATTTCTTGAATAAAAGAAGTAAAACTTTTTATGCTGAAGTTGATTGTAAAAATTGTGTTTCTGGAAGTGGTCTGGGTTATAATGTTTTATGTTTCATAGTGCACTGCCCCCTGTGAGGAGTTGAGCCTATGCCTAAGTTGACTCTGTTGGGGATGAGGACAGTGGGTCAGAAGAAACATATACTGATCCAAAAAATTCTTTTGAATTTGGTCTGTAAAATAGACTGTCTAATTATGCATACTGATGAAAATTAAATTATAGAAGCACCTTTGATGGTCTTAATGAGAAAATACAATCAATACATGTTTTCTAGGAAGGGTTAAACCCTCTGTAAACTGGGCTCCCAACACAGCTGTAAATGAACAAGGTGTTTAAGAATTAGACTTGATATTGGGTAAATTTTACCCAATATTTTGGTCACCTAAAACTTTCTTCAAAAGTATTCAAAACTGTAAATATTAACTATTTATCGGTGCATATTATGTCCCATGACAACATAAACCCCCTTGGCAATATTTTGTATTTGATAGCTTTGACTTTTAGACTTTAAAGCTTATGCTTTCATCCAGATTTTTTTGACTTTGCCATAAAATGAAAGGTATTTTTTATTTAATACCTAGGGACAATGATTTCTGCTAGCAATTTTAGGAACTACAGTTCCATGATAGTATAGCTGTTAATTTTTATCATTTTCACTGTTACCCCCAAATTTATCTTTTTGCAGTTTACTGGGTTTATATTTATATATATATATATATATTAAATACCAAGCATTGTTATACATCTTTTGAGCTGGCTATACAGATTTTTGATAGCTCACATGCAGGCATCACATTCTGCTTGACTGTTACTGGTGTGCTTCTTTGGACCTGCAAATTGTAAAATTGCAAATACAAAGCTGGTATTTCCATTTGTAGAGCAGCCTGAACTGGAACTGGAGGGCTGGCCTCAATGTCATTTTGCATCCTTCCTTTCCTCAACAGATTAGAAGTTATTTTTTCCTTTGCTGTCTCAACAATTTGTTACCAAAAGGAACTGCAACTTGATGCCACCTTGTTAGAAGGTTTATGCTCCTAGTAATAACTGGCTTCCTTCCAGTATGCATTATCTATGTATAGATTACACTTGAGAGTAAACTTCAAACTACAGTTTGCTGCTGCTTCACAGGAAGGAGCTGTCTCTCTGCAAAATAATTCACTACCTGCAGAACAGCATCCTTAGATCACAAAAATAACCTGGGGACTTTAAAGTGGCCTGCAATGCGAAGCAACCAATAGCAGAGGTGCTGGTATGTTACCCAAACTGAAGCTGGAAAGATCAAGTGTTATTCATGCATTTCTGGAGATAAACTTCCTCCTCTTTTCACAGCCAGCTGAGCTCAGAGGAAATGGGTGAGCTCAGAGGAGATGATTGTTCCTCTGAGGACGTGTCTGACACTTGCATTAGCAGGGACAGAGAAAAGCAGATATGAGAGGGGCCTTTTGCCCATTTTCTTCCCTTTCTAGAGGCCTCTGCCAGGTGAGCAGAAGGGGTGCTCTTCGCACAAGCAAACAGGGGCCAAGCCAGAAGGAGCCAATGCTCAGGGTTTTGGCTGGAGTCCCCTGACAGGTCTTTCTGCAGAGGAAGCTGCTGAAGCTGCTCTTTGACATGAATCACTCATGGTTCTGTTTTCCCTGTCCTTGGGCACATTGTTCTGAAGCTGTCAGTGCTTCTGCTACCTCGTGAATAAAGCAAACACCACCCTGTGTGCTGGTTTGGGTGGGTTCTGCAGGGTGGCAAGCACCAGTGGTGCAAAGAGCCAATTTTGTCAAAATCATAAAGAAATGGAGCTTCAGTGACAGTGCACTGGTGAATGAGTTTATGCATCATCCATCCATCCATCAATGGGACTGTGACTGGCTGTTTAATTTGCTGATCAATATTAACTGTAGAGGAAAAAAGATCTAGAAGACATGGAATTCCTAAAAGTTATGTAAAGGTCAGCCTTTGTGGAGGAAAGCATACCTATGCTTATGCTGACAAGAACACTGCTGAATGGTTTCATCCCCCATTAGACAGGGAAACACCTAACTTCATCTTCCACATCCAAATCCATGTAAAATTAACCTTCACACTGTTTACAGAGTGCCTAAGAAAAATTTATATTTTTAAATCCGTCCCAGTAAATTCTGACCTTCCAGATGGTACTGAAATATTAGCAATATCAGGCTTGTCCTATATTTTCCCAGATCTTCGGAGTCTGTGTGTGTTTGGCTGGTGGCAAGGGGTGTGGAGCTGTGTCTGTGACAGCCTGTGCTGTGCAGGGCAGGCTCTGTGGTGACAATCAGTGAGCACCCACACCTCCATGGAAGCACTCTGCTGCTGCACTGCCTGGTGATTCAGATGCACAGTTTGCTCCATCCTTTATGCATCTCCTGTCAATGCAAATCCTTCACAGCTCTGAGGACTTCTAATCCCATTATTTGTGAGTCAGCCTCGCTATGAAGAGGAACATTCCAAGCCCCTAAGAAGTAACTGTGATAAAAGCCTAAGTACTGTGAAACAAAAAGACATTATCAAATGGGTTGATTTTATTTTTTTAAAGAAATTTCTCTCTGTATAATTCCCATGTGTTGTGTTCTTCATGTTGTGTGGAAAGAAAAGAATTCCATATTCATTCAGGTCACTTCAAACGCAGTTCTTCTCCCCTGTACGTAATGATTGTTTTTCATTCTACCCCGTGCAGTTTTGCATCTGCTCCTGGTATGGGACAACCAGTCTAGACTGGCCAAATTAATCCTGGCAGTGGATAAACTTGAAGGAAATACTTGCTTGCCTCAAAGAAAGATAATGAAAACAACTTCAAGAAGCACTTGTTGCCTGCCACTCCTCCACTGGATAAGACATATTAGAAATGTTGTAAAACAAGTTACTCCCTTTGTGAGGAGGAGAATTAATGAAGCTTGGTGCCCTGAACTCTCAGGTGATAAATCCTCTTCCCTGCTGTAAGACTAACATCTCTTCACTATGGAAATACCCAACACTTAATAGCCTGATGATCCAGTGCTTTCCACACTTCCACATCCCCTCTCATGTTCCTCAAAGTGTTTTCCAAATGATTCTTGAACTCTGTCCCTCAGTGCTGTGACCACTGCCCTGGAGAGCCTTTTCCAGTGCCCAACCACTTTCTGAAAGGATGGAGAACCTTTTCCCAATATCCAACTTAACCTCCCCTAACACATCTTCAGGCCATTTCCTCATCCTGTCACTCACCAATGAGCAGAGATCAGTGCCTGTCCTTCCTCTTCCCCTCCTCTGGAAGCTGTAACTGTGCTGAGGTCCCTCCTCTGTCCCCTCCAGGCTGAACAGACACAGTGCCCTCAGCCTTTCCTCACACAGCTTCCCCTCCAGGCCCTTCACCATCTTTGTTGCCCTCCTTTGGATGCTCTCTAATGGCTTTAATGTCTTTCTGATATTGCAGAGCCCCAGGACTCAGAGCAGAGCCCAGCCCAGAGCAGAGCAGGACAATCCCCTCTGGGCCCAGCTGGCCATGCTGTGCCTGATGGGCTGCAATAGTTTGGAGGATGCCACCACCACACACACACACACACACACAGAGAAAATGAGAGTATTTTCCACTACTCAGGAGGGCTACAAGTGTTGGGGTGTGCTTGTCAAAGGAGTGGGTGCCCCCAGACTTCAGGAGAAAAGAAGGGACAGAAGTCAGTCGCGCAGTTGCTGACTGAATGCCAGAGCTGCTGCAATGGGAATGGGGACCTGTGTGCCTCAATCTCATGGGAATGGAGGTGAGAGTGAAGTGCCTCTCTCCTTCCCTACCCTTCTCCCTCCTCCCACGGGTAATTTGCATCTGAATAGCAGTTTGCTGAAGCTGTGTGTATAATCTGAACTTCCTGCAGGTTGAGGTATAGAGGCAGATCTTTTTCACATAAGAAGGAGGTTTAGCCTCATTGATTTCATGTGGCTACAACAATTTACTCCAGCCAAAGATCTAATCTGCTCCTTTCAGTTGTGACTGTTTAAAATTAAGAACTTTTAACTTCTCATGTTGCACACATGAAAGAATTATAGTGAAGCAATCTCACAGTCAAAACAAATTTTATTCAATTTATTCTGCCAGAAAATACCCTGTTCAGAAATTGGAGATATATGGTATTCAAAATATTTTAAAAAATACCTATTCCGGTGTTGCTTGTAGAAAAGCCTCTTGCAGATCCAGGGCAATTTTGATTATAGAACCACAACATTTAATGATACTCATCAAAGAGTTATTTTTTTAATCCACTTCAGGAACTACAGGGGACTTTTTATACTTCCATGTGAAAGCCATTTGCTCTCTACTACAAATTTATTTAATTGCAGTTCACACTACAAGATGTTTTATCCTGCTGTTTTTGTTCTGCTCTGGTGCCTGGCAATCTCGTTTATATTTAGGGACCTCTGGGACAGAGTTCTGTAGATATGTAGGAAAAATCTGTTCCTATGTGTATTTGGATCTAAAACACTGCTCATGATCCTCTCTAGTCTATTGAATAGGTCAAAAGAACTTCGAAAGTGCCCAAAAAAAAGCAAGTTTGGATAATCTACATCTAAACAACTTTCACCAGGATCACTTTAAATATTTTTTTGGGGGAATTCAAAATTATTTTAATATTTCTAAACCACTAATGAAAAGTCATCATAGTCATTAGTATAAATACTATGAATATTCTTTAGAATAACTTCTAGTCAGCTAGCCTAGTCTTTTCACTGTTTAGTACTTCTCTCATGAGGTATCCTATGCAAATCTTGGCAGTGATGAGTCAATATTTTCTTCTAAATTGTTCATTAACTTGAAAAATTAAGACAAACCCAACTCCATTAAAGAGCTTACAAGTACTGCCCACTTGATTTTCTCTTTGTAGTTGTGTTTCAAAATAAATATATTAGCAGGTTTGCAGTTTATTTTCTATGTCTTCTTTCTAGAGAAAACAATTTTTTTCACTACTACTGATATTTTGTTGAATTATATTATTAAGACAGTAAATATTAGTGTTTCAGTAAAGTGTATAACAACTACAAAAGCTCATTTAAATTATCAACTAAAACATTGAAGCAAATCATATTAGACTGGCTGATAAGTAGAGTACAGCCAACAAAGAATTTAATTAGAATTTCAGAATTTGATACTTAACTACCAGGATATGAGCAGCTGATGGTCTAATTTGACTTTGAATTACCTTGAAAATTCTTTATCTGCAGACAGCACTTTCCCAAAATAATCTGTGTATTTAAAAAGTTTTGTATTCAAATGGAGAAGTGAACTGAGTTCTGCTAAGATCCACGAACATAAATCATACTGTAAGTTACAGGGAAAAGCAGATTTTCCACAGATTAACAAGCATACATGTCTTTGGTATACATGCACAAGGAAAGAAACTGTTGGATTAAATGTTGGTCTGAATATTTCTGAATATAGTTTGTGTCTCATAGGGCAGCTACACAAGAGATACCACAGACCAGCTTTCCCCTGTATTATTAATTTTAATAAATGACATGAACAAGTGTGGTTAAAAGCGATTTCATTGTTAAAAAACACTACAGAAAAGTGGAAAAGTGCCAAGTAGTTTATACTGACACAGCTGTATCCATGAAGCGGTTCATTCCATTGCACAGATATACAGCTAATACATTTTTCAAGTTATAAAGCTGAAAACTTCTAATTTCCTCATATGCAGAAGCTTCGGTAAAGTTATTAATATTACAGGCTCCAATCTTAATGTAAGAAACTACATGGTGATTTGAAGAAGCTTTTAATTGAAATTTTTGTGGGCCAGGTTTAATTATGGATTGTCTTCTGTCTCAAACCTGTTACATCCTGGAATTCAAGGAAGAAATACAGCTGATTTGATGCTCTGGTTCTGCAAGAACCATTCAATCTTTGGATCTGAAAGCTAGGAAATGTTTTTAAACATCAATATTCTCTAGTCTCTGATATTATTCCTGTAATATAAAGACAATGCATCACAAAACTTTCTGATTCTACTCCATTTCTGAAAGCCTACTCAATTTATTTAACATTTGTAACTTTAAAACAACCTCTTTATGCAGTTCTGCAAGTAGCAAAAACTGCTTTGCTAGCAAAAGGCTAAAATCCACCATTATTCATGTCAGAGTCTCTCATGGGCACAGTTTAGTTGAAATTGATGGGACAATGAGAGGAAGGAAGATGCAGCCTTTAGCAAGAGAAAGAGTATTTGTACACTGTGTTTTTTTTGAACAGACAATGCCCACCTGCCTCACCAAAACTGAGTCTATGTCTACAAATAGCTTCTGTAAAAGGAATGGGACCTCTGGGATTAATTCAGGAGTGTACAGCTGTACAATGCAATAAAAATGATGGCAGATATCAGTCAGAGTGAAAAATGCTTCTGACAGTTTGCAGTACATGAAGTATTAATCAGTGAAACTTTGGCTTGGTGTGTGACCCTTGATAAAGCTGGACTTGAGTGAGGATTGTCCTGAATAATTTCAATGGACAGCTTTAAGAAGCTTTTGATGAAAGATGAGATTTATGTACTATTGCGCTTGTTAGAGTGCAGAAGAATAATTCTCTGCCAAAATAGGGCCATTCATGAGGATTTTTTTTTTTATTTAGAAGCAGGATAAACAAAAATGAAATGACAAATCATGAATCTGGGCCACTGCATTTTGTTCTTCCAGGGTGTTTGGTATTTTACCTTGTTTACTCCTCTTTTTGTGTACTAATCTTGTCTCAAGTCAAGCAATATCTTTGATCTTGTGCCATGTACACAAAGCTTCCATCTTGTCAGAGGACTAAATATTATTAAAATAACGACAAACTCAGCGGCCACACACGGACTAGCTGTTATTATAGAGATTCTCTACTGCCATTATTGTCTAGAAAAAGTTGGATAAGGTGATTCCAAAAGAATTATGCCATGTGGTGGGTTCAAAAGCAGAAATTCCAAGGGTTTGTGTGGATATTCATACTGGCTCCAGATAGACTGCAGACAGAGGTAGATTTTGTCACAGGTACAGGTCATGCTGTCTCCATGCAGGACAAACTAGGATCCTGGTATTATTTTAAATGTTTGAGGTCCTGACTAACCCAGTGCCAAAAGATTCTCTTCACACAACTATTGTTGTTTAATAGTGCTGACATTTGAAGTGTTTTCTATAGGTACATGACTTTTATTTCCTCTTGAGGTTCCAAGTATGAATTTAATGTTATTTTACTGTCTCCTGTTTGTGACGACAATTCCCACAGTTACACATTTTATGCCAGTATTTTCCATTCTTGCAAGTGTAATAAAACAAGAAATACAGAATGTAATACTAATAGATGTAATTTAAAGGCATTTAATTTTTTTTCCATCTTGCTTAGTCAATATAATATAAGGCAAATTACAGAAGGCAGAATACATTAGGAGAATGATAAACCTACAGAGTTTGCCTTCAGATTGTTTGTGTCAAGCAGTGTACCTGGACTGCCTGCTAGGTTTTTGATTAAGGTGGACTCTAATGTCTTATTCTCTGTCTCAGAGGGGCCAATTTGCAGAAAGAACTAGTAATCTTTGCCTTTTCTGTCACTTACCTGGCACACTTCACAGGTTTTTAACAGTCTGAAATTGTACTGTTTAAAGAGTAGGAGAGACAATTGTTTAGCTCGTAGTAGCTGGAGTTTCAACACACAACAGTAAATATCTGTGTGAAATAACTGTCTGCAGTCGTTGCTGTCAATGTCCTTGTCTCTGGGCTGCTCAAGGCTGCAAACTCAAACTGCAGTTTGTGGTGGCAAAGTGCCTCAGCAGCATCCAGCCCAGAGTGAGGGCCAGCCTAGCAGGTGCTGGGAGATGCCTGTTCACACCCACGGAACACGAGTAGGGGAACATCTGAGCCTGAGCTGGCGCCTCTTTGGAGGTGAATGAGCACCTCAGAAGCACAGAGAGGGGGTGTTAGGGGTGCCTGAGGGACTGATGGGCTTGGCCATGTCTTCAATTGGTTTAAAGACATAACAAAAGCTTTACCTGGCCTGGAAGGAGTTCCAGATACTCCAGGACTCCGTCTCCAAAACAGGCATTAGGTAATACTGTGTAAGGAGACTATCAGAGCCTGCCCTTTGTTGGGCAGACTGAGCCTTCCATGCTTCTCCCAGCACTCAGGATTAGGAAAGTTAAAAGGGTACATCTTTATTTATTCCCTTAAGCATTAGACTGTGAGTTTGCCTAATCCCTCTAGGAGCTGCTGATGCCTTCTGTCACCAAGCCTTGTCTTGCAACAAGCTCCAGACGTTCCTTATCTACTGTGCAAACAACACTTTTAGCACAGTATGTGCTTGAAGTTGACATCCAACCAACTCTAATTGGTACTCCCTCACTCTGCTTCTCAGAGTTGGTATATCAATCACTTTATCAATTGGTTGGTAAATCAATCACTTTCAGGGTTTTGTAAATCTCAGCGATATGTGCTGATTAAACATATTAAATTAAACATATTGCAAGATTTTGCCTTATAGGATCTGGTAATGCAAACCATAATTTCAGATTGAACACCTGAAATTGGATTTCCAAACCTGCATGTTGAACAGTGTTATTTGGGGTATATTTTAGAAAAAGAAGGCAAATTGAATTAACTGTCACTGAAGGCAAAGTAAATTAACTGTCATTATCAACAAGAGCAAAGAATTAAGATTTTACCATGAGAAGAAGACAACTGTGGTCCTTCCCTCTTACCTCTGTACACATAACTGATATCCCTATACGGTCAGGCTGATCTCTTTAGGTTCCCTCCATAGATCAAGGTACTTTGGAGGGTCAGTTCAGGTGTGAGGTGCACTGCATCAATCTCTAGTAGTGACTAAGCTCCTAATTTAGGCCTAATTCATCTGGGCTTTTGCAAAGAGGAGCAGAAAAAACATGTGAGAGCAGAAAAAAAAAACTGCTTTGAGTTCCTAAGTAGAACATGAAAATCATAATGACAACACACATTGTGCTGTCAAAGAAAAATGAGGCATTAATCAAGTTAAGTGATAGACTGAAAAATATCTCTCTTTGGAAACATATTGTGAAAAGTAGTAGTTTAAGAGCCTAAGAGCTGGAAAGAGATTTAGGGATGTGATGATCCTAATAGCAGCACAGAAATTTATGTTATTAAGAAGCACATATTACATGAAAATAAGGTAGTCCATCTTGAACTGAAAAAATATTCATATGAGGGACAGAAATCTTCAAAAATAGAAATGCAGCTCATTCCTTGCACAGTCTCAAGTTTGACATCATGGAGGGCAAGGCAGAGTCCTCAATCTGAGTCAGAGATCTGCTCCATTCCCTGAGTGTCTGGGTGAATGAGGCCCCAGATATAACTGTGGGATGTGGATTTCTATAGTCTGTCTTGAAAGGGACAGAAAGAAAGCATATCAGTCTGTCCCAGAGCTACAGGCACAGTGTACCACTGTAATTATTAACTTGTATCTTCAGTAAATTTTCCTGGTTGCTGTGGGTTACTACCTGTCAGTTGGCAATTTTATCAGCCAGGGAATAGAAACAGAGCCCCAAGCTTCAATTATTTTAGCATTTTCTTCTTTCAGGTCTTGCTTTTATTATCCACTGGATGGCCATAAACAGCTGACAACACTCAAAAGGCCCTGCTGGCAGTTTTGTGGCATTTTAGCACAAAGAAGAGAACAGCCCATTCTCTGCTTCTCCTACTCCCTGTGTGTGACCAGGCAGGTCCTGTTACTTTTGGTCATGTTGCAGCTCCCACCTTTGCCCAGTTGCCTTGCTGAACCTGCAATCTCCCTGCTTTATCCGAGGAACTACAGCCAATGCCCCTATTTCCCACAGCCTTTGATGAATGTTTGATGAGAACATCTCTAACCCAAATCCTCTTGCAGGTGGATTCCAGGTGCTTCCAGCTCTCAGTGCAAAAGCCAGGGTGACAAACTCTATGGAAAGTGGTGCCCTTCCACAAAAACTCCTGCGTGCTTTCATGTCTTTTTGCCTGGTTTTGCTGCCTTTTTGTCTGATTTTCTCTTTTAATTGTACTTTACTGAGTTTTACCTCACCCCTGACATTGTGATTTACTTTGCTGTTTCACTTGCTGCAACACTTGAGTGAAATGCAGCTTGTTGTTACTGCCCTGCTCATTTCCAGACTCTGTGAGCAATCACAGCATCTCTTTGAAAACATTGCCCAGCTGCTCAGAGGTTCATTTCAGATCACTTGAAATTTTTCTTTGTTTTTTTTTTTTTTTCTGGCTGCTTGGTGCTGTTTGTCCCAGTTCTTTCTATCACACAGAAAAATTTGACTTGGGAAATTTTGCTCAGATGTTTGGGAAGATGAACTGAAAGTAAATGGAGATAAAGGGGCTGCTCTCATTGGTAATGAAACCTGGGCCTCTGTCTCTGAAGGAGAGACACAAAAATGTTAGCACAACATCAGTATCAGAACCTTGACCCAATATGTTGTCCTGCCACAGAAAGGATGGGAAATTCTCAGTGTAGATATAAGTATATATCATTCTCTATTCCCTTCTACACTGTTCCAACATGGATCTACCAAAAAAATAAAGAAGGACCCAGAAGATAACATTCCTGTTCCTTAGGACTGCAGTTTGTGCTGTGATTACATAGATTATGCAAATAATAGATATGCTAATTGATAAGGCAAAATTTCCATCTTTGTGTGCAACTGTCTCCATGCAACCCTCCATTACCCTGAAGCAATTTTATTCACCAGGAAATTTACAATTACTTGTAATTGCAGGAAGCATCTTAAGTTTTCAATGTGAGAGTGAGAACCAGCTGTAGTTCCTGGCTGCAGTTACAAATATTCAACCTCTTTACCTGGGTAACAGCTTCCATTAAAAACTATTAACAGTTCTCTCATTTAAGCATTTCTTAAAATACTTTGAGTTCCATTACAATTTTTTCAAGAATCATAATTCATAGTATGAAAAAAAAGAGTTTAGTTTTTTTAAATACCTGATGTAAATCAAACTCAGCTCTTTAAGCCCAGACCAGTCACTGTAAAAAGACACAGCATAAAAATAACAAATACAAGAGAAAATGGAAGGACTAAGGCAAGCCTGTAGCCTGTAATAGATGTAGTTTAATTTTGCAAGCTCATATTTTCCTAAACCATAACTTCTCATAACTTTTGTCGTGTGTTTCATTGGAACTCAACTTTCTATTCCACATTTCAGGGGGCTATGTAGAATCAGAGATATTATGCTATAAGCCAAGGGAAACTCTTTATTTGGGTATATGTGCAATCAAACTACAGTCACCTGAACCTCTCTTTGGCCTGAATTCTTGAGGGCTACTGCTTCACCCTGCAGACGCGCAAACAAGGAGGTCTTCTGATACAGAATCAGAGGATCATTAAAAGATCTCTAAGATAATGAAGTCCGACCACTAACAGAGCATTGCCATGTTCACCCCTAAACCCCAAATGATTATGTTATAGAGATCCAGAAATGTCATATTGTATTTGCTGGGAATGTCTCAACAAAGGCAGGTAGGAATGATGCATCTGACTCCACATTCTCAGAAGGCTAATTTATTATTTTATGATACTATATTATATTAAAGAATACCATACCCTACTGTACTAAAGAATACAGAAAGGATATTTATTGAATGCTAAAAAGATAATAATGAAAACTCATGACACTTTCCAGAATCCCGACACAGCTTGGCCCCAATTGGCCAAAGAGTCAAAACAACTCACAGCAGAATCCAATGAAACAATCACCTGAGGGTAAACAATCTCCAAACACATTACACATGAGCACAACACAGGAGAAGCAAATGAGATAAGAATTGTTTTCCTTTTCTCTGAGGCTTCTTAGCTTCCCAGGAGAAAAATCCTGGGCGAAGGGATTATTTCAGAGAATGTGAATGCCACAATGTCACTCTTAGTGAGTGGCACATGAAGGGACTCTGACTCCCCTTGTCTCCACAGTAACATCCCCATCTTCATTTCCAAGGCTGTTCCTCAAGGAGTACAGTTGAAGGATCTCAGTGTCACAGCAACTTCTGAATTCTCCCAGGCTGGCTGAGAGGAGCTAATTAAGCATCTACAAAGCACAGTACAAAGGGAACTGACGGGTGATGCTTGAGGAGGAGACATCTTTATTCACCAAAGAGGCGTGAAATGAGCATGAAAAAGGTTTCTAATGTAGCCTCAATCAGTCAGTTTGTATAAAGTAAATTGATTAAACTCTTGAATGCAGAAATAGTTGGTAGCAAAGCTGATGTGTGTGGTCTTGCCATTAATCTGGTTACAGCATTGCGCTGACACCAAGGCTGTATCTGATGGTGGGAGAGCATTTTAGAAGTGTGTGGAGCTATACCTGATTCCAGTCTACCTGCTCAGCTGAGTTGGGAAGGGAAGAATGTAATTTCTGATGCATAGCTCCATTTTAAATTTTATTTTAACAAAAGTAAGAGCCAATGAGCTGCTGTTTGGGATGTTTTCTGTGGGTCAAGGCCAATGAGAAGCATGAGATGAGAGAGCAGCACTATTCAGTACCTTTCATGCACTAGTTTCCCCTCATGGCAGAAGTCTCCATTCTACAAGTCATTTTCAGTGGCACTAGTACAGTCTGAATCACACCTTGTTCCTAATAAGTGGCTTTAAAACTGAACTCTTGTTTAAATATCATCTGTGTTGATCTCAAAAAAAAAAACACAACCAACCTTATGATACAGTGTGTACAGTGTGGCTATACAATGCCTTTATTCATACTGATGATTGTCAAAAAAATACTTCATCCCATATAATCATTAGCAGTGACAGATTTGTGTTGACAATGGTGCAGGGTATGAGCAGCTGCAGCTTCCTTCTAATATATATGATCAGACTGGCAAGTTAATTTACATCTTTTAAGTAATATGTAAAATTTATCATAAAATAAGATCTAGGACTTTCTATTCATATTATCTCACAGAAATGTTTATTCTGTAAATAAGCCTATGTGCATGAGCCAGAGGGAAACCTTAAGTGTGCTTTGGAATGGCTACATTTTGGGCTTTCAGAATAATACCCTGGCAATCCTATGGAGGAATTGATTGAGCTTTTAGAAATGTTTGTGTTAAGGAGGGGTACAGTCTGATCTGCTGAAATTCCTCACTTTGTAGAGGATGTTCCTTTCCTAGTGTACCTCATATCTGCAGAAAAATCATTAAATGTGCTTGATCCAACTTGTTTGGGCTTTTGAAATACAGATCTGCCATGAATGAGAAGCTACGCTTCTGGGTTTTTTTTCACCTAAACTCTGAAAGGCTTTCCCTGATGATGTGCTTAGCTGTCCTTGCCTTTATGGTACATTTCTGATATTTTTGAGTCTTTTCCTTTTCCATACCTGCTCTGAGGTGGTTGCTTTAGGTGATGCCCCTTGAATGACAGAACTCTGGAAAATGATCAGAAGATGCAGAATAACTGGTGAGAGAGCCCAACTGGCGAGACGAGGAATCAGACATCAAGGAGTTTTAGGTGCTCCTGAGCACTGATAGGGGAACCCTGTCCTTCTGTCATTCGGGATGGTTTGCATCCTCTGTTATCCAAATTTCAGTCTTTCTGTGCCCTTTTACTTTTTCCCCCTGGAAAAGTTCTCCTAATCAGCCCTCCCTTATTTTCCCTGAGCTAATTCCCTCCTTAAACCCCCTTGAATTCCCTTTCTCTGCCTCCTGCTCCCCAAAACCCTGATCAGCTGTAGTATTGCTTGACTCTGCTTGCAGATAGCTCTTCTCCTATTTTCGATTTTCATTTTAAATGAAAATTCTCTGAGGCAGTGACCTCCTTCAATTTGTGTCCATAAAGCACTCTGGGGACCTATTCTTGAATAACATTAAACACAACAATGATAAATCTGTCTGCTAATGATATAAGCAAAGGAGCAAGTTTGCTTTGCTGCTGGAAGGCAGATCACAGACAGTTCACTCTTTTGCTATTGGTATTGCTGCCACAATCCCATTTTCTCTTGCAAAACACAGAACTAAAGATCAAAATTACATATTGAGTCTGGACTCCTTTTTATATCAGGAAAGCTAAAGCCTTTAGGGGAAAGTTGTGTCAGGGAAATTGCCCCAGCAAAGAGTAATAATAGAGTAATAGGATAATGATGTCAATGTACTAAGCAGATTTGTGAAGGAATTAAAGAGTATGTGCTGATTTTTGTTCAGATATGTGTCTCTCTGTCTTGCTCTTGCAAACTAGACAGAGCTGTGCTTTAACATCTGAGGGCAGATTTGGGAAACTCAATTATGCAGAAATCAAACTGTTATGCAGTTTTTTCATCAGTTTCATACTGCATTTCTTATTGCTCAGTGGGATAACTTGTCAATGCAGCAGAGAAATTAGTACTGTTGTAAAGCATTATTGAGCATAAAGTTCTGAAAATGTAGAGAGAGTATTACTCCCTAAATAATATCAAATGGATCTGCCAACATATAAACCCATTTCTTCTGAGCTAAAAGGCTGAGACTTCTGATCAAAATCTTCTTTAATGTATTTAGAGACCCAAGAGCAGCTCTTCAGTAGTCTACCATGTTCCCTATGAATTAGCATAAATAGTTTGCTAGAAACTTCTAACATTAAGGTCAGTTTTTCACTGCCACATAGTCATGTATTTGTCATAAAAATTAGGGTTAAGAAAGAAAAATAAGAAGTAAAAGAAAGAAAGCTAAGAACTTGTTTAAAATGATTTTTTTCTTTTCTTCAGCACTAGTAAGAATCCCTCAAACAATTGCCTATTTATTTTAAATAAAATAGATGAGATCTGATTTATCATACCATAGGAATGAAACTCTTAGAACTATATATCTCCACCCTTGAATAATAATGATTTCAGATCAACTTAGAAGAAACAAAATGAATTCTTCTCTATTGTACAGAAATACAGCAAAGTGTTGATTTTTTTTTAATTCTGAGTGCTTTGAAGTATTTACTTTCACTGAATATTATTTTCCCTATTTTTCTTCCCTTATTTTCCCTCTTTGCATACTTCATCAGTGATAATTGTAATTGAAAACAAGTTAGAATAAAGCATTCTATGCTGTGAACTAAGGACATTTTACAAATAGCTGTTGAACTTTAACACTTTTGGTTTGTGCAGCAAATTGAGAGTTAGATTACATTTCTTTCACATGAAAAAGTAGTTTTGTTGCTTTCACTGTTGCAGATTATTGTAGGAGGGATATTAACCTCCCACCACACCTCCATTTCTTATTTTCTTAAGCTTCCCAGGCCTGATTCACTGCTGTATGACTGCAGTTTTAAGAGCTGTTACAATGGGTATGCACAGGAAGGAGTGCAGCTGGAGTAGCACCACAGAGAGTCAGACCTATTATCTTGGCAAGTGACTAATCCCACGCTCCACAGCACAGCCCTTCAAACATCAAACTTCTTATCCAGGAAATAACTTTCTGCTCAGCACAAGTGCTGCTCACCTGCCTCTCTTTGCATTTTCTGAGACAGCTGTACTGGGGTTTACTTAAATGAAGCAGGTCCCAGAAGTACATAAATTCCAGAGGTAAGAAGTTTACCCCTAGGAAAAGTTGGCATTTTCACAGATCCCAAGTGGAATGGAGATGGGGAATCATCAGTGATCTGTGACTGAGACCAAAAAGGAGCTGACCAAACTAAGGTGAAGGAGGGCCGTTTGTGTTTGTAGATGGAGTGAGACAACACTCCTGCTAGAATTCAGTAGAGAGATGCAAAGTCCTGCTCCTGTGAAGGAGGACACTGGCTGGTGGGAGCAGCTCTGCTGTGGAGACCTCAGGGCTCCTGGTGAGCAGCAAGCTGAGCTTGAGCCAGCCCTGGCAGCAGAGGTGCCAACAGCTCCTGGGATACATGAAATGAATCAGAATTGTGGGATTCACATTCTCTGAACCTGAGAGAAGCAGAGAAAAGAATGATCAAAACAATCCTTATCTCATTTGCTGCTCCTGCATTGTGCCAAAGTAGAATGCAATATGGAGATTGTTTACCCAAGGCGATGGTGTTTTGTTTCCTTGGCCTATCAGGGTCAAGCACATGTGCATTCTGTCTGTCAGCAGACAGTCACAAGATTCTGGGCAGTTGAGTTGTGTTGGGTGCTTTGTGCAGATTCAGTTTAGATGTAATTTAATATAGTTTAATATAATATAGAATAATATAGAATAATAAAGTAATTAATTAGCCTTCTGATATTAGTGGAGTCAGATGCATCATTCCTCCTGGGCATCAGGCAAAAATATCACTGATACAGAATCAGTGGATGGAAGTGATCATCCACCTCTGCTCAGCTTTGTGTAGATTCAGTTTAGATGTAATGTAATATAGTGTAATATAATATAGAATAATATAGTATAATAAAGTAATTAATTAGCCTTCTGGTATCAATGGAGTCAGATGCATCACTCCTCTCGGATGTCAGGCAAAAATATCACTGATACAGAATCAGTGGATTGGAAAGATCATCCACCTCTGCTCAGCACTTGTCAGACCACACTGCACCCAGCTTTGGCCTCCCAGGACAAGTCATCCCTGATCTGCAGCATGCTCAGCAGAAGACCATCAACATGGCAATGGGGATGAAGCCCTGGGAGAAGAGCCTGAGGGACTTGGGCTTCTTCAGACCCCAGAAGAGACAACTTCAGGGCACTGGACAGTAGCCTGCCTGTACCCACAAGGAAGAGAGGACAGAGGCAGGCTCTTCACCCTGATGCCTCACAGGAGAACGATAGATAATGGGATTAAGGTTAAAAAAAAGAGAGAGTCAGGCTGGGTAAAAGTAAAAAACTTTTGCTCTATGAGGATAGTGGAGCAGGGAGACAGGGTCCTGGGGGGATTGTGCAGACTCCATCTCTGGAGATTTTCAAGCTCAAACTGAACAAAGTTCTAAGCAGCCTAAACTGACCTCTCAGCTGATCCAGCCAGGACTAGGAGGTGTGACTTGAGACTTCCTGAAGTCCTTCCATCCCTAAAGGACACGTTCTTGATCCTACAGAAGCAACAGTGGTGAAGAGTAAAGAAGTGTCATATTTATAACTTCTAAAACTGTTGAGATACCAGATCTTGTATGAGAGTAAAATATCCTATTTGAACACAAAAATATTTTTAAATTTCCCCCTCCCCTATGTAGTATTAAGCTGTTCAGTGATTTTTCTGCCTATAGCAATATTTAGGCCATATGGCAATTCTCAGCACTGAAGCCTGAAATATTTGATTATCACAGGACAGAATCAGTGTATGGGTCAGCATTCTATTTCTGATTCATCACCCTGTTGAATTATTGTTATTTTATAGTGCTCTAGGAAAGGATGTCAAAGCTGCCAAATTTCATCATGTAAGCAAATCTGTTTCTCTTTTATAGTTTATCATGGATTTATGAATTTTCTCTATCCGGATAAATTTTTCACTTGCTTGCACAATTACAAGGGGTGGAAACAAATAACCCCATGATTGCAAATATACTGATAAAGGTATTCCAAATTATATTCAGAAAAGATATCTGCCTTTTTTCCTAGTCAAAAAAACAACCTAACTTGTGGGACAAGAATCAATGTCACAAATGGCTTTCTTTTTGTGTTTATATGAACAAATAATCTCCATTTTTAACAAAGTTTTGTAAAACCAGCTAGAATTCCTGCTTACATTTATGTGAGAAAAGGTTGCAGTTTTATAGAGTATACAGCTGTAAAAATACCGATAGGACTTCAGATTGAATTTGTTTATTTTCCCTGCCCTTTCCCAAATGAGAGTCCTTTTCTATTCTCACAGTTAAACAGAGACTCAGGAGAAGGAAAGAGCACTTACTGCATTTACTGTGGTGGTTTGGGCACAGCTCTGGGGCTGCCTGAAGTCCTTCCCATGCCACCTGCATTAGAGTTCACCTTTGTGTAAACTGTGTGATCATGGAGACTGGGGGGCAACCACTATCAGTGCTATTAACTTTTTAAATCTTTTCTCCCCATGAATTTATTGCTCAGGAGAGGGATAGGAAGTGCTGGGTTGTAACTCTTTATAATTCCTACTGATTTCTACCAGTTCCTGGACAGTAACTGGAAGGGAACAATGATTAGTTCTAGGGAATACTACTGCTCCTGACATTCAGAGATATCCTAGCTATGCTTTCCATTGACTTCACAAGGAATTTAAGATCTTTTAAGTCTTTACTTCTTCCCTACATCTACC
This sequence comes from Zonotrichia leucophrys gambelii, assembly GCF_028769735.1. Lineage (NCBI taxonomy): Eukaryota > Metazoa > Chordata > Aves > Passeriformes > Passerellidae > Zonotrichia > Zonotrichia leucophrys. The sequence goes on from NC_088173.1 coordinate 2,778,437, forward strand.
TCCAAGGCAAGGTCAGCACTTTAGGAAACTCTGGATCTCACCATTGCTACTTTTGTTTTAAAAACCAATGCTCTATGTATTCTGGAGTCTTGTTTAGAACATTTTACTGATCAGATTTTCTAATAGTTATCTCAAAATGCTACTGAAAGAGAACCAGGAGTTGTCAGCTTTGGTATTATATCCTTAAGCCTTTGCTGACCATCCACCCAAGGGAGCATTAGAAGCTGTTGGCTTAGTAGAGAAAAGCTTCAATAAAAGGTCAAACAAAATCATGGTGGAATCATTAATATGTTTTCAAGGGCACACTTAAGGCAGGCCCTTTCCTGGACAAAGGGACAATAAAGAGCACTTAGAGACAAGGAGCCCTTGATGTATATTTATTCTATTGAGCAGTGGGTTTTTGACAGAAAAAGTAACTTGGCCTGGGAGAAACACCATAGAGGATCCCAGGTCAAACAGCAGTCTCTGTACCTTTTAGTATGTGAAGCACAAATGCTTAATGGAAACAGAAAAAGAAAAAAAGAACAACAAAAATCTGGCTCCAAAAATTACCCGAATAGATTTACTTACAGGGCATCATGCTTTTGGAGAGGTCACAAACACTGAAATTGAGAAGGGCAAGTTCAGACTTCAAAACTGTGCTCAAGAGGCACTTCGGAAAAGACCTTAAAGTTAATTGCAGATAACCTCAATATGTTCTCCCAGAAAGATGTTGGGGAACAAAAGTTACAAAAAATGCTATGAATAACAACAACAACAAAAAAAAGAGAATATTTTCTTGATTCTACAGAATAGTTCTTTGAAGACTCAAGGCCAGACCTGGAAACAATTTTGTAGCCTTGCCCAAAGAGAAAACTGAGGTAAAGTCTGGAGACTGCCAGAGAGGGGGACCTGCAAAAGAAAAGGAAGCTAAAGCAAGTCACATGAAAAGCAAATTAAAATATCCTCTCAACTAAGAGATGCTACACCACTGCAGTCTAGCAGGATTCAGTATTTTCATCATACATAAGAGGGTTGCATTTTACTGTTTATAAAGCAAATGTTATAAAGCTTCCTGTAAATCTGATTTCAATCCAATAGTCGAATGCTAAAGCACTAAAAATGCAAAGTGCAATATTTTTCTCTTCATGCCCAATTAACCAATTAAATACTTGCTAATGGAGGTAGTAAAGTCACCATAAATTGAATCTCCTGCTTGATTCAATTCCTTTCAAAATATGTTCTAGGAATTGCATAAAGATATTTTCGCTGTGGAAATTATCAGTGGCATTCAATGGTGTGTTTTATGTAGAAGGTCAGTTGAATGACCATTTTTGGCTCCCTGATTCTAAATTATAAGAAAACAAGACCTATAACATTCAGGAGTTAGACTCTACACTTTAACATGACTTCTCTTTAGGATAGAAAAAAATTCAAATTCCTGTTTTACTCTTGCACTTGAGTTCTCAGAAGCAACTTTAATTGAAAAAATAATTCAAAATAATGCTTATTTTTCTATGCAAATATTCCCTTTGCTTCCTAAAACTGCTGTAATAGTAGTAGGACTAAGAGGCTGTGGTTACTATTTGCTGAGAAATCTGCACTTTCAGGACCAAACTGACAGTTGGGATTGCAAGCAGGATTGGCTCCATGCTGCCTGACATGTGGAGCAACATATATTGTATTATTTACCTTTAAATTAAAATTATATTTGTAATCTAGCTACCAAAGTGGGAAGGCAACTACAGGCTCCTGTTTATTTCCAGCAATAAATGTAATGGCTACTTTTTAAAAGAGCAGCAACCTATAAAAATTGAAATCAGAAAGCCGAATGAGGCTAATATTCCATTCCATGAAATTGATCAAAGGTTTTATAGCTCTAATCACTGGCCAAAACAGAAAGGCTGATAAAAGCTTAATTGCCATCTAAGCACTTCAAACGGTTACAGAGAATTGGAGCAGCACAGAGATCTACCATAACTCTGATATTGTCGTTTTGGTACTTCTTCATACCCAAATCCTTCTTCTGGCCATTAGCAGAGAAACAAGTACATTTCACTAGGTAACTTTTCTACAGCATTTAACTTTGAACAGGATTATTTAATGCTAACAAGAATGGCAGAAGCTGGACTGTAATGTGTTAAAAACAGATGCTAGGTAAGACTCAAGCTAATTTTTTGGTCCTAATTGTCACTGACTTCAGAAAAACTATTCCCACCTTGTGATTATGGTCAGAAGCTTTTTCTTTCTTCTTGACAGAGGACACATTTTAGTTCCCTGTTTACAATAGAACTCCAAATATCTGCCTCAGATGATAAACCTTGGACTTCACAAGAGACAGCAAAATCTGAGTTTTTCAGCTGAAATCCATACCATGTGATGGATTGTGTGCAATGGATTTCCCATCTGATGGATGTAAAAGTGTGCTCACTTTAATTGCATTACATGAAAGGGTTTTAACCTTTTTGTCCAAATGTACTTTAATATAACATCGGTCAATGCAGAGACAGTGAAGGATATTTCAGGGAATGTCATTAATTGATCCAAGACTGACTAGAAAAACAGCAGCCATCAATAAAATATAAAACGAATAAAACTTACAACAATTTCTGAGCTTATACTGTAATATAATGATTAGTAGCATTAAATGAAAATTCAATAATATGCCATTAGAAATGTGAAATATTTTTAGCAGTGATGGTGAACACACATTGGGAAAATTTAGGTGAATGCTGGACTCTACCCCTCAGAGCCTTCAATCAAGGACAGATGTCTCTCCTGAAGGGTTTGGGGCTTGATAAAGATGCTTGTGACTCTGATCCTGTGGCCTGTAAGACAAAGGAGATTGGAGGGGAGCATTATGCTGATCTCAGCTGTTCCTAAAATATCTTCAGCTCTTCCACATCTAAGTTACCTTCAGTATTACAAAACTAGAAAATTACATATTTCACGGAGCTATGGCAACATGGAGTTATTTTGCAAACTTACTTAAGAGAGAAATGTCACTTTCTATGCAGAAAGCTTAGGGAAATCTTAGACACAGAAGAATATTTTCCATTCACATCCTCAGCTCTTTTTAGAAACTTACATACCGATAAAATGGCAGAATATAAGTGTTAGAGGAAAAGCTACCAGGATCATACCAAGTGCTTATGATTTAACATATATACGGAACTATGATGAAAAGCAGAAAAAACACAATTGAGAGACTCAAATTAGAATCAAAACCAGATCCCTTTTCCCCATGGGTCCATGCACAGCATCAATTGAGAAAGCACAAATAGAATTTTTATGAATAGCACCCATTCCCTGTTAGATGCCATGTAGACCCATGAACTCAAGGAATTCTAGGATCCATAATACCCCAGGATCCAGCTAGACAGTGTATCAGCTTCTTTTTCAAAGGAAGTATGAATAATAGCTAGGTCTATTTAATTGTGTTGCAGAATGAGCATCAGTAAGCCTTCGTGCTGAAAAATGTGCCCAGGTGTGGCTTTGAGAGGCAAGAAGGAGCTGAGTAGGTCAGCTGCATCTAGACTGCAGGAAAGGAGTTTTCTACGACATTCCCAACCACCTCTCCCTCCCCTGTCATCTCAGCTGAGCCCCTTTCAGCTGCTGGGGCTATCCCAGCTCCCTCCCTAGGGCTGGATGGGACAGTGCAGAGTGCAAGACTCATCCTGGTGCTCCGGGAGATAAGAGAGAGATACTGAAGTTTAATAGACAACAGACTAGTAATTTAAGGGGAGATATGCACCCTAAGCACCTCTACAGTTTTGGGTTATTTTGTAAACAAAACAGACACCAGGGAAGATGAGGTGGGAATAGGTGCAAGAGGCAGTTTGTTTCCCTGGCCAGGTTTTCACACCCTGCCTTTGTGGGGATCATGCACTCCTCCTTTCTGAAGCCAGAAGGAAAGGCAACAAATAACCACAGCATGGCTATTCTTTCCAGGAAAACACCAATACTGGCCTATGCCAGAGAGGCATTTTTCTGCATTCCAACAGCTTTGACTTCTGTTGTATCACACTGCAAATAACTGCGCATCAACATAGGTGGGTGAGTTACAGATAAAAATCCAGGAATGGATCCATTCATTACCAGCATCACCCTTGTAACAACTCTTTGACCTTTCAGTTTTAGGAAGGCCTAGTTCTACTCAGTAGTGAAGCCATGTACCTTAAGAAGTTAGTGATTTCTTGGAATATTAGTATTATTATCCCTTTCTCTCACTAACTTTTCAGTGTTCTGTAAGAAACAAATGGTGGGACCCTTTTATTCTCCAAAGAAAACCAGCATTTCACCTCTTCTTTTACTTTATAGATACCAATAACTTTTTATTTCATCTGGTTGGACTGATTAACACTTCTAATTAAACTCAGAGCAGTTGTTCTTAGTGTGAATTTACATTTGAACATTCCAACCTGTTTTGGATGCAAAAAAAGGATTTATATGCAAAAGCTTGTGGTTTTTTTCCCCACCTACAGAGGCTGATCTAATGAAAGATATGACTTCTCTATAAAACTTGTGTTATAATTTGCATGTGCTGTAAATTCACATTATAAAGTTTATCCTGAAACTGGAGTCCCTGGTTTTAACAAGGGAGATTGTATTATTAGATCTCAAGCTTGAGACTACTGCATTATTAGTAGACAAATAACCATTTTTCTCCACTGAAATTACAACAATTGCTACAATGACAGCAAGTACTTGATAACATAAACACAGCTTATGGCTGGGTAACGGCTGGGTTTCCGACATACAAATGTATTTCCTCAAAAAGATCTGAATTTACCAACATATTTTATGCTGTTGCTGTCTCTTCTATTACAATTAGCTCTACTCCTAAAACATGCTCTTGTGAACTGCAGAAAAACTGGCATGAAGTTATATGTATATGTTATTTCTTTTTTATAGAGAAAAGTTTTGTGTTTTAAATGTCTTAGGTGAAATTAGATTAGATTTTAGACCTAGAAATCATATGCTTGGAAAATATTCTGCATATTTTCTCTAAATATGTAATATCTTACATCTTCAAAAGAAAGTCACTGAAATCAACTTTAGGAATATTTATGTCTTAAGGACTGATTGTGGGAGTAGATACATTTCATTTTAGAAACAGTAGATATGCAACAATTTGCCTATATCGCCCTGATTTTTTATTTTCCATCTGAAAAGAAGTATTCAGATTTAGAGCACAGACCTTCTGTTTTCTTGGCAGCATTTTGTTCTGTACTGACAAGTCATCATTTTTCCTCATTGCCCCCCTAACTGATATGGCTGAGAACAGCAACAAAGGCAAAGTAATTCTTAAAACAAACAGGAACATTTTGGGCACTTTGAGCACAAAATGAAAGAGCTTTTGTTTTAAAGTAAGTCTGCAAATTTGGCAAATAAATTTTGTAGATCTGAGTCTTTAGGCAAGGTTTGTGAGAACTTTAAATGTGTTAATACAGAACTACATGGTTGGAATAGCAAGGGCGGGAAATACATTCTCAGCTTCAACCTCTACACACAATTAATAATTTTGAATTTTAAAATTAAAATAATTTTAAGTAAGCAAGAGCTGTATAACTAAGTGGTCTTTGGAATGAATTAATGGCCACAAGAGCACACTTTATTGCAGTCTACACACTGCAAGAGAGAGGCAACAAAGTTTTGCAAAAACATTCTGACTGATAGGCTTCAAACTCTGTGTAGTTCATCTGAACTGTGTATTTTTCATAGTCCAAATTTTTAAAGTAACCTGGATTTTAAGAGCAATGTTCTGATTAAGATCCACTTCCTCCCAGCTGCTCTTAGAACCTTCAATCCCTTTTGGAATTCAGAGCTTACAGACCTCTGATCTCTTACTATACTTGTCAGCAAGCTTGGGGCTCTTGTGTGTTCCTCATGAGTTACAATGCACAAGCTGATGTTTCTTGCTGAAAGGAATGATGGTTAACAGGGGTTACCTTTTTGGGTAGTCTGGAGTGCAAAGAAAACCCAAACCTCCCTCTATTGTCCATGTAACCTCATGAGCACACCGGCTATAATGAACAGCAAAGTAATAATTTTCCCCTGATATTAATGCAAAAGTTCCTTATTAATATTTAAAATGCCCTTGGGGTAATTTTCACATTTAATTGAGTGTATGCTATAGATGAATATTTTTTTGCATTATTAATTGCTTTTTTAAAATTATTATCATGTGCCTCCCATTGGACAGATTTCTACAAGCACAGTAACTTTTTCTAGTGCAAGGGCTCAAGACTGACATTAGCTGGGTTCCTGCCATTGTGACCTTTTCTAAATCAACAATATGTAACAGCTGGAAATGCAAGAAAATGAACAATCAGAGTTTTACAATTGCTGTGAATAACATTTATCTTATTATAGGGAGTATAACCTCCCTCATTTGCCCTGACACAATGTGTTGCTTTGTTTCTCCAGTTCATTTCATGGTGGATTGAATTAGTGCCATTTTCTGGATTGGATTATGATGTTTACTAAAAAGGAAACAAATCATTTGCATTTGATGACTTCTTGGCTTTAGCTTACTTCTCCCCTTAAACTACACTCATGGATGACAACAAGAATTAAAGTAAGATAAATGTCCTCTTCCACCCTGGAGATTTGTTTTTAGTCTAAATAATTAATTGCAACACAGATTCTATTTCCCAGCTGCTGCCATCAGTCTTTTTTTCACTTTTTTCACATAACAAATGGTATTTTTGAGAAATGGTTTACATAATGGATAGTCACTCCCAGATTTCTTCAGCCCAGCAGTATGAATTATGTAAAAATAAATGGAGAATGCATATACTTTAAAAGGAGTCAGGACTTTCCACAGTAATGCTCCTCCTCAGCAGAAGACAAGCACCTCCATCTCCTCACCTGCATCTCCTAGGGAGCAGACCTTTCCCCCTTTGCTTTTTCCTTCTCTCCTGGCATAAGAGCTGCCAAACTTGCAATCTCCCTGAGGAAAGCAAAGCAACTGCTGCTCTCACCTGGGAAAACAGTGAGGGGTGATGGTGTCAGCAGGAGCCCTGCTGACAGCCTTGATAACAGCTCAGGAGGTTTGTGTAATAAGCACAAGTGTTCTGCACAGCAGAAATGCACATGTGAGAGAAGGCATAAGATTTGCTAATGGTGTAATGAGCATAATTAACCCTGCAACACATTAATACACAATTTGAAATGCTCACTGACTAGATAACAGCAATGTTTTGGCATTGAGTGTCCTTGAAGGCAGATTATGTTTTTTAAGGTAGTTAGGAAAACTGATGTTTGATAACTTGGTGACAGCTGACACTGTAACAGTGATGTAAATTCAGTGTTAACAAACACTCAATATTTTGTAAAAGATCTAATTTGCAATTATCACTTACAGGAGCACATGTGCATCAGACGAGTTAAGGATAACCACATGTTTTGAGATGTAACTGCAGGAGCTGTTCCCACAGGTGAGGTCTCTGTGATCTGTCTCTTGGTTTATTGTGTACAAGCCAGAGAAACTGAGTGTATTTTGTTATAAAGCTTACTTGATTTTGGTAAGAAAAAGCATTTAATACATATCAGGTTGTTCCTACTGTGAATACAGACAACACTTCATTTCATAATTTCCATCTGACTGGTCAGTAGGGTGAGTGCCCAGGTGCTCTTTGTCCAAAGCGTCTTTACACACAGTCATGGGCAGCCAACCATAGACTCATACAGGAGAAGACCTGTGAGATCAGCGAGTCCAACCACCAGCCCAGCATTGGCAGGTTCACCCCTGAGCCATGTCCCTAAGCGCCATAACATAGCAATGGTTCTGCATGCTTTTGAACACTTCAAAGGACACTAATTCTACCCCTTCCCTGGGCAGCCTGTTCCAATACCTGATAATCCTTTCAGTGAAGAATCTTTTCCTAATATCCAGTCTAAACTGTTGCCCTCTTATTGCAAAGCTCCCATACCTTCTCAGTGATTGCTCACCTGCAGCTCCTCACAGCACTGACCCCTTCTTCTTCACAGCACAGCCAACAAACTCCAACTCTCTCCTCACCCACCTAACCCACTCTTTTGCAGCACTTGTCTTCTTACTGGACACAGCTGTGGCCTGTTAAGGGCAGCCTGTTCCTAAACTTTGGTGATTAGCACAGCTGCAGCTCCTCAGGTGTGACACTACCTTCTGCATTATTTTCTTACATTCTATCCCTCCACACTAAACCACCCCTACTATTACCCACACCCCGGGTGTGATTTTCTCTTGCCCTATCACTGGTTACCTGGAAGAAGAGACCAATCCCCATCCATTTTCCTTCCAGGTAGTTTCCTAACAATTAGGTTGCCTAGTGGGTAGGACTTTCAAAATCTTCTGAGTTAATTTATTATTTCAGATGGGACTGCCAAAGCCTGAGACTGTCAAAAACACTTGTGCCCAGTCTCCAGAAACTCTGAACCAGGTATGCACACATCTAGGTCCATCTGCACAAACTGAGGTTGATAAATCAATTTCTATGAAAGCCAATAAGCAGTTACCATGCTGAGGAAAACCACATTTCATCTTGATGAATTATGTGCCAACCAACCAACATCTGAAAAAACAGTTTTAGTACAGATGAAAACCACAGTTAAGCAGAAACAACAATAAATTAAAGAAAAACTTATGCAAATAAATTTGAATAGGCTTGGCAGTACCTGCATTTTTTCCTGAAGATATAACACTAAAATATTGAACTTCCAGTTTCCATAGCAATGTGTCAGTGGTGCTCACAGAAAGTAAAAAAAGACCATCATTTTCTCTCAGTAAAACAAATTCCCAAGGAAATAAGAACAGATGGAGGAAAACAGAAACATCTTGAAAGTATTCTTATTATTTAGGGATGGAAGAACTTCACAAGTTTTAGGGGACTGGTTTGAATAAACACCTTAACGTCTGAAGTCTCATTTGTGTCTTATGCAAACCAACACAGCTCTCAGATGTCAGTATCAACACAGGTTTCCATCATCTGGTTTATTCTTCTTAACAGTATCTCAGTCTGGATAATTTTTGGGCTCTCCCATTCAAGGGGGGGATAAGGAAGTCAAACAAGTCCAGCAGATGATCTCTGAGGCTTTTGGGGTGTTTGGGCACATGATGTGTGAGGAGAGAGGGGACTCTGGGATTGTCCATCCTGGAGAAGGGAAGGCTGAGGGTGGCAGTGGGGGGATGTGGTCCCTCATTGATGAGGGGGTCTAAGGAGAAGGCTCTCCTCAGAGGTGCACAATGGGCTCATGCTACAACAGGAAATTCTGATGGATATATGAGAAAAAATCCAGATCACCTTTGAATGTGTGCCTGAGAGTGTGGAACTGGGGCTATTCAGGACTCAGGGTGGCCAGGCTCTTGATCAGCCTTTGAACTGTGCAGGATATTGCGCTGGATGTGGAGGTCCTTTCCAATCTAAGCTGCTCTGTAACACTCTGTACCTTTATTCCTGAGATGATTCAACAGGCACTTCCATCTTCATCTTTCTGTCACAAGGCTCAGTGGAAAGATGATCAAAGCACCCCTGCACAGCAGGGCCAGGACAATGGCCTGAATTAGATGAGCAGTTTAGCATCTTATTCTTATCTCACCATGCAGATCTTCCAATGGGGAAATTCTCCAAGTTCTTTCTCTTCTCTCTCTTTATAACCCTATCACCTCTTGTGGATGACACATGGTGACAGCCAGATGACACCTGTGGAAGCCAAGATTCCTAACATCATTTGACCATGTTGCTGACCCAGCAAAGATCCCAGCTGATGCAAGTTAACTCTGAAGATGTCATTGCAAAGCAGTCTCATTGCATTGAGACTCCTTCCTACCTCTCAAGTCCTTTTTTAGAGTATAAATCAGATGAGACTCAGTTCCTCAAGAAAGAGGCTTTTTCTTTGCAGTGCCAGTGCCTGGGTACATGCAGGGGCTGTGCAAATGAGTAACACCATCAAGAAGGAGTGGATGCATTAAAATGAACTCAAATGATTAATCTCACTGCAGGAGTTGGATTGTCTGGCTGCCACAGGCATTGTGACGCTCAGTGTCTGAACACAGCTAAAAGATCATTTTACAGAAGATGGGAAAAAAGGAAAGCAGAGGGTCTTTCACAGGCCATTTTCTGACTTTCCAATAGTGTATTTACAGTGCAGATGGTTGATAGGTACTGTGAAGAACAAATATTTTTTTTTTGTGATCTATTACAAGGATTCTCATTCAACACTTGAAATTTGCTATTTCAGCTCTACTATACATCACTTAATAAAGTGATGAGCATAAATAAAAAAGAATGCTAAAAAACAGAAAAAATCCACATATTATCTCCATTGTCCTGTGCTAAAATTATGTATTATCCTGGGAAATGTGCAGGTTCAACATAACTGGAGTTTCATTGTTATTGAAGTATGCATTCTGGATGGTACAGGAATGACTGAGAGCCCTTCCCTAATCTGAGGGTAGTAGGAACAGCCCTTAATCCAGCTACACGCGTGAGTATCACTCAACGTGCTGCTGCAGTTTGCAGTAGATGTGTCAGGTGTCAAAAATAAGTCTTGGATTTTTTTTCAGAAGTATGTTTGCTACAGGTGCAGGTGGCCTGAAGTGTCTCTTTATGTAAATATTTGACTATATTTTCTAGCAATGCCAATTGTTTCAGAAAGAGTTTCTGCCTCTGCCTGTGGGGAATCCAGGTGTCGTTATAATATGAATATCACCAAATTACTCTCTTCAATAAGCATCATGGATTTTACAGGTGTGATCAGATAAATCAGTGATTATCTAAGTTTGCTTATCAATGTGGGATTTTTTCATACCTGAAAGTGAAGCTGTGCAGAAGTATGTATGAATCTGAGAACATTTTTATAGTGTTAACTCGTTCCTCTCTTGGAAAGAGAAGCTGGTCCCTGAGGCTCAAAAGCAAGATAACACAGAGGTGCTTTGCAAAAGGAGAGCCTGTCCTTGTACTAAAGGAAGATAATCCAGTCACAACCATTCTGTGAAATGCAGCCTTTGGTAGGGACAGGGTATCTGCAAAATATTTATAATAAATTGAACTTAGGAAATTAAATGAACTCTCCAGAATGAAATGGCTAAATCTAAACAAGGCAACACATGACAGCCAAAATGAACTCTCAAGTGCAGATCAGATAAAGTTCCCTTGGTAAAATGAGTTTTCTGAATAATCTGTTAATTCTTAAGAGGCCTCATTTGTTTCAGTGGGATGACTCCTGGAGTGCCCACAGTGAAGGTGTTGGGATCTGACCTTCTCCAAGAGAAGTCTGGGAGGTGTTCAAACTGATACGGGAAAACCCTTCACAGGACACAGAGAAAATTTAAAATAGGTGAAAACCAAGCAAGATCACTCCCTGAGGAACTGCAGCAGCAGTTGTGTGGGTAAGTACCACAGACTCAACATGAGCAGCAACAAGCACTGATAAGTGTCTGAGAATTAACAGCAGTACCTCAGGCTAGATGTGTGATTGTAAGGTGTGATTGGAAGAGGACTCGCTTTCTGTGAGTAAAAATTTACACAGGGAAGGAAGAAGATGAAACTAAAAGAAAAGGTGAAAAACACAAGAGAAGCAGGAATGACAGAGAGAAGGAAGGGGGAAATATGTTCATATGGAGAGAACAACTGAAAAATGGCAGAATTCTTTTTTTCTTTGTGGTCTACATCTTATCTGAAAATGTGGGTTTTGTGTTATTGACTCTTCTGGAAGGCAGCATTATCCCCACCCATGTGTACCAAAAAGGTTTCAGACCATAATCTTCAATGGCAAAGAGCAGACATCTCAGGGGTCATTCACTTAGTGTTGTCAAAACTAACTAAAAGAGAGCAGGCTTTAACTGCCAGTACATAGCACATTTAACACCAGTTGGGGTAGAGCAGGAGTCTGGGCCTAGAGTTAAAATTTTCCTTGCTGGGTACAAGGCAGCTGTGGCTGCATCCTGACTGTGTGTGCTGCAGCAAGCAGCGCTCTCAGTCTTAGCACTTTGCCTGCTTTCTTCACTGTAACTTTAATAATATAATCTTTTTTTAAAATGAAAATGCCCAGGAAGAGATCAATTATGTATTTATTTCAATAACAAAATTGCAATCCAGATAATAATTGTATTTTGTCTAATTTGCAGTGGATATTAAACAGTGACAGTGATCATTAGGAAAAAAATAACCCACTTGATGCTGAATTCAAAACAAAAATTTAGTTACTAATTTCTGCACCTGCATCTCAAATTTTATTCACACTCAGTTGAAAATGTTCAATCATTATGATGTTTATAAAAGACAAACTGCTCTTGAATGATTTCTCTAATATGTTCACTTACAAAAAGCTCGCTCAGTGCAAACACAACTACACACTTCCTGAAAGATGGAAAACTGGGGCAAGCACTTGCCTTCAAATTTGTGGCTTGGCAACATCAAAAAGATTTGTCCTGTAAAGTGGTGCTCTACTGAATTTGGACCTGGTATAGGGTACACCTTTTGCTTTGCTCATTCAGCAGATCTTAACAGTTTTATTTCTAATGCCTCTCATCTTGGAAGACCAACACAAGGAGGTGATCCTGGAAGTAGGTTGCACACCTGCAGCCTGGTCTCTGGAGGACTTGTGGACCTTGTCAGCAGCTTGTCACAGCTCATCAAGCTGAGGGTAGCTGGAGCCCCAGAACGTGGATGTGGAGGAAGCAAAGGTCTAAGGATCAGCTCCATGGGAATAATGTAAATCAGGTGGCTGTGACACTGATCAGCTCCATGGGAATAATGTAAATCAGGCGGCTGTGGCACTGATGCACAATAGTTAATTTCTAAGCTGAATGTCCTGTGTGTCGTGACATCTGGAAAGAGTTGTTGCACACTGAATCCAGCACAACTCTCTACTGCTCTGGCTGTCAATGGGATTGTTGTTCATTTAAATGTAGAACAGTGCCTAGGAGCTATAGGCATAGGAGGAAGGAAAGGCTGCTTGGGAGTGGCTGCCTTCCTGAACTCCTTAGCCAGTCCTTAGTGTGGGCACTCTTCAATCAGCTGGTTGCTCAGGAGAGAAAGCATGAAGGTCTCCCACAGCTGGGAGCAAAGGGGGGCAGAGCTGTGCTTTTCCCTGACTCTTGTGGGTAAAAGGGTTAAAATCTGAGTTCTTATGCAGCCCAAAGGATTGTTCACAAAACTTCTAAGTAACATGACACCATCACATTTCTTAGCTTCTTTACAGATATTTTTTCACTTATGTTTTTGTTCAAGTTCATCAAGCTAGGTGTAAAGAAGAGGGACTGGTGATGAGTAGGCTGTATTTATGCATCACAAGAACCAGACTTCAACACTTCAGCTGCTGTGGCCACCCAACAGCTCTGTCCCAGTCTCCTCCTTTGCTCTCCTCCCTCCCTTCCTGGGTATGGCCCCAACAACCTGGGCAAATATGGGAGTTTTTATCTTGGGCACATAGGAAGGAAGAGGGACATGGCCCTCTGCTCCCAGAACAGAGGGAGAGACTGGTTGCAGCAAAGATCAGGATCAGGTGCTTTGACATACACCTTTGGCATAGAACTCTGCTGTAAGAACCAAGCAGGAAACACCGAAGACTCCTTTCTTTTCAAGTGGTGCAGCCAGGCAGGAATCTGACTTTAAAACAGGATTCTTCAGTTGACAACCTCCCTTCCAAAACTTGTTTTGCATCCCCCTTTGCTGCATTGGTGGGGTGGGCTGCAAAGTGGGTGCTGTGCCCTGGAGCTGAGGCACTCACAGTCCCCAGGAGGGAGGATTCCCCAGCTCTCTCATTTTGCTTGTACACACAGAGGACATGGGAGTTCTGAGTAAAAAGGTGTTGAAGTTTGGCTCTCTTTGCTTTTAAAAGGCTTCAAAGGCTTGGTGTGTTTATTTGTCTCAAAACCTTGTGCTTCTCAAACAAGAGCTGTGCTGAACTCTTCCCACTTATTAGCCTTGCCTAACCATTTTGAAACCTTCTCTGTAGATTGTATCTATTGCTGTGAATTACATTCCTCAATTATTAATTTCTGCCATCAATCACACTTTATCTTTTGCACAGCTGAAGAAGTATCTTGTCACTTCTTGTATGGAATAGTACACCAATTAAATTTGATATACTTCTATATATTACATTCAGTTAAATTTAATACGCAGGGTATAATTTTCACTTCTCAAAGCTTTAGGAATAAAATCAGGTACATTTTCATTGGTAAATGATAGGTTAAGCAGAACCTCTACAACGCTGGGTGTAAAAGAAGGCAGACTTGATTCCTTTCGCTGGTTTGTGACAGCCAAGATACTGAAGTGTGGAGATAGTGTTGGGTAATTTTCATGATAATTTAAAATTATTGCACATTATACTCTCACTTTCACTCACCACAATGACTGTGCTGGAATAAAGTACAATTTCTTTCAGCTGTAAACCACAAGTCTTTTTTTAGAATTTGACTTGGGTTTATACTTCATTCCTTTATATCCTCCTCTCCTTCTCTGCTCCTACAAAAATCCCCATTTTTATATTTTCCCTTCTTCCTGAGGTTTCCTTCTGAGGGAACATATAACCTTTTTAAAATCTGTGTCTGGACACAGAGAGGAATAAGAATTTCCATTAATATCAGTCTCATGTTCAGTCTACCATTATGAATTCTGTCAGCTTCTCCAGCTACTCAGCCCTTGGATCTGAGGACAGAAAGCAAAATGTGAATACAGAGAAAGACAACAAATACACTGCAATGACACAAACTGCTACATGATAATATAGGAAGCCTTTGTGAAAATGAATGGCTAAAATAGAATATTTTAGAACAAAAGGAAGGTGCAATGAGAATCACAGAGCTGAGATGAGCATCTTGGCATATCTATAATTCTCTCTTTGTCAAGATATTTCTGAATGGTGCAAAACAGATGCAGAGCATGGGCATTAACCTACTCATAGATTTCCATATGTACTGACCACTGCCTAAAAACATTTTTGCTTTGAAAGAGGAGTGCAGATTATGATTCTGGAAAAAAACCCCTGAGATTTCTTCCTTTATTTTAGATTACTTTCCTGAAGGCAAGAAAGCAGTTTGATACCATCCTCAGAAACCACATATTAAAAAGAAAACACAATTTCTTGGAACTGTGTGGGTTTTTTTAAATTATCTCTGGGAATAGTTGTATTCAGTTGGTGTATCTTATGCATAAGCACAACTCTGCTGGTACCTTGAATCTCATGGGCCTGTGGTCAGACACTCCAGAAACTTTTGGTGCCTTTGCCACTTTGCCTGAGCCCTTTTGGATGTTTTTCTTGCTGATTCTTCCCCTGGGAGCTGAGCCATGACATCACTGCAGTGCCTAGGCCTGCATCCTCCTCATAAAACAATTTCAGGTCTTTTACAATAAATGTGTTATTTGGATATGCTTTTTGAATGGTTATAGTTCAAAGTTTTGTTTTCTCTCATTTACATAAGATCA
This sequence comes from Zonotrichia leucophrys gambelii, assembly GCF_028769735.1. Taxonomy (NCBI): domain Eukaryota; kingdom Metazoa; phylum Chordata; class Aves; order Passeriformes; family Passerellidae; genus Zonotrichia; species Zonotrichia leucophrys. The sequence goes on from NC_088173.1 coordinate 2,793,832, forward strand.
GAAAAACCTTTGCAATTGATTATCCACTGAGTGGTGAAGAGGCAATCCCCTAAAATCAAATGCAGAAAAGCTGCAGGTGGTAAAAGAATTGAGGAGTGGGGAAAAGGTAAAACTTTATGCTGCAAAATGAGTTGCATTAAAATCCTCCTTCCCCATTTCCTCCCATTCCAAACCACGACACTCTTCCAAAATCCTTAATAGGGAAGAAAATCACCAGGCCCTGGAATAGCTGGCAGAAAACTCTGTCAGTTAATATGGTACTAGGGAAATAAACTGTTAATATATGAGTGGTCGCTGATATCTTTTGTAGAGGTGCTCAGGATAAAGGCTTTCACTGAGGTAACACACACAAACAGAAAAGATGTATGGAGTGAAAGAAGGTGCAACATGGCTACAAAATTACTGTGAGAAGGAGATAATGCTGTGATCCACTTAAAACTAAATCACCTAATGAAAACAGGTGACAAAAAATGAGTTAACAAGCAGCAAGAGAGGATTTTAGACTACTAGATCTAGGTTAAACAACATATGGTGTCTGTCAGGCAGTTGCTTATTGAAGCGGGGTTAAAATCAATCATATAGATCTGAAAAGAATTACTACTGTGAAAAACTACAAGTGGGATCAAAATGTACATTGAAAGGCTTAAGTTTTCCTGATATAAATGAATTTATTTCAAAATAAATTTTAGATGGAGTTAAAATTGTTGTTAACTTCCCTCTAGCAGATGGCTTAGGATAAAAATAACATAGTCACCTCCTGAACACAAAACCTAGTCAGATGAGATTGACACTATCTAGATTTTAAAACCATAATCTTACAAAAGAAAAATGTAAGCCTTTTACAGTGTCTCATAAGCCCCAGTAACCCCTAGAGAAATCCAAAGCAAGCTTTGTACTCATATGTAACCCTCAAGATCCAGTAATATCATGTTTCCATGGTAGAGGAGAGCAAAGAAACAAAAGTATGTGAGAGGGGGTCTCTGTGCCTGAATTATAAATTAAGAGGAACATCTGGGAGCTCTTGAAGAAATAAGAGTCACTATGTAAGTGACTATGTAAGCAGGCAATACATGGAGTACATCTTGATAACCTTTATTTCTTGGAAAGTTAGTTTGGTGAAGCATCAGATTTCAGTATTTACCTCATAACAGAGTCTGTTCTATTGATTCCTGCTCCCAGTTTTGATTTAATTTGCAATATTACATGGCCTTTAAAAATTCAGGTTTTAACTTGATGATTTAATACCAGATCACTGGGTATTACTTATCAATGGATTTTTCACACTAACACTGAATCTGTTACTCCTAGTTGTTTGGCAATAATTTATGTAAGGGAAAAAAGACGACAAATTTCCAGAAACTTTTCCAAAAGTATTTTTTTTTCTTTGCATACTGGTGCTTCAATTCAGTGACTAACTCGCTTCTTGAAAAATTGCTACATTGGAAGAAAAATTTTCCTTGTCTTCTGTGAACTAAAATGCACATGAGTGGAACAGCTAGAGTCTGGAAGGCAATAAACTCTCCTGCATCTCAGTTTCCAGGTTTATTTAACTGTGAACATTTTTTGAGAGGTTGTAAAACGTCATTTATAAAACCTCAGAAGCAAGTGCTTCTGTTTATACTCTGTATATATGTGTGTGTGTGTGTGTATGTACATGAATATATATTTTGTAGCCCTCTCAAATAACTTTATTGTGCATTTTTCTGCTTTTCATTACAGCTGCACTTTTAAGACATTTTTAAGAGTTTAAGACAGTTTTAAGAGTTGCAGATCAGGGGCGTTTTCAATGTGAATACATAACTGATTGTAGATAACTTGTATGTCTTTTTTCACCTCAAAAGGGGACAAAAATGACAGTATTCAGTACTTTAGATATAGACATATTTGTGGAAACATCTTTCTGATATAATGGAGATTTTATAACTGTGAAGAATCAGTGGCTTCCTATATATGGTCAAATTTCTTGCCGTGAAGGCAGCTGAAACAGAGGTATCTTGAGTGTGGAATTGCATCAGTTTGGGCTATTAAACTCACTTAAATACAATTAATTCATTAAATGCAACCAGTTTAATTTGGAAACAAATAATTTAATTGCTTTGGTAAAGATTAGGGCAGACGGGACTTTGTGAGCTCATCAAAGGAATCCAAAAGAGATTCTGAGCTGAGCCAAGCAGTAGAGAGTGGATTCAGCCAAGGCTCTGAGGCTGTCACAGCAGCACAACCACCAGCAGGACCAGGAGGAAGAGCAGGATGAGGACAGGGTGCAAAATGGTGCTAAATGGTGACATTTCAATAAGGGATTGGGTTTTTGTGAAAGGCAAACAGGGATCACTGGAACCTATTCTGAAAATATCAGATGAGAAGAAGCTCCTGGTAACTCTTCATTGGGGAACTGTCATGGCTTTATCTGGATTACTTAAACCCTTGTGGATTAAACCCCCAGTTCTTGGATTCTGTTTTGATGGAAATTGTCTTAAATGTACTACTTATAAATACCTACTGAGATTCATAAGTTATATTAATATTTTGTACAAAATTCTAATACAAAAATCGGCATTGGATCTTCACTCATCACCAGTTATAGTAGACAATTATCTTCTTCCATCCTCAAACCCATGAAAGACTTAAAGTCTAAGAAATTAGACTTTTAAGAACATTAAATCCTGGAATTCAGTTATCGATCTAATGGTAAAATGACAAAAAGTCTAGTCTAAGTAATTGCAAATTACCCCCAACCATGTAAACATATCTATTTATTTTGAACAATCCAGCGCAATTTTTAGACAGCTCATTTATTTATTATTTATTACATTTATTTTTGTGTTTGTTTTTTTTTTATGTGTTATTTTGATTGAAAACTATTTCAGAATTGTAGAATCTGGATGGCCCAATTAGTGAAGACCAAGAAAAAGCATTTGACACCCACCACTTTCACTGCTTCGAGAGAAGACTAACATCAGCCTTGTGGCTAAAGCTATCTGTAAGGGGAACCACAACTAATATGACCCATTAGAGAGAGACCCTAACAGAGAAAAGATACAAAACTTAATGGGACCTGTGTTTTATGACCAAAAAAAATGTATCATGCTTGATAGAACACTTCCACTGAGCAGTTTGCTACAAAATCATTCCCAAGTTTTAATTCACCAAAATAATCAGTATTGATACCCATTATAGCATCTAGTAATTAAGACTTGTGGAACTGAGCCCTATAGTTTCTGGAAGCATCTTTTACCCCTAATCTATTCTGTAACAAAACCCACCAATCATTGGAATCGGATACTTCAAGGCCTTTTGAATAAGTTCTGCTTTATAAAATCAAAAAGGAAATGCTGATAATGTAACAAAGTCCTTCTCTTTATATATTTTTTTCTGTTTCTTTTCTGTCCTGAGGTACCTGCTTGTGAGGGAATAGATTAATGTCAAGTTCAATGTTTTGGTATCTCTCAGGCTGCAGGTCAGTTCCACAAGCCTTTTTCTCTCTAAACGTTCTTGCATTTTCAAGAATGTCCTCTCAGACATGGATCAGTGAAATGTCAGAATTCCTCATGAGACAGAATTGTTTTTAGCTGCATTCCTCATTTTTTTGAAGGTCTCTGAATGAGTGGATTGATTTCCCAGCTGTGCTGCTGCCAGTAGTGCTGCACTCCACTGAGGTGTGCAGTGTCACTGGGATATTTGAAACACTGAGATCTTCTTCAGATATGGATTTATATGCCATTTCCAATATTTTTTTTTCTCATGTGTTCAACTGCCATCCATATGAAACATTAGGAGTTAAGGAAAGCTTTCTTGTTAGGAAAGCAGCAAACAGTAATGGAGCCAAAATTTCGGGAAAAGGTAACCTGAAAATGCAAAACATTTTCAAAAGCAGCTTGTGTTCCAAAGTTAGAGATCCCTCACCATAGCCCAATTCACAGTGAGATTGGCAGGTGCCACCTCTGAGGGATTTTGTTGGAGCAGAATTCTGAAGGAAACTGGAAGAGAATCTATATACAGCAGTCATTGCATTCATGTTCTAAAGCTCACAGAATTATTCTTCAGTGGTGGCAACAAAATCCTGTCAATTAAAAGAAGCTCCAGCTGAAAAGTTGTCATAAATCTTTCCTATTAAGGGTGCTGGAGACATGCTGAGGTGATGAGCTCAAGAAGATGCCTCCTGGGGTGATATTTTTTAAAATGGAAATGTCTCACAGCCATTTCTATTTAATAATCAAATGGAGGCAGCACCTCATTTATTTTCTTTCTGTTTGAATCTTTGTACTGGCTTTTGTATAATTAATTGAGGAAATATAGTAAAGTATAATTGAGCCAGTATTCCTTTCCAAGGTAGACTTGTATATTTATTTCCATCCAGAGGATTTTCTTTCTACTCCATATTCATGTGTTGCTTCTTTGAATCTCAGGAGGGGATGTACAAATGCATGAATGGAAATACATAAGCATGAACAAATCAGAAATGCTCAGATCTGAGGCATCTCAAATTAAAAAAATCCTTATTGAGCTGCCAGAATTTTTGTTCCCTTAAGGATATTTCTGCTGACTAGAACTACCAGTAAAGTCTCAATAGAGCTACTGTAATTGCTGCCTTCTGAATCTGTGGGGTTTAGATGCAATGGGACATCTATTACTGCTACAATATGACATCAATTATTATTAACATTGTTCTGTGGTAAAAGAAACAGCAGGCTTGGTTTGGTTTTCAACGACCAGATTAAGAATTTTTCACAGAAAAGTCTCAGTGATTAGAAGGAAGACAAGAGCTCTGACATGCGTTTCAAGTACATCTCCAGCCTTTTCCAATGTGAATTGGTGATTCCATGAAGATAGAGCTTGGACAGTGATGTGGAATTCCCAGTGCAGGAGCTGCTTAACCTGGAAAGGTGTGGGGAGTGTCTGCTGCAAAGCCATTCCAAAGGCACTCAAAATCCTCCCACAGGAACAAGAACGTTTCTTAATTTGCCTTAGCACAGAACTTGCAAGCCTCTCTACCATTTGGTTCTCCAGACTGGTGTCAAGGTGAAGTTTTTTTCAAACGCCAGTTTTCATGTCTGCAAACTCCTCTTGGCTTTCTCCTCTTCCCAATCATTTGCTGTTCATAATTTCTGCTTTCATTTCTTTCCTTCTTTTTCCACATTTCAGCAAGGCTGTCAGTTGGAAAGAAAAATATTGACACCTGGATTCACCTATGGAAGACGTTGAGTTGGTTTGTGTTATCCCTGCCAGTTTTGCTCACAGCATGTGCTGCTGTTTCATGTTCCATGCTGTTTCAGACTCCTGCTGATCCTTTTGCTTATTTTTGAGCCACACTGGCCTAGAAGTGACTTGTAAGCATGTGGTGGGACAGGTAGGCAGGTTTTACAAGTGGCAGCTTTGTATCTCTCAGCAAGGCTGGCAGGGACCAGGCTGTCATCTCTTGACAGCTCTTGTTTGGACCAAGAGGTCACTGTCAGTTTGACAGCCTGTCATCTTCAATCGGCTGTAAACTTAATTTAAGGATGGGGCTAGAAGAAAATCTTGGTTAAAAGACATAGAACTTAAATCCTTGAATTTCTCCATGATTAAAGACAAACAGAGACTCTGTCAATGGCTGGCTGAGCACCCTTGTCTCTATCTTTTATTATAGCAGATTTCTCTCAAAGGTGTTATTGGCTCACACAGCTTTTTTTTTTTCTCCTTTTAGCTTTTGGGGGGACACAAAAGTAAACTGGACTCTATGCTGTCATATTAGGATTTTTTTAATAGCTGTGTATGATCACCAGTTCTATGAGGTGTTTATAAGGAACAACTGAAGCCAACTGAAGTAAACTTTGGTAAATTTTGACACGAGGACTTGTCTGTTGTGTTTGTTGTTCTTTTAGCTATTGGGTACAGAGAAATCTTGGAAAAACTGATGTGGAAGCATCTCTAAAGATTTGAAGGAAAACCAGTAAGTGCATCAACTGGAGTAGCTGATATGCCAAATTCAAACTATTTCTCTGCCATTGGATGGCAAAAGCCTGTTTGTCTTGAAATTACATTTGAACAAGAATTTAAGCTATATTAAACTTCTGTTAACTCCCTGTTGATTTTAACAGTGTCCAAAATACTGTGATGACTGTAACTCTGGCTGAGATTTCAGTCTATTTTTCACTTATCAGGAATAAAAATCTATCCAAATTCTGTCCTCCATGCAAGAAAAATAAGAGGTGACTGTGGCAAAGCACATTTAAAAAGGCTTTTAACCACATTATTTTGAGTTAGTTTTGTTTATAATGGATTTTTAAATGAACATTTATGTGCACAGAAAAAAAAAAGGGAAGCTATCAACTCGGTCATTCCAATTCAATATCCTTCTGAGCATAGATTTCAGCAATATAGGATAGTTAAATGTAGTCAGTTCATCTGAGGTCATAAGTAATATCTGAAATACATACTCAGGCATTCTTCAGGGAAATTAATTTCTGTAAGTAGTGCAATTCTAAGTATACATCACTGCCAAATTGTCTAGTAATGTTCTGAAAGCATCCTCTGTTTTCTGTCAATTTTTTGTTGTATCTGACCTATACACGTCTCTTCAATTATTTAAAAACTACTCGAGGAAAATCCTTAGTGCCAGCTCTACAATGAGGTTCAACAGTCCACTAGGATTGCAGAAAATATTCTGGTGACTTCTTTGAATTTCAGAGTGACAATTAATTTAACAATATGATAGCTATCCAACCTCTAATCAATTAGCTTGGGAAATGCTAGCCAGATAATTTCAATGGTTTTCCAGGGCAGAAATGCCACTCTGGCTGCATAGCCTGAACTCCGAACACACACTATAAACCTTCTTTCATTGGCTTCATTTTACAACATGTAAAACGTATTGCTCAAATTTTCTTTTTGGAAACATCTAAATCTTGACAGTTTGAAATTTTAAAGCACCTGTAAAGACTGGGTGGAAGGGCAGATGGAAGAGAAGTGCTGAACTTTGAAACTTACATCTGCATGTGTGCATAAAGAAATAGCATTATGTAGTGTCTCAAGCATAAATGTGTGTCTTTGTATGAATAAACATGTTGATGTCAAGGGAAACACCACCATGCTCCATGTTCACATCCACTGAAGGCACAAATTACCCTCCTCCTCCCTACAGCCTTCTGATATTCTCTTCCAAATTTCTAGTCTTTTTCTACCATATTTCTGCACTTTTCTTTGTACTCTTTTATTTGCACAAGTTCCTTATTACAGCTGGTTTAAAGGAAAAAAAATTCCTAGAGAAAACATTCTTCACTGAAAAGTGATGATTTACCCAAGCTGTCATGTTGGATGCAGATCTATTCAGATAAATTCTGGTGGTGTTGATGTTTCTGTCAGCTTCTCCTCCTGGCAGTCACTTCCGTGGCTCGTAGGAGACACCAGAAATCCTGGCAAGACCCAAGGCAGGCACCACGACACCCCCAGAATTTTACGGGAGCAAAATATTCTTGATTGCTTTGGATCTGTGACCTCACATCTTTTAATGAAAAATTTCAAACCTGAGCTTTTCATTTATGAGTTGGAAGCTGGCCAATACCTGAAGAATCATGAATCTGGGGTGAGTGACAGCTTTTTCTATGTTTTTTTGCTCCTCATATAATAGATAGATCTGTCAGGTTAGGAGGTAGATCTGAATATAATCTGGATACCAAAGTTCACAAGCTCATTTCTCCTAAGGTTCAAATTAAAAATTTGGTTTTCGTGTTTAACATTATACTTTTATTTTTATTTTTCTTTTCACTAGGTGAATTAAGATTTCTTAAATGATATTTTGTTTAACTTAATATTCCAACTTATGTTCAGAAAAGCAAAGAACAAGGCCATCGAAACCTGGATGAAGCAATGAATGCTTTAAGTAATCTATCATCAGAACAAAGTCCAAAAAAGCCAAAGACAACAGTAAAAGTCACCACACCCAAAGCAAACCATGAAATTGCTGGAGTCCAAGAGAGTATTAATTTCAAGTCACAAATTTGTAAAGGTTTGTCACAACTTCATGTTTATTTGAAAAAATATTTAGATCTACAGCTGCTTTTACCTGCATGACACTGCAGTTCAATTCCTGCAAAGAATGTTGTAGCTATCAAAAAAAAAAAAAAGACAGTATAAACCAAATGAATATTACAATATGCAGTGGAAAACATTATCCTTTCAAAATTGTTAAATGAAAGAATTTCCATTTCTCTGACTCTGTTGACGTATCACACATTTCATCTAAGACGAAAGAACACTTATCTTCGAAGAATAAAATAAACATTGCTAAATGAAAGCTTCCAAGAGTAAATTCCCCTGTGTTCCAGTAAGCTAGGATCTGAGTTTCATGGCTTGTTTCACAACAATCTGCTCAAAAATTACCAAAGATTTTCTGTAATTTTTTAGACCAACGCATCCTCCTTGGCATAAAATGTGAAGCAGCAATGACAGTTTCTCCTGCAACAAAAGTAAAGAAGGTGAAAATAGAAGGAACTGGAAACTGAAGATAAACTGACAACCTCCTACTAGATTTCTCGGAATACTGAGTCCCACTGAGCTGGAAGAACAACTCGCAACATCATAGGGGGAACATTTGATGGATCTGATAATTTTCTCCTTAATTTCAGTAAGAATTTGGTATGAGCAGTGTTGTTAGATAAGTTAAAAAAATTAGAATATAAAAGTTTTTGTCATCCTAAATAGAGAACAACTTTGCATTGCCAGCCGGCTTTTAACTTTAGCAATGGTGCCTTTTAGTTGAAAATTCATTTTCAGAGTTAGCCTTCATGCCTGTCAGTTTTCTGTGTTGAGAGGAAAAATCAAGGCACTTTCCTCTTGCAGTCCTTAATGAGACAGCCTTGACATCTGGAAATTGGAGAAAACCTTTAATGTGAACCACTAATGACCAGGCAAGTGTTACTGGAATAACCTGACTTCCTTTGCAAATGGCATCTTGGATTAATGAAGCAGCACCAACTCTTCATTCTCTTCAGTTTTTAAAGTCAAACTCTTTCCCAGGATTTTATCTGAATGTAGAATAAGCACTACTCCTTTCTCTGCTTTGTATTATGATTCACAAATATGTGGCTGCTCTAAAAAAGAAGGTTTGAACAGAGAAGAGGCTGAATCTTGGCTATGATGAGCAAATCAACTATCTGAAAAAAAAATTAATTTAAACACATGGACAGATGCAGATCTGTCCTGTTTGGAAGGACATAAGTGAGGAAAAAAAATCATGCTCTTCTATAAATTTATATATAAATAAATATAAATACAAATATAAATATAAATATAAATATAAATATAAATATAAATATAAATATATATATATATATATATATATATATATATATGTATACGTGTGTGTGAGTGTGTGTACCTGTGCATTTATTTAATTTAATTTTTTTAAAATTTCATTACAAAGGTTCCTATCTGGAAAAGACACACAAGACACAGAGATACCCATGAATACTGAAAAATTCACTGCAAAAATGCAATGTGAAAAATCTGAAGGTACTAGCTTCCAGACTGGAGTTTTGCAGGTGCCTGAAAATATATGCAAAGGAGATTAAAGGATATAACTGTTTATCTCAGAAAAACTTGTCTTAATATATAATAACTTCAGAGTTAATTGTAAGAGAGAATTTTTATCTGCTTATTTTTTATACCACATCTACCATTGGTACTTTGTGATCTGTCATAGAGGAAAGTGCCCCAGAGTGGCAAGAGATATTTAATTACCTGGGGTCAACAGCAGAGTTCTCCTGCAGTGTCTACCCAGGGGCCTTTAGGGCAAAGCTTTTCTCATTTCAGAAAACTTGAGTGTGAATCCAATATTAGCACAAACTAAAGTCACTAGCAAATGAAAGCAAATTTTCCAGTATATCCATGTCTGGAACAGTAATTTTGTTATATCTAAGGCAACAGATGATTTTCTGATGACACAACTGAGTGAGCCAGAGTCTGGTCTGCTCCTGAGAATGGAAGGAGCATTGGTGAAAGGTCATTGATGAAGCACCATTCTGCAAATGAGCAGCCAGGTAAATCCAAGGACTAAAAAATGTCCATGGCAAAATGTCTCTTGATATCAGCAGGCCTTGAGTGGTCTTTGATGGACCTGAGAAGAGATAAGATTCAGGTGAGCCTTCCTGAAGAGAAATGTGGCAAAGATCTGGCTGCCCTTGTAAAGGGCTTGTTTTGTCATTTAATAAAGATATATTTTACCTAAATCTCAGCACCTATACAGCATTCTCCAAACTCCGATGAGGGGTGATCTGTGCACTCTCTTGCCTCATGATGCACTTGCTATGCTGATCCTTTCTGGGGACACCTCTGCCTCCTGCTCTTCATTTCTGCAGAGAAATGAAGGATTTATTGAAGTTACTGTGATTTTTTGGTGTTTAAGGAGACTGTACTGCTGCTTTACAAGCTGGAGCTGGAGACCACAGGGCAGCACAATTTCTTTATATGTCCAGTCATTCCCATGAACATTTGGAGCCATTTCTTACCAATTCAGTACAATGTGGTAAATTAAACTGTGGAAGTGCTGTCAAACTTAGTGGGAATCTAAAACCCACATTTTTGCACTGAAAGCATCCATGACAATTTGTAGAAGGCAAGACAGAGCTAAGAGGCAACAGCAAAAGGAGGATTTTGTGTGAATACAGTGACTTCTGTCCAATTCACAGATGGAGACAGCCTTTAAAGAAGAGTGGATGATACTGAAAGAGGTTATTAATGAGAGCTGAATCTCAGTAGGATCCCCTGCAGGTTCAGAGATCATTTCTTGTTCTTGTCAGCTCTCAGAAGCTCAGATGCTCTGCAGAGCTCAAAGTACACAACATGCAGGGTTTTGACAATCATTTTCAGAAACAATAGCCCATCTTCTCAATTTCCAGGGCTTCCTTGCTTTTGTCATGCTGAAACATCAGCTTCTCTGATGTTTCTTCAATTTATCCATGGTCTCCTGAAGAAAGACTGGAATGAGACAGGTTTAATTTAGTTAAAAAATTTAGAGTGTGACATAAAATTTGAACTAAATTTTTATACTTAAAAGATTGCACACAATTTTCTGGCAAACTTCTCTCCTGGTCTGTGTGAAAGAAGATTATTTGAGCCATTTTAATCTTTTCTACTTTAGTTCTTTACTTGGAAAAGCTGTTGGCATGAATGTGGAAAATGTGTAAATGTGTTCTCATGAAGAAGAAAGGCCTGTGAGCTGCAAAGCAAATACAGGTGTGGATGAGACAGTGTGAGGAAAACATCAAGAGCAGAAAGAAGGTCAAATATAGGAATGTCAAATACAACCACAGACCTATCCTTAAGTAGTAGGGGATGGCCTGGCTATCAAGTTTAAAAGGAAATTACAAGATAAAGATGATTTCTTGGGACACATTCACCTAATCTGTGGAATTTCAATTATTGTAGCAAAGCCAATTGAATGAAATGCTATGACAAATCCTAAAAATGAGGAGACATTTGAATTTTTAAAAATGGACAGATGCTGGACAAACATGAAGAGGTTGACACATGAAGAGCTGACACTTTAACAATTGAAATGCCATCTCTTCTGTAGAGCTTGGACTAGGTTTTAGATAACTCTTCCTGGAAAATGTAAGGACCCATTTTTGCATCTTGTATTAGTTGGTAATCAGTAAAATTGTTTAACACATATTTCCTGCATTTTATGCATGATTTTAATTACATACTTTCCTAGTATGTAATTAATTATCATCTGTGTAACACTAGAATATGCAGAAATGAATAGTGGGATGTTTCAGAAAATTAGTACATGAAAATGAAAATTGGTCCTAACTCAAATGCTGTTAGGGACAAATTCTTTGCTACCTACTTAATCAGATATTTTTGTTAAATTCTTATTTTGTTTCAGAAAGTCTCAAACTCTTAAGTGTAAACATACTCCAAGAAAAATGCTTCTCCCTGGAGATGATGGAGGTTTGATGCAAATCTATTAGAACCAAAATTGTGTGGTAGAAATGGGAAAAACATCTCAACTCAAGGACAAAATCTCAGTTTAGTATGAAAGAAAGGTGCATTTATCACTGTCACCCTCTTCTGGATTTTAAGCAAGACGGTCTGAAATGTTTTGGGTTTTGGGTTTTTGTAGAATAAGAAATTCTGGAAACTTACAGGTTTTTAAGAGCTTCATTTTTATTCAGCCTGCACTGAGATTTTATTTATTATCAGGATGAAGAGGTCAGTTGTAGAGGTGGGAGTTATATTATATTTATAGTTTAAACATACACACATACATATACAGAGGAACTATGATGTATAGGAAGATAACAACAACAACAACAATAATACTACTACTACTAATAATAATAATTCACATCTATTATGTGTGTTGTGGGTAGGTGTGTTTGTGTTTGTGTAAGTATCTGTAAGCACACCAAATTAAGAAATATCACCAGATTATTCACAGTCATGATTTGGGAGCCTCAGAACCAGACCTGTGCACTCACATGACAAATTTTAATCAAAGCGCAATTGTTGCAATAATTTTCCTGCTACTTTAGGGACCAAGTGCTGTAAAAAAAATCCAGCCTACAGTCTTGTTCTTTGCTGTGATTTATTGCAGTGTTTGAATATTCAGGATGTTTTGCTAAGGGCAGAGCTCCCTGATGAATGAACAGCACCACAACCTGCTGACAACCAGTGAAATATTTGTCCATCTGCTGACCCAGGGCCACTCTTGTGTTTTGAAGGCTGGCAGCTCCTGATTAAAATTATGCTGACTGCTTTGAATTGGACTCACTCATTTCCACTCAAAATTGTACACATGGCTGGAAAGGTGACAAGTCTCTGTTGTGTCTTGAGTGATTAAGTCCTAGTCAAGGATAACAACAGTAATAATGGGCTGACAAGAGAATCTTCCACATAAATAAGAGTAGTAACATCAACAGTGCTGTCAGCCTACTTGCATAGTTTCCTGCATAGAAATTTCAGGGCCTAAGATGAGCAGAATGGAAATAAAAAGCCATCATGTTTACTGCCCTGTCCCACATTAAGCATCTGCTCTCCAATGGCATCATTTATCTGCTATTGGTTTTACACGATGGTGTGGCAATTACTTGGGCATTGCTCCTCTGAAGAATTGCTACCCAGCATCCTCAAAACCAAGAGCAAAATTGGGATTTAGAAAAAGATAAGAAGCTTATATGAATAGTAAGATACTGTCAAGTCATATACATAAGCCACACATGTAAGAAATATTTATCCCCATGTTTTTGGGCACAAATAAAATATCAGATTACAGCAGCCAGAAAATTACTCCTATATTTGTACCTTTTTTTTTTCAAGTACATCCCTAAATTTGATGCTGACCCATGTCAGAGATAAATAGCATAACTGAAATTATCTGTGCATGGCAAGTTGTGTGCTTCTCTCACTGTTTTTTATCACTAGAAATGTAATAATTACCATTGATGTCCCAGTGCTGGTTCTATAACATGTGAAAAGAAGAAGGGAGCACTGACATATGGTATGGGTCAAACCCAAGTGTTTCCTTGGAGGTAGAAAAAAATCTGGCATTTTGAAGAATTAAAGGAGCTTGGTAGTAGGTTTCTAAATATGTGTAAATATAAATTATTCCTTTTTACCAGTGCTATCAGAAAAAGATAAATGGGGAGAGATTTTTGGGCCAACAGGTTACACAGCCTGCATGTGGAAGTACCTGCTTGTGCAATGCATTGCTACTTTTCCAGTCACCAAATTACTCTCCAGTTGTTTGTTTCCAGATATTTGAGCCATTCACATTACTTTACTCAGGACCCTGGAGAGAGAATTTCTGAGTTCTGATGAAATTTAACCCTGAATATAGCCTCATATACAGGCAGGACCTAAATATGACAGCAACAGCAATGTGTTATAAAAATCATCATAAAATCTTATTATAGTTATCAAGAGACTCCAATTGATTTTGCAAGGATTTTTAGACACTAGAGTGGAGAGTGTAAGACCCTTGGTCCTTCCTAACAGCAATGAACACAGATAGAAGTGACCATGCTGGGACTCCTTCACTGCTTCCAGACCAGTGTGAGGCTGCATTTCAGTGACACAATATTACGGACACCCAAACTTCAAGGAATTACCAATATCTCTTCTTTATATCTTTGTTCCTTGGCATCCCAGCTGAGCCTGTTCTGGGCTGATTGTGTGTTCTTCCGGTTAATGGTATTGGGACTCAGGGCCAATTTGTAGCTGATTGAGAAGTGTCAATGAATGTCAATGAGTGGAAGAAATTCTTATTATAATGCCAGTTGCCACCCCACACCAAAGTTTCCTCCATAGCTTGTTACACAATTGATTTTGTATGTGGCTCTGGTATCACCAAGACTTAGAAGAGAGAGCTGTAGTTATAAACATCAATAGAATTCATATGTAAAATAATTTCCTCAAAATTTCAAAGTAATTTTCCATTGAAAAAACAAATCCACAGAATAGTGATTGGTAGCATTGACATAATTTTTCATTAATTTCCACTGAATGGTTATGAAAGTAACATTCTGTTAGTGTTTTCCAGATGGGCTTTTATTGGATGCGCTGTAGGACAAGTCTCTATTTCCAGTTTGCTTCCACTAGCATTGCACCACTTATTCTTGAGAAGAAGAGATTAAAACAGGAGGGGGGAAAAAAGACTGAATGTGTCAGACAATGAAAAAGAAGATAAAATACCTGCTTTGAGATCCTAAGGAACCTGATTGCATGAATGTCACCTCCTTTATTACCATACTGAGCTTTCAGATGAGATGCTGAGCAGATGATATAAAACCAAGGTGTCAAAATAGATTCTAAAACTTCATTTTGCTAGGGTTGGAGCTGGCAAGAAATCAGATGCTGGAATGAAGCTGGGGTAGGGATTTGTGAGGAGTTAAAATTCCAGCACCATGGGAGACACTTTCTCTATATTTTCCATCCCAGTTGCACTTGCAAGATAAGGCAAATGCTTACAGATGAATGACTGCATGTATAACATAAGTACCCTCAGATTTAAAATTATCTATCCATGGATAGAACTCATTTTAGCTTTGCACCGTGGAACATTTCCCTCTCTAATACTCAGATGCAGAAGGAAGCCACACTAGGGCATGTGTGTCTAAATCATCAGTCCTTCAGCAAATAAGCAAAATGCAGAAGGAGCGAGTGAGATAAGCACCAGAAAAATCCACAGCAACTGTTATTTTTCTCCTTTTTCCCACAAAATCTGGATTGCTGGATTTGGCTAGCAGTGTGTTACATTTTTCCTAATTGGCAGCAAATCAAAATTATCACTACACTTTTGAAGACAGGGGAAAAAAGAAAATATCTGATGTTTTTAATTTCTCAAGCACAGGTCATTGTTAACGAGTGTTCTCAGGGGCAAACAGCTTTGCTCTAACCACAAAACCCTTGTACTTCATTAGATTGTACAAATAAGTGGCTCACACTCTCCATTTGCTCTCTCTGGCAGCCAAGAGTTGCAATGATCAGATTCACAGAATTGCAATGCCTTCAAATGTAACACAATCAAGTGCAGATCCTTTCCACTATTAAGTTTTTATGTGATCTCCTTTTTCTTTATTTCTTCTTTGGCCTTTAGCTGCCTATACTGCTGTGTGTGAAAAAAATAAACTCATTATTCTTGTTTGGTTTTCTCTCAGTAATTGTTTGGGCATTTTACTTTCAACACTTCTGCTAACTCTCGCTGTTACTTATGCATAATCACTGCTAGAGTGCTATTACTGATTTTTTTTTTTCCTAAACACTGTACCTAAACCTTTATGTCTGTTATTTTTCAATGTCTCCATTATATTTCAGTTGAAAAATGTTTTGTGTGTCTGAGAGCCACTTATCACAGCAGAATTTGCTGCTACCCCTTTGAGCAGCTTTTTCTGAAGTGCTGCCTGGCTCAAGTGAACCAGTAGGATTTTTATACATCAGGTTGTTGGGCTCAAAACTTAGCTCTACATCTTGCTTCTCTTAAATTTTTTTGTGTGCTGTTCTATCTCTATCCAGAATAACATGGACTAATAAGTTATGCTGGTCATTTTTCACTGAGGGAATGATGTGCTTCTAAGGAGAAGAAATTCAGTGGATATACTTTAAAATTCTAATCTGTCTTTTAAACTTTTTCCCAATAGCTCTTCCTTTTCTTCTGTGCACTCTGCCTCATTAAATCCAGTTGCAGAAGCAGATCCTTTATCCCTATTTGTAATTTGCATGAATTTTCTTTATGGGCTGAAATGCATTAATAATGATGTGTGTATTTACTATAATTTACTATAACAAATAACTTCATCAGTAACTTCACAAGTTCTGAATATACTGCTTTTTTTACACAGACATCAAAAAAAAATCAGAAATTACTCATAAACTTTTTGCTTTTTAGATAATATTTGAATAGGGATAAGGGATGTCTGCAGCTCCAATTCAGCTTTGATTTCCATATGGATGTTCTTCTGAACAGGCTTCTCAAATGGATGGGATGAAAAGTTGATTGGATGGATTTTACCATTTTTCCCAACAATTTCATTTCAAGGTCCTAGTAGAAAACTCAAAAACTCCTCTCTCACTGTTGTTAAGTATTATGCTTCTCTTTTACCCTGAGCATATTAAAAACTTAGGGGTACAACAATGACAAGAAGGAGATAGCTCAATATTAAAAATATTTTAAAATATGTAGCTCTCAAAAAGATCTCCAGATTTCTGAGGAAATTCTATTTGTTTATTTTTATGTTCCTCTCTCAATTGGTTTATTCTTCCATTCCAGCGACATCCTGGAATGTTGTTCATAAAGCCACCAGCAGAGCTTTCTTTCATGGAAGTGCTGGCAGCAGAAAAAAATAAAGTTTCAACTTTCTCTACTGGGTTTCTCAAGAAGGGTGCTAGTGACACAAAATTCATTTACATTTAAATATTTTCAATTTTACAGCTGAACTGGCATTAGACACTGGGGTTAGAAAGGATGAAGAAGGAAATACCCAGAATGAAGACAGGTGAGGATATTTTTGTGATGATGATAACAAATATCTAACTTGAATAACACCTTGCAGATGGAAAAAACCATAGTGCTACAGGAAAAACTGATCAGGAGTTGCAAATCCTTACAAAAACGGTATTGGTGCTGCTATGGCCACTATATTGTGAAAACAGAGATAAAAATGAGACTTTGAAGCTTCAGATTGTACAAGGATCAAACTGTCCCTCCCACAGTGGGAAAGACAGCACATGAAACTGTGCCAGCTCTTGCTAGGAAATCCTCCAGAGGTTCCAAATTCCCCTTTGTACAAATTCCCCTTTGTACAAGGTGTGATTTTGAGGAGCTCTGGTGGATACACAGAGGTTTGTGGGGTATGTGGTAGGTGCAAGTGAAACAAAGACATCAAGAAAGCAGAAAATTCTTTCCAAGAGATGATCAGCTTGGCATCCAAAGCAGTCAGAAACACATGAGGGAACTTGGTTCTACCACAGAAAATCTCTAATGTGATAACAGAGCCTTGGTGTTACAGTGACTAGCTGGCTCTCAGGGGATCTACTGGTGACACTACTTATCTCACAGATGGTCTTCAAAAGTTATTGATGGGATGAATTCTAAAGAATTTTGGATTTTTTGTAATTTTTTTCCTAGTAAACAAGTATCTGTCTTCTATCTAAATCATAGGTAAAATTGCATTTTAATGACTTATCACCAGAGGTTTGTGAGTGTTTGCTATCCCTGTATTTTTTCATGGATCAGAAAGAAATGCTACATAATCAATATCCAATTTCAGTAAGAGAAAAGAACTACCTGCCATGTATCCTGAAAGATGCAAAGTGCCAACAGGATCAAGAATGATGCTATCCTCCATAAGTACATATCCTTTGTTTTATCTGAGTTCTAAGCATATTTTAAAGATAAAATTAAATTTTTATATGTGTTACTTCACACTTCATAAGAGAAACTCTGAATAAATGGCAGAAAAACAGCTTCAGAAATACAAAGGAAAGCAGAAAGTACAAATTGCATTGCTTATGAACTATTTTTATCTTGCAGGGGACCAGAGCACTGGATGATTTATACAACACAGAACAAGTTGCTGCCTGGAGGAACGTGTGTTTTAAGAAATCTCCAGGTGTTGATTTTCAGGTCCAGCTTGCAGAATATTTACCTTGAGATGAGAAGAGCAGTGAGAATAAAGGTGAGAACTAGGTAACTATTGAAGCAAACCCCTAATGTGGGGGATAACATGCTGTGACTCCATGATTCAGAAGGCTGAACAAATGCTATATTAATGATATGATATGATATGATATGATATGATATGATATGATATGATATGATATGATATGATATGATATGATACTAAAGGAAAACCTGTTACCCTTTTCAGACAGTCACGACACAGCTTTGACCTAATTGGTCAATCAATCCAAACAACCATCACCAGTGTCCAATTAACAAATCCCTTCTTTGGTAAACAATCTCCATGACACATCCCACATGTGCCAGGAGCAACAAGTAGATATAAGAATGGTTTATCATTTCCTTCTCTGAGCTTTCTCACTGCCTTCCCCAGGAAAAATCCTGGAAAGGTTGTGCGTGCTGGCCACAGGTGACTAGAAAATCCTGAGGGTTTCTCTGTGCTGCTGAGTGTCTGTTCCTGCCACAGGAGCATCCAGGAGCCCTTTGGAAATCTCAGCTCTTTGGAAGAACTCAGCACTTTGGAGTCTCCACTGACCGCCCAGTGGAGACTGAGACTGCACCTTTGAGGTGCCAACCTGTAGTGGCCAGAACAGTGCTTGTTTCTGAAAGAAATTCCATCTTTTGTCCCATCCCACATCCTCAGCAGAGGCAGGCTTTGGGTTGCCCTGGGTTCCCCAAAGCTGATGTTCCCAAGCATGGATGGTATCCAGGACTCAGGGAGGTGTTCGACACAGCTCTGTGCTGCCAAGGAAAGCTGCACCTGCTCAAAAACGGCTGTTTTATCTGCCCCTGCCAAGACTGGCACTGTCTGCTGTCCTGGGAGGTAAAACCTGTCAAGCTAAAAGCAAGGTGGGAAATTGGGAAACACTTTCTAGTTAATAGTAGGCTTTAAAGTCTTTGTGGGCTCTGTATTACTATGGTACTTCAACCTCAGCCTGCAGTGGAATAGCAATATACTACAGTAGTTATTTAACAAATCTAAGAAATACTGCAATTCTATCCCCAGGAAATCTTTGCCAGCATTTTGTGCACCTTCTTACAAGCACTGACTAATTACAACTTTGACATGCACTGGCGTAGGTCCAAACAACTGAAATTCCACAGGATGTGCAGGCTGTCATTTTTCAGAAGCCTGAGTCAGAAGCCAAAATGTCTGTATCTTCTTCCTTAAACTGGCTTCAAAATTTAAAGCCTAAGGTAAAACCTCATGATTATATCCCTTTGAGTATCCAGTGATCTAGCACACACATAAGACCTTAAGTAGAAGACATTTAAAATATGTGATAACTGCGATTAAGAGCTGAACTCCAGTAAAGAAATTTCAGTACTTTTTTAAGTTCTCTTAATTTATTGCATGTGAAAATGTAAAAGAGATTGCAGTCTCATAAAAAATATTTGATCAAATTTCTTCCTTGGCAAGGAAGTAGCCCTATTTCAATGTAACACAGCCCCTTTCACTGTAACATTTAAAAAAGTTTTTAAATTTTTTTTTTAAGAAAAGTGCTTTATTTAACCAAGCTGTCTTCTTCTAAAAAACTTTCAAGTATCTAGGAGAGATATATAACTTTGTTAGGAAACTTATTGTCTGATATTCAAAATAAATCAGCTTCCATGGATTTAACCACAAAAACAAAGGTGCATTTGTGTCAAACAGATTTCAAACATGAATGCCTGATTTGTTCAGGGTATTTTGTTGAATATCAGTGGTTTGGAGACAGCACAATAAATTGGCACTGGTGTAGATTCAGTTGCTGTAACAACTGGTTTCCATTATAATTGATCTTGTCTATTCCCTGGCATACCATTTTGTCAATCCATGCTTTTACTGTGCCTGGGTCTCTCAGTGCCACAGTCCAAGGTTAAGTTTCCAGAGTTCCCAGTTCCTGGTGTTGCTGCTCCCTGACAGGAAACCTTCCCTGGGTGAGTGCAGGGTACCAGGGGCAGCTCAGAACCAGCAGCAGCCCCTGCCTTGGTGCGCACGTCCTGTCAGGTGAGGTGTGAGGGCTGTTCTGCTGCAAAGTTTAAGCCCTTATGTTCCCATGGAAAAACTGCTCCTCCAAAGCCACTAAACCTTTGGGAGAAACCTGCTTCCACACATCAGCAGTGAGCAGTTGGAGGTAAAATGTGCCAAGGACCTGCTTTGCATTCAGCTTGTCCCATGCAGCAATTGAGGGAGAGGGTGGGATGACACAGATGAGACACCAAAGATGGGTTTAATTTTCTGTGACAGACAGCTGGAGGAGCACCCCACTGAAAGCAAGACAGGAGAGGAGAGACAGACTAGAGAATCAGGCACAGGGTATTTTTGGAGTTTGGTATTGTCTGGAGGAGGCCTGTCCACAGGGAGTGATGAGGAATTGGAGCCCAAAACCAGTGCAGATAGGATCTGAGGAGAGGAGAGTTCTGTGAGGGCAAAAGAAACATAAAGAAAAGAAACATAAAGAAAAAAGAAACATAAAGAAACAGAAACTATGACTTGTTCAAAGAAAAAGGCCTTGGAGTGGCATGGCAGGGCAGGGCTGGTGCAGGGACTAGTGAGGCACAAGAGCCAAAGCCATCAGGGTTAGAGGGGCCTGGGGAATGAAGGCCTTGGTGAATGGAAGATTCTCACCTGGAGTTAAATCTGAGAAATGAACAACAGACAATTGTATTTTGCTGCTGGTAAATGAAGTGGGGCAGTGAGAAGGCAAAATCTCCCACGATGGTGAGCTGCTCCAAGACCTCTAGTGCTTGTTGGCTTCTGACCTTGCTCACTTCTGGCAGGCTCCTTCCTCCCTCGTTTGATGCAGGCAGAGGAGTCACCAGGAGAGGACGGACACCTCTGCCCCATTTCTGTGCCTGAGACCAGAGGGAAGAGCAGCAGCCAGGGCTGACCTCTGCACACCAGGAGGAGGGTTAACACTTCTTCCCTGCTGGAGAACTGTCACAGACATCTTTTATGAAAAATGCTTTCCTGAGGATTTTTCCTCCTGAGAAGCTGAGAGGCCTCAGGAACAAAATGTAAACATTGATTATCTGCTGCTGTGGAATGCAACAGCTGGATCTGTGATTGGCCCATGTTGGATGTTTCTAATTAATGGCCAATCACAGCCCAGCTGGCTCGGATTCTCTGTCCGAGCCACAGGCCTTTGTTATCATTCCTTCTTTTTCTATTCTTAGCTAGCCTTCTGATGAAATCCTTTCTTCTATTCTCTTAGTATAGTTTTAATATAATATATATAATAAAATAATAAATCAAGCCTTCTGAAACATGGAGTCAGATCCTCGTCTCTTCCCTCACCCTAAGACCCCTGTGAACATGGTCACAGAGAACCACAGCACACCATGGAGTGTCATGCCAACAACTGAAAATAAAACAAGCTCATGTCTGGTGTTTTAGGAGTTTAGGGATCTGCACAACAAGGAAGCTCTCCCCAGAATCTGCCTGGAAACAGAGTGCTGTGACAGCTGCACCAGCCAGAAATGAGGAATTGTTAGAATCAAATGCATGCCCCTTCAGAATCAGCAATCCCTTCTTCAAGGCGCTACTGGACTGGGCTTTCAGGGCAGATCGGGGTTTTTTGGGGCAGAAAATGTCCAAGTACCCGACTTTTCCCTACTTTGAAATGGTTTCATTTGTGGTAAGAATTAGGAAGAGGTGAAGGAAGGAATGCAGGAGTGGGAAGGGTGGTCTCACACTAAAATGCTTCACCTCCCACGAGAAACCAAATCTGTCCTCTACAGATGTCGTTGCCTTACCTGGGAATTCAGACCCTCTCAAGGAGCTTTCAAAACCAGGGTGGTCCAAGAGACTGTAATGTTTCTAGGGCAGCTGGATTTGGCCCATTAGTCACTCCCATAACAATCAAAAATAATCAGTAAGAAATCCTCAGAGCATTGTCATGAGGACAAAGGTTCAAAGAAATAAAAAAAAAATGACCCTGTTTTACAGATTGAGCAATTCAGGGTTTGGGGTATGAAGGATATCTGACATCTGTGAACTCTCACAAAAATATTGAACCTACAGGGGTATTTTGTTCCAGATTTTGTCTGCAGAATAGAAGCTCACACTGATGATATTTATGATTAGTACTGTACATGAAAAAAAAAGGAACAAACCAAACAAAACAAAAGGCTTCATGGTTCTCCAAGCAAGGAAGGTAAAGGCAGATATTTGATTTTTTTCAGACATATTTAAGCTGGAACATGTCTCTGCAGTATCATCTCCATAGGAACAGAGATAAAATAATGATAGAAAAATGTCCAAGAATTGGGCACATGATCAATTATGAAGAATATATGAGGCGAACCTGAGATACAAGGTGTCATGGATAATGGAGTACTGAGCCCCTATCTGAGAACTTTGTATTTTATGATTGAAAAGAATTTCTCTTAAATGGCAAAAATCCCCAGCCCAAACCCAGAACTTTTCCTCTTTTGTATTTCATAACAAAATGGCATTTTTAGGTCATCCAGTGGAGCTAGTAGGAAATATATGAGTATGCAGTTTGAGAAGAATTTAAGAAAATATGGAAAGGCAAAGCCTTCCAAGAATATTCAGAAGTAATATTGCTTATTGCTTTGCAGTAAGTCTAAAAGCAGCTATTCAGCTCTCCTCCCCAGCACAGCACTGCACTAAAGCAATTACATCACCAAATGAGTTTTTGAATCAAAACTGAAAGCTTTATTGAAGAAACAACAAAGAAAGTGGAAACTTCACTGGTGATTTTTTATCCTGTTTTAATTTTTTTTCAAAAAAACTTTTTGAAAGTAGTTAATATACTATGGCAGTATTTTGAATCACCCATCTGGATGGATTTTGTTGTGTGGGTTTACTCAGAACTAGTCATTTAACTCTCTGTCACAGCACTGCTGTGCATATGTCTTGTTGACAAGAAATTTCCATTACTGTTTTTAGAGAATTGCCAGGAATGACCCCAAAGTTTCACTTCTGTGTGATAGTATTGTTTGTATATCTCCTATCAAGCACAGAGACAGAGTTCTTCTTCCTTCATGTGGATTAATTTTCATTTATCAATCCTGAATATCATCTGATCTTCACCTAGTCATTCAGCACCTCTGCAGGAATTCAGCTTCAGAATTAGCTATTATGAATAATTTCAAAAATTCTGCAAAATTGGTTCCCTACTGTTTACCTTTTTTTGTTATCATTTGTGAATATCCTGATAGTGACAGGTCCCACAACATAGCTTTTGAGCCTCTCAATAATATAAATGTTCATTTACTAGCATATGTTGTTACAACAGGACAGAGTCAAAAATTATTTTGGTTAATTGAAGGAAAACTTCTTCAGTAGCTTTTACTGAAAGTCCTTGTTGGCCTATTTTATTAATCCCACATATACTGGAATGACAGATCCACCTATCCAGTGAACTGCCATCTTCACAGAATACAGAGTCACAAGCCATTCCTGTGACTCATCCCAAATCTATAATTTCCTCCATATTTATTAATTCCATTTCTCATTACAGATCCTTGCCAATCTGGCTAAATTCAAAAGAACTGGTTGGTCTTTCCCAAGATGACCTGACCCAACCTTTAAGATTATTATGGTGCCATATTAACCATTTCTTTTATTCCCCTGTTCTGGGTGAAGCAGCAGATAGGTTATTTGTTTAATAGTTTTTCAAGTTTATGATTCTACAGAGTTCACAGATCAGAATTTAAAAAAAAACCAAAAAAACCAAAAAAACAGGAGCTTTGCATTTAGTTTATTGATTTCTGAAATGCTTGCTGATGATAATTCTGGCTGACATGATCCATTTTCCATGATCCTGGTCTCTGCTCCTCTGCAACAGTGATAAATTCTCCACCTTCCTTTTCAGTAAGTGAGGATCAAAGATTTTCATCTTCACTGTCTATTTGTCCTACTCACTTTGGCAGACTCTCTCTTTCTGATATCTTTGAAGAAGCTTTTATTTTTGGCATTTATGTCTTCACCAAGTTGCTCCTGTCTTTTTCTTTTTTTCTGGCTGCTTTGCTATTCATTGGTATTTTATTTGCTCTATCTTCTTTCCAAGTGGACTGCCACTTTTACAGGTGTGATAGTTTTGTTTTTTCACTTTACTCTTATATTCAGATATTCCAGCTCTAAAGTTGTCCTTTTGGGCCATAAGTTTCTATTATAATGTATTTTAATAGCATTTTACCTCATTGTCTGCTCATGTTAAACGTCTTTTTAAAAAGCTTACTCATTTTAGGGTAGTTGTTTTCCTTTCCAACATTTCATTTTACTGTGAGGGATATCCATTGTTTCCCTCCCAGCAGCACTATTAAAACCATATATTTTCTGGTCGCTGACACTGGGTGGTTCTTCTGTCTCTACATCCTCAGTCTCCAGCCCTGGGACCTCTCAGAGCTGTTACCTGTCCTCCTGTGGGTCTGTGGACTGTTTGCCATAAAAGCAGGCATTAATGGTGTGACTGCATCCTGAAATTAAATTTAGCCTGGGTATATGAGGTAAGTGATATCTCCCAATGCTGTTCTCTGTTTTGTGCCCTGGTTTGCCTCCTTCCAAAATGATTTTCAGCACAGCTTTCAGAACTCACTCCCACTGACAAGCCTGCAGGAGGAAGACAAACTGTTTAGAGACATTCATCTTGCTGAGTTCTCTACCAATCATCTCCACAAAGGGAGAAAAACTGCAGAGTGGAAAGCAGATGATACAAACATGCAGAACTTTACCTCTTTCCTGCCCACCAGAAAACACCTCCTTTCCTGTGCTTCCAAGTGCACATCACTCATTCTACACTTACCTGATGCTCAATAACAGCCACAAAAACTCTCACAGGGAAAGATACCCAGCTCCCATAGCTCAAACCAATTCAGGACTGAAGAGGTTTATCCATTAAGGAATATATAATAAACTGGCACCTCAGGATGAATCCTTGTCACACCCTGATCCCCATCCCAGTGAGAAAGCCCACCACAAGGTTGCAAACACCTGGGTGAGGTGAGGTAAGGTCAGGTCAGGTCCTCACCTGCTGCACTCTGCAATTGCCTACCCCAGGGAATCTGACAGGGTGGCTGCTCCATCCCCCTGAACAAAGCTAGAGAGGTCATCAGGGCAGCTTTTGACTCCTGCTGTTTCCACTCAAATATTTTTGGTGTTATTAAAATGCTCCTTATATACTTCTTTTTGGTCTTTTCCTTCATTTCTAAACCTTTGCAATTTCCTATTCACTCTTTGACCTGGCTATCTTCCTCTTTCACTTGGTGGGTTGGGATCAATGCCTCCCAGCAGTTTTATGTATTTGATACAAGCATCAAATATCTTTTATCTCACAAACTGTGGTTAAGCAGGCCACTCGCCAAGAGTATGCCATGCAGGCAGCCCCAAAAAGTGCAAGTCAAGGATCTCTGGCTCTCTGTCCATAAAGGAAAAAGAGACAATGAGCCATTTCTCCACTTATCTTCTTGAGGGTGAGTTGAATCGGTCCAGGTGAGCATAAGAAAGATGCCTGTTGTTTTTTTTTTTACATCTCTCTGGACTATTCTGATAGCTGTCTCAAGTAGTAAGACTTTTTCTTTAGTGTCCTGCAGGAGCCCAGTGCTTTTCCCCTGAGGCTGAAAAAGATTCTCCTGCAGATAAGTTATATTTGGTGTCTGGAAATGAAGACCATTAACCATAAACATAGGGGTTTTTTTAGATTCTCTTTCACTTATTTTATCCATAATGTAGAAATTCAAGATGATAAGTGACTGAGAAAGTCATAAAGGTTTTGTGACATGAAAACAATGAAATCAGGGGTTTTTGTAAACTTTGTGTTGGAGGAAAGTAAGAGATGACTGAAACAAAATGGTCAGTAGCCTGAAAATTATCTTAAAGTGTATTAGCTGATGCACACGAATTCTGGCACAGAGTAGCTTGTTCCAAAGCCTCCTCACGTTTCTGTGAGCACTGAAACAGAGAAAGCCTCTGAACTCTCCTTTAGAGACTCCTAACTTCCTTAAGAGTCTGGAAGAAAAAGACTGCAAAGAATTGACTGCAAGAGGATGGCAGAAACAATTAACACTGAAAGAAAAAGAAAGTTTTAAGCAAAACCAAGACACTCAGGTGTCAGGTTGTCAAACTAATTGTATTAGTAAACAAGATAAATTGTAGAAATGGGAAATAAACATTTTTTTAAATCAAATTTTCTTGTCACTACTATAAAAAAAGCAGATTGATGAAATGGAAGGGGGACATTTATTGCCTTTCTTTACAAGATGTCGTGTGAAGTTCTCTGTCCTGCCAATTAGTATTGATCTACTTTGCTTGATGTTTCCATTCTAACAATGCAGTAATAGAAACTGAAACATAATTTGCTGAAATAATTTTTTTCATTAGACTGCTCCAGACCTAGTCAATACCTTGAGAGAGTTGGCAGTTCATCAATTGCAATGATATCCAATGGTGCTGCCACATGGCCTTAGATTTTCATTTAATATTTTTATAAAAATAAGCTAAAAGTAAAATATGTCTTAGAGAAGATTTTGGTGTTCAAGATGCTGCAAAGTTAAGTGACATATGGGTAGAGGTAAATGCTGGATGATAAATTGCTTTAAAACAATGATGATATTTGCTCTGGCTTTGAATTGTTTTTTTAAAGCAGAAGTGAGATGCATCTGCTTTCAGAGACAAGCTAAGTCACATTTATATAAAATCCAAGAAAATAGAGTAGGCAAGCTAGCATAATAACATTCTTTTTGCTTTTTGACCTGTGCTTCTTCAGAAAATGTTTTCCATGGCTGTAGTTCCACAACATTTCAGAAAGTTATCTCATTAAATTCTTGGTTTGATCTTTCAAGCAAAAGATCAGCACTGGGCCTGTGAACAAATACAAATAGCCTTCCATTATGTAATTTCTTACTTTCTTTTTTCAGGGATTTCATTTATATCTCCCCATTCCTTTAACACTTGTCTGCTTGTAATTCTGTCTTTTGTTTCACAGTCAGCATGTGAGATCCTCAGGGACAGAAATCCTTCTTTGTTGTGAATCTGGGCAGCATCTCACTCAAAAGGGTCAAGGTCTAGGTCTGGAAGCACAAGTTTCATGGTGCAAAGCCACCAGAACTTCCTCACTCTTCCCTGCAGATTTTCTCAAGCACTTCAGGGGTGATTGGCACAGTTTGAGTTAACTCAGATAGGGCTGATCTGCTTTGCTCTGTGAGGAGAGCTCCACCTCTGAGATGGCCAACAAAGCTTCCATTGCAGCCACGTTCTGACTGTGGGATCTGATCTGTAGTGTGGTATTTTCAGGGTCCCCCCCCATTGAGGGCAAGAAATGATGAATCTGACTCCATGTGTTTAGAAGGCCAATTTATTATTTTATTACCTATATCATATTAAAGAATGCTATACTAAAACTAAAGAATAGAAAAAGGATACACACAGAAGGCTAAAAGATAATAATGAAAAACTCGTGACTGCTTCCAGAGTCTCAACACAGCTGGATGGTGATTGGTCATTAAGTCAAAACAATTCACATGAAACCAATCAAACAATCACCTTTTGGATAAACAATCTCCAAAGACATTCCAAAGCAGCAAAACACAGGAGAAGCAATCAGATAACTATTGTTTTCATTTTTCTCAGAGGCTTCTCAGCTTCCCAGAAGAAATCCTGGTGTAAGGATTTTTCAGAAAACGTGACGGTGACATTCCAGGAGCAAATGTTGGTATCTGGATTTGAATTTTGTGAATTGCTTCCTGGCTGCTGCTGGCCTTGTCACCTTAATCTAAAGTGACTGCAGAGGAATTCTAAACAGGCCTAATATATGTAGACATAGGTCTATGCAGAAACCTAGGACTGTTCTCACACTCAGCTCAGTAAACGTCATCCTTAATGTCAATCTCTGCCTGCAAATGCAGACAATTCCCTTTCCTTAATTTTTAACCTGCAAGATTAATGAGAGTCCAGTTGTTCTGCACCACTATCCCAAATAAGTGAGGAAAAAACAATATAAGTAGGATTTTATGGGTCCTTCTCTGGATCTCTGGAAGGACCTTCTGGGGTGGTTCCAGAGGAGGCCACAAAGGTGATCAGAGAACTGGATCACCTCTGCTATGCAAACAGGCTGAGACATCAGGAGAGGCAAAGGAAGTATCTCATCCTTGGTGACAAGGATGTTCCCTCCTGTGCCTAATAAAGGATGGACATTTTCCCTAGCCCTCCTTTTATTGTTAATGTATTTATAAGAACATTCTCTATTACCTTTTCCAGCTGTGACCTTTGTGGAATTTGTGTGTTTCACAATGCTAGCCAACACAAATGCATAAACAAGTACATTTTAAAAGTAAATCAAGAGTCAGGCTGTCCTGAACCTGAAAACATATAGCTGTAGATTTGAAGTGTGCTGGTCAAGATTTCCCAAAAAGATCAAAAACAATGCAAAAGAAGCCTCAGTAATTACTTTGGCACTGAGATACAAATGGAAATCTAAAAGCTTCTAAGAAAAATGAAGAAGCTTATAATTCTTTCTGTAACCAAAGCACAATTACAGACCATACCACACCACTAATAACCTCACAAAACCATGAGAAAATTTGAAAACAGAACACCATTAGGGGAATCTTCTGAGTAAGAATCATCAAGTATACAGAAAAAAAAACCTCTAAATATATGCTTCCACAGGAATCTGTGAAAATTAAAATAGAAATCTAGCCCTAGGGGAGGGTTACTAACACAAAGGTTAGTGTTTCTATTTAATTCTGTATTTTCTTCTCAATAATAGAATTCCATCCTCCTCTTCTAATATTACTCCTGTGTTCACTAAGTTTCATGACAGATAAGTAGAGATTCTGATCAGTTCTGTCCATATTTATTGCTTTTTCCCCTCTAAAGTAAAACTACTACTTTTAAAATTCAGTACTAATAAAGAAATTAAATTACCTGTTATTAAGTAATTCAAACAGCATGAGGCTCAAAAGCAGCCTTCCAGATCAATTGTTTTCTCTTTTGGGTATTCAATTGTACTTATATCAATGAAGCACCAGTATCCAAAGCACTGCCAAAAGTCACAGGATTGATCTTCAATTTATTATTACTTCAAGTTTCCTTTGACTCTTGAAATAGTTTATGGGAAAGTTTCAACAGGTAACCACACAACCCCAATGACACTAAACGGATGAGGTCTTAAGCAATCCTAATAGCAGAAAAAAAATTAAGGTCAGAGTCTTCATTAAAAACCAAAAAAAACATAGAGACTCCTTCATATCTTCAAATAAAGCAGCAGTCACTACTTGAATAGCAAAGCTTCAGACTTGATTTTGGATTTTGAAAAAATAAAAATCTAAATGTATAGACTAATGTAATCCAAACAACACACCCACTTACTGGCAGCTTTCCTTCAGCTACAAGAAATTAGACCCTTTATGGGAACTCTCCTAACTCTGAGTCAGACCAGCCGCCAGAAATTAATGTTTCTGATTCTGTTAAATACATTAAGTTTGTAGCAAACTAGCTTTCAATCAGAGATGGTCAGGCAAAAGGCATCATTACAGAATGAATGGAAAGGGAAAATTAGTGCAATATTGTTTAAGTCTGCACATAATTGTAAGCAATGGATTCTAAATGTTCCTTTTGTTCCAAAGGGAATGGGAACAAATAATTCAATAAGTCATTTAAAAATATATACAAACCCAAAGATTGTCAGAAACTTTTGCTGAAGTAGATCTTGTCACTGTCATATTTTCTGAAAAATCTCTTTGCCCAGGATTCTTCTCCTGGGAAGCTAAGAAGCCTCTGAGAAAAATGAAAACAATAATTATCTGATTGCTTCTCCTGTGTTTTGCTACTTTGGAATGTGGTTGGACATTGTTTATCCAAGAGGTGGTTGTTTGGTTGGTTTCATGTGAATTGTTTTGACTTAATGACCAATCATGGTCAGGCTGTGTTGAGACTCTGGAGAGTTACAAGTTTTTCATTAGTATCTTGTTAAACGTCCTGTAAGTATCCTTTCTCTATTCTTTAGTACAGTTTTAGTATAGTATTCTTTAATATACTATAATACCATAAAATAATAAATTAGCCTTCTAAGAACATGGAATCAGATTCATCATTTCATCCTTCCTGCCACGGGGAACCCTGAAAATACCACAAGATGTGATATATGTTGTGATAGGTTTCAGATACTTAAACAATCACCATTAAAGTTACTGGCAAAAATCAGGTTTTAATATCAATTTGTGTAAACCTTAACACAGATTCATGACAAGGCTCACTCTGCTATTTACCACATAGATGAGGCATACGTATGAAAATTGGCTTAGAATCAGCTTAGAATTATTTATACAAGGACCAGGGTTGCAGAAGAGTAAGGGTGCAAAGGATCTAGAGAGGGTTTAGCAATACTTAAGTTCAGCACCAATGGGATCATTCAGCTCAGCCTACAGTTCAGGTAAATGATTTTCCAAAGCTAAAGAGAGTAGCTGCTTATCCTTTTTTTCCCACCTTGGCTGGGAAGAGGATGCTCCAGTTACCACCTTTATTGTGCAGGAGCTCCTGGCATGGTCAGGGATGCTTCACCACCACAGTGCAAAACTCTTAATGGAAATGGACCCAAATGTGTCTCTGAATGCAGTTTCTAGGAAAACTGGCTGAGAAAGAAAAAGAGAAAAGTGCAACCTGATAGGAGAAGCATCAGCAAGTAAATCATCCTGCTGCAGAGTTGATTAGAAAGAAAATTCTTACGTAATCTAAAATTAATTACTGTAATTTTAACACTATTTACTAGACTTAAAAGCTTTTACTGCACTAGTTTTAAGTAGTTTATTGCATTATATTTTTAATTACATGTTTCTGTTGAACTTCTTAACCTCTATGGAAACTATTAAGCCAAGCCAAGTGAAAGAAAATGCTGACACTGGACCTTGTACATTTGTCATGGCACAGTATGTACCAAAGTGGTCATTCTGAAGACAAAAGAATAAGGACTCAGCTCATTCAGGAACCAAAGGAAATCATGGGTAATTTCAATGTTAAATTAACACATAAAATCAGTAAATTATTTGTATACAGTGGTGAGAACATGCCCATGAAAAGAAACTTCAGTAAAGTCAAAAAGAATGAGCAGAAATCTGACCATATGAAGAAAATGGAGATTAAAAACTGCTGCATCAGGACATCTATTTCTTTGACCATAAATCAAGAAATGGAGTGTACTGCTCTGAAACTGGAATTTGCATAATCTTGGGTATCAACATTAATCTAATTTTCAAATGCATGGAATTGAAAGAAGTTTGTTCTTGCAACTGGAAATATTCAGGAAAAGAATTTTCCACCCATAAACACAACCTGGCTTTCCTTTTTTATGCTTCCTCCCCTTTTTCACCTGTTTTTGGCATTTTTCTATTTCTTTGATGGCTTCTATTTTTATTCCTGCAAAACACATTAAAGAGTAGTCATTATGCCTCTGTATAAAATAGAAAGAATTCCTTAAACTGTAAATTCATTGCAAAATTCATTGTTCTCTTAACTAGTTTTCATCTCTCTTTTTTATAAGATTATTATAAGATATATTATTTTAATCTATCTTTATTAAAGGATAATACATATATAGTAGATTACTTTTAAATGCTCAGTTTAGTTAGAAAACATCTGGATGAATAACAAAGATATTGTTACTAAAAGCCTGTCTTTTCATTTAATCATTGTATTATTGTAATTTTCTAGATGAGGCACAGACATCATGTTAAATTGTTTTACTACTAAAAACACTAAGAAACACTCTCTCATATTTCTAATGTCAAGAAATTGAGATTCTGAAGGCTCTCTTCACCAGGTTAGCCAGTAGCATGAGTGAGATACAGCTTCAGATGCAGACTCCAAGTAGTCTATTTAGACTGCTTCAGATGAAATTGAGACATCTGTATGTGAGTAAATGTTTAAAGCTCCCGTTATAGCTGCTGGAGTCTGAAAGTTTCAGTCTCAAGCAAATGAATAGGAGCCTACTGTGAGCAGGATCCCACACACAAGTTATTTAGGAACATGTTCCTTCTTTCCTTTCCAATTGAAATACAACCAGTGCCCAGAATAAAGTCACATTTTAATATATTTTTGTCATTCATGTCCAGTAGTTTTATTCTTTGGTGAGACAGCACTTCAAGGAGCTATCTACCTAGTCATGCTCAAAGTGAGATGTGCAGACATTCACAAACTTTCCTGCCTAGAGGAAAGCAAGAATAAAAGGGCAGCTGTGTCAGACACTTTGCTGGTCCCAAATTAAAGCTGCAAGGTCTGGATTTGAGGCTGACACTGGCACCTGCTCAGTGCTTTCAGAGACTTCTGTGTCTCAGGAGGGATACTGCACTTGTGAATTAGCAACAGCAGCCTGCACTCATTGTTTGGGGATGCTTCTAAGCCCCCTTGACCATTGGAATTTGTAATAAATTCAGAAGAAATCCCCAACTAATCACTCCTGCTCTTTGGGAAATTTCTGCTTTTCCAATTCTCCTGCTGTGACCCAGTCACCAGCCAAAGCCAGTGCCCTGGTGGCTGTGGGGAGCCTGTTTATGCAATGCTGTAAGAGGTGTTTGCCAGAGCAGTGGTTTGCAATAAGCTGTGTAAGCATGTTCCTGGAATTCAGTGCATTAATCACGCTGCATTTCATTCCCAGGGCAGCACGCTGCAGGGTGGGTATGGAATCAGTTTTGACAGAGGGGAGAAATTTCAGGCTCAGGAGCTCCAAGATTTTAGAATTTCCCAAGAACATTAGATTAGGCTGGTTTTTTCCTTATGCTCCAAAACATGGATGTTTTGTGAAACAAATCTCGAAATAAACTTCATTTGACTCATATACTACATTTATGAGTATAAGCAGAATTTGAAGCTTATAGCCTTTACCTTAATATTTTTGCCAGGGCCCAGATACTTCTGTTCTTTTAGCAGACAGAATGAACATATAAAATAACAAAGGCCAAGACACCCTGGCTTGGTGGGGAACAGGTTCAAAATCTGCAACGCTCTGTCCATAGCTATTATGCACAGTAAGGCTCACACTGTTATCAGTTTCTCCCAACTCTGTCACCTTTGCAAATTCTGGTAATCTACACCACCTAAACAAAAATGAAATTTCTAAAGGAGTACAATTAATAATATTCTCAAAGAGAATTTCATGACGCTTTAAAAACCCCTAATTTAAAATGTTCTTCTTTAATCACGAACTTCACAAAGGACATTCTGTAATACAGAATTTATTCATTCACTTAAAATGCCCAAGATCTGCCAAACTATGAATTAATAATGATAACTAGTCTGTTATGTCAAATCAATCTTACCACTTCCCCTCCTGGGGGAAAGTTCGTGATATTTTGTTATTTGCTTCAAGTAATTTCAGTGGACTTCAGGCACGCAAGTTCAGCAGCGGATAGCTTGAACCCTGCCCTGCCTTTCTCAGCAAGGTGATAGTGGAGTCTGTGACATGTATTTGTTTGTGCCTGGGTGTGGGGATCTCTGGGTTGTTACTGTGTCCCTTATGGGAATGATTCCAGTAGCTTCAATGAATGCAGGATCAAGCAATTAAATGGAGGGGAAAGCAAATGGCTTAGGGCAAATGACAAACAAACTGTAGGTTATTGGGCTGCAAAATGAAGCAAGGAGACAACCAAGGAAAGGTGAGGTTAGTTCATCATCCAGGGCTGCATTTCAAAGATTGACCTGTCCAAAGGGAGAGAGAAAGAGGACCTGATTTCATTAGCACTAACACAGAACAGAACTGCGCAGAACAAGAGATACTTCTGTGTTTTCCCCTTTGATAAGTCAGTGGCAAAGGACCAAACACATAAAACAAATTGGGGACAGTAAATCCCACATTGTAATCCTACTTCCCCATCTCCCTTCACCCAGAAATGACTGCTGGACCCTCTTCAAAGACAGGATTTGTGGCCAGAGTACTCACTTATTTTTTTAAATTTTTTCCCCTTGCAGTCCATGCAGCATAAAGTGTGGGCATAGTTGAGGAAAGGCTGGGAAATTCCCAAAGGTCCAGCTCATTCACAGGTTGCTGCCAAAGAATAGAGGTTCAGCAAAAGGAGGTATAGAGACAGCCCCTAGCCAGGACTGCCTGTAGATTTTCCCTAACACATTATTTAGAGGTAATGTTTGTGCCTGAGACAGGAGGGAGCTGAGCTCAACTCAATACCCCAGTGTCCCTCACCAGCACAACACACCTGCTTACATCCCCCTCCAACCACATTTCTTTCACCACCACCCTAGAAACAGCCTGGGATCCTCCCCAAGCTGCTGCATCCCAGTGAGTGACCGGGAGCTTCCCCTGCTGCCCTCACACCCCACTGGGAACTCATCCTGTGACCCCACCAGTGCAGCCATTAATCCCTGAGAGAGCAGGAGGAGCAGCCTTAAATCACAACACTGCAGCCACGCAAAACAATCTAGTTTTTTTTTTATAGCATATTCTAAAAGATCTGGAAGGACATGCTTTTTGCTTATCTGCCTTCCAAATAACCTATTGCCTGTTCCTCATTAGTGCACATTAACACAAGCTGGGGAGACAACCTGGCATTACAAAGGATACTGAGGGATTATGAGCTTCTGTGGTTTGTAAAATGTAAATTTACATTTGAGGGCAGGCAGGGGACATCAGATATCTCTGTTTCCCCTGCAGGGATTTTTGGAAATTGCTCCATATCAGATCATGCAGTGGAAAATGCTTTCAGGCCTGGAGCATGAGGTAAGGAGTCAACAGAGCAACACAGAACACAAAGGAGACAGACTTCTGAAAGACTGGACGGAGCCTGACTCACCGCAGGAGGGTTTTTCTAAATCACATTGGGTGTTTTATTGATGGCACTTTCATACTTGCAGTTGAAGTCAGTGGCCTGGTAAACATTTGATTTATTGTGAGTTTCACCACTGAAAAAGAGCTGCTCACCACTCAGCTCTGGCAGGTTGAGCCAAAGTTTCAGCAAGGCTTGACTACAACCTACCTTCAGGTACAGATCGTTCAGATATTACCTCCAGTGGTGTTATAGGCAGAAATCCTCTAAGAGCCCTGACTGCAGGACACAGATTTTGCCTATTTTGGGCTGAGACATGTTGCCATGTAGTGCAAGAGTTCTATTATCATTACATTGCAAAGGTTCCATATCGCCAGAGTTTCATACCTCCTTGATGTTTCTTGTAGGCAGCTCCTCTAGGCACTGACTTTTCCTTGTCCTTACACCAGCCAACTAACTCCAGCTCCCACCAATCCACACTTTTATAACACTCTTCTGATTGGCCACAGGTGTGGCCTGTTAACATCAGGGCTGCTCCTAATCCTTACTAATTGGTTCAGCTGCAACTCTTTAGGGGGTAAGGTTACATCCTCTACCACCTTCATTTACCCATACTATATCCTCATACAAAGACAATGTTGGGTTTTTCCTCTATCCAATAGTTTGTGGCAGGGCTGAGCAAAAGGAATCTTGAATAGGTTCTGTGAAGAGCTTCCCACCTCAGTACAAGTAGATTGAGGCAAGAGGTCCTGCCTTTACCTTCTTACATATGTGTGCAGATGAAGGATGAGTCTGCCCAGCAACATGAATGCATAACTCCAGCCCATCTGATTACTTTTATTCTCAGTGCTCAGACACATAACAGCAATATCTGAGTCTTAGCACAAAGCTATTTTACTGTGGTCTAAGATATTATGTTTTCTTTGCATTTGACAGGGGCTGAGCATGTACCAGTACCCAGCATAGCTGATTTTGTGGCATCCCAAAGAAGCACTAGCAGTAAAGCTGTGGAATTAGGGCTGCATGACACACCTGAAACATTGTGCTCAAGGCACAGACATCCCCAGTCCCTGGGGTTTGGCTCTTGATGCTCAGCCAGTAATGAATCCCATCATATCCTCCTCACCACACCGTGTGGTGCAGACACCAGCTGCTCTGCAGGGTCATTGCTCAGCAGGTTAAGTCCGTACCACAGCCTTGAGCTTTTGCTGCTCAGGGATCTAAACCACACTGGTTGACACAAACACCTCCTGCACACCTAATTCTTATCACATTCAGAACTTTTGTTCCTTTTTCATTTAGTGAAAAATGGTTGATGGCCATGGTGACAAATGAGCATCTTCCTCTGTCAGAGCCAAATTCCGTGGGGAGTGGCAGGTAAAGCTGAGCTGGCTTCCCAACAGGGAGCCCCTGAAAGTCCTTTCTCTCTGCTTTCCTATGAGGCTATGCTGCTTTGAGGAAACATTTCTGAGGAAACCTATGAGTAGGGAGAAAGCACAAGCTGTACTTTACAATGCTGAATAATTCACACATCAGTATATGGACAGAAAACTGTAAATTATCTCACACTTAGATGAAAGATAAACAATCTTGTTATAAGAAATTAACTGATTTGGCTCACTTATCTCCTGGACTACATGTCTGAACCTAGCCTGAAGAGATGGATACATAATTCCTATGTTAAGCAACAGCATTGCTATTGGTCTAAAGGTATATCAAGAGAAGACATCCTTGTAATTTGGAGACATACATAACTTACTGTAATACATCTATATAATCCTGCTATTTTCTACAGAAACTCAGATTTACACAACAGCATTTAATGAATACAGCTCTTGGCATTAGCTGGATTGTCATATACTTTGGAAGAATTTCAAGCCTTACTTAACTTAGAGTTGCTGCAATACACAGAGGTACCATGGAGTCAGAATTCATCTAATCCCCTGTGGTAAAACAAATGTCACAGGTAGCAGCCAGGTCCTTCTCCTCTGAAATGCCTCCACCAAACATCAGTGCCAGGAACCAAAGCTGACCTATTTTGACTGAGGCATTTTGACTTCTGCTTGATGTTGCAATGATATTCCCAGCACTCTTGTTAAAAATCATGGTCTCAGCTCAGCTCCTGAGTCTGTTCCAAGCTCAGAAGCACTTCTGTCCTCTACTAGAACCTGCTGTGGTCTCTGCTATGATTTACTAACTTCACATATCTGATTTCAACGTTCATTAGAATTTTCTCAGGACTTCAAGTGGAAGCCTTTGTGACAACTGACAGAGTCTAGATATAGCAGGGAGCAAATCCTCAAGACCCAGACTGAGGAATTACCCTGAAAGTATCCAAATCCACAGATGTGTGTTGTGAGTCCCTCTTCCCTAGTGCTGTCTAGTGGATCAGCTCTATAAAGGAGCAAGGGAAAACTATGGCCCATGAAGGAAATAACAAAATATAAAGGGAGAATTTATACCTCTACAAAAGAAAAAGGTGAATAGATTTGGTGCTATCTCCACAAATACATGGAATACTGTACAGGAACATAAGACTAGACAGGAATTCTTCCATTGTCATGCCCAGAGTCCCAGGCACAATTTGATCTGCTAGTGATTTGACTTCTCCTGTCTCTTCATCTGAAAAATGTGGTTTAACCTGTTTCTCATACCATGGTGTCCCTCTTACCACACAGAGGCAATTAATAGCATGGAAGGGTGCTTGGAAAGATGTAATACAACTTCTTTCTGTGCTGTTCTGGAGAGCTTTACCCAGTGAGGACTCCTGCAGAGCCCACAGAAAATAATACCACCATAGCTGACATATCCATTTCCCAGACACCTTTATTTCTATCTGGCTAGAAGTTCCTGAGGAGGATCATCTCTGCAGATGTGTTTATAACTGTAGTTCATCCTTATGTAACATTATACACTGTAGTCATTGCTAATATCAACAGCTATTTCACTACCAATTCTCAATTTGCAAAGCACAGTGACTGCAAATTACCCTTGATTTGTTTGCATCATTTACAGAAAACAAACCTCCCAAAACACAAGTCAACATGTCCATCTTATTTATCACTGCAGCCTATTTTTAATTTAGCATTTTTGAAACACTGGATTTGCTTATTGCTGTCTTTCCACAGAATAATATTCCGTTATCATAGTATTTATATCAGAAAATACC
The DNA here is from genome assembly GCF_028769735.1 of Zonotrichia leucophrys gambelii. Taxonomy (NCBI): domain Eukaryota; kingdom Metazoa; phylum Chordata; class Aves; order Passeriformes; family Passerellidae; genus Zonotrichia; species Zonotrichia leucophrys. Next base: position 2,831,877 of record NC_088173.1, read on the forward strand.
AACAGCTAAATTTGTAAAAACAAACTTGAATAACTTTGAATTGATTTGAATACACTTTGATTAGCAACCATAAAAGATTGCTTATAAAATACAATGGCCTGGAACTGCAGCTTCCCATTTCCTGATATCACAGATGTCCTGTTATTATGTCTCAGTCAACAGATACGCCAACAGCAAGGCAGCTACCAGACTTTATAAACTTCCTCCAAAGTCTGTATTGCTAACTATTCTGACTGTGATATGGACTCCCGCAATTACTTCCACCAGAAAATGCAATAATTTGTGAGAGGTAAAAACCTGTTGGATATAAGCCAATACTCCTGTATTGGTAAAATATTAATAACTTAATAACAGTATATCAGATGCCTTAGCATGAAGGAAAGGCCAACAATAGCTGTCATCCCAGGTGGAAAGATAGAAATTATCTTTCAGACTTATCTCTTTAAATTAGCATTTACAAACCAGCAAAGACTGAGTCCAGTCTGAGGATGACCAATACACATTTCAGTCTGGAACTCAGCATTCCGGTATCATTGACCCAACTGAAACCCAAATTTGATCATCTTTGTCAGTTTCAACAAGGGGACAAATGGCTAAAAGATGTGGCTGGAACACCTGCTCTTGTCTGCCCTTACTCTGGCCATGAGACCTAAGTTTACTACTGGTTGGCTGAAGGCTAAAATCTATAAAATACCTGTTTTGCCTATTTCTGCTGACATTTTTGTAGCGCTCCCCTGCTTCTCTGTATAATCAGATGTTGTGCGTTCATTAACCTGTTGCCTTATATATCAAGAGTTCTATTGTCATTACATTGCAAGGGTTCCATATTGCCAGAATTTTGTACCTCCTTGGTGTTTCTCATAGGCAGCTCCTCCAGGCACTGACTCTTCCTTTCCCTCACAGCAGCCACTGACTCCAGTTCCCTCAACAAACCAATCCACTCTTTTATAACACTCTTCTGACTGGCTACAGCTGTGGCCTGTTAACATCAGGGCTGCTCCTAATCTTTAGTAATTGGCTCAGCTGCAACTCTTTAGGGGATAAGATTACATTCTATACCACCTTCATTTACCCGTACTGTATCCCCCTACATTAACCACTAGCACAGATTCCTCCAGGAAAGAGACACTGCAGTATTTACATGAAACAGGACTCAATAGATGAGATTTAGGTTCTACCAGATGGCCAATGAAAAAAATAAAACCCATCACTGTGTGTTTGCCAACAGTTGCAGCAGGATAATATCCCCAAAACATGAATGAGGTAGTGACTCCATGCACACATGTCCCTCTTGGTGTTGTTATGGTTCAAGAGTCCCTGGGGATCTGCTGCACAGTGTTCCACTGCCTCAGGCTGGAGCAGCCTCCAGGTACCTGCCAGCTCCAGGGGGCAGGATGCTCTGCTTGTTCAGGACCAAAAACCACTGCTGAAGAGACATGAAAATGTATCTTATCTGTACCATATCTTGCTTTTAATTAAAAAGAGAATCCAGGTTTCCAGCTTGTCCAGTCCAGTTTTGCCCTAAACAATGCATTCACTGTAACCTCTAGCCCCCTGAAGTGAAATATTAAAATAAACATATAACATTCATTTTTTCCAAACTATGCATTTATCTCATTTAATAGTTTCAGAGAGCCACATTTCCTTCTCCTTCCTCCAAAAGCCAGTCTTGCTGATAGAGAATGATTTTGTTCTGTTATTTCCTAATACTCTGGGTAGTCAAAACCCAAGTGTTATTTCCACTTGGCTTGATTTTTCCGTTCTTGAATTAATGCAATCTGTTCCAGAGGTAAACATCATGACTATTTAACAAAAAATACATCTACATTGAAGGGCAAAGCCAGGCATTGTGACAACAAACCTGGTACCTCAGGACACAGCATAACAGATAAAATTATTTAACCACAAGAATTTGTTGTGGGATCTTGCAGGGGCTTGAGGATAATTTCACTCATTTCCCATAGGAGACAGATCTGAACTTCATAAAATTGTTCTTAAGAAAACGAGAATAACAAATGGGGATGTTACTGACAGACTGAGGAAATACTGCTTGTAAATTATTTTTGACACAGATTCAAAAGTTACAGGCAAAAGAACATTTCCTTTGTTTATGAATGCAAGATTCACTTTATTGAGATTCTGGTGTTTTTAACAGATAGGTCAAAACAAGTTTAAATGATTCCCTGTGTTCTCATGGTGTATGGTTTTGCATTTGAAATTGGGCATGAAATCCACCCCAAGGAGAGTGGCAAGGCAAGTGGTTTGCCTCTGAGCCAGGGAGAATTTCATGGTCTGACAAGGGTGAGTGTGCCCATGCTCTGGGTGATGTGGGGCACATCCACTGATATCACCAGCACCCACTGCTTTCAACCATGGTCATGAACTTTATTACTTTTCAAGTATGTTGGATTATGGTAGTAAAAATACTAGGAACATCTAAGGTCAGCTAAACTACTTCTTAAAATCCATTAGGTGGTCCTAAGGCAGGGCATCAAGCAACATGGAGAGAAAAATGAAAATAGTACATAAGAATAGGCAAAATAATTTGACAGAATGATGTGTTGGCAAAATGTAATCATTGTAGATGTATTATAGGCAAAAAGAGTTTTGTACAGCTAAATCATGGCAATTGTCAATGTATCTAAATCTGAATGAAGGTACATAGAAAAGACACTAAGTTACATGACAACAACACTTCTGAAATATCCTTGCCTTTCTTCCCTTTCTTTTTTTCTTATATGAACTTCCTTACACAGGCAAGTAATTTCATTAACTGGAATTTATAAATTGTCATAAAATGTCAGTTTGGAAATATTCATTCTACAGTGAAGTTCCATTCACTAACACTGAAATAGTAAATTAGATTATAAATATATTAATAGAATAATATTTACATTAATATAGAAGTGAAAAGTCAGAATTCCTACATGAAATCAATCTACAGATACAATTAAATTTAAATTTTCCCAAAGATTTTTTTCTCTGGCCTACAACAAACATAGGACCAGGGTGGATCCCTCAAAGAGTTAGGCTATAAGCTGCAGTTGGTGCTGCTTTACATGAATAATGTCAAAATCTGAATGATCAGAACCCAAATTCAGGTTCTGCCCAGCCTCTCAGTGCACTGAGAGCTGTTTTCAGCAGCAGCATTTCTCATGTGCCCTGACCTGTCTCAGCAGGGGTGGCAGCTGTGATGTAACCTCCATCTGAAAGGACCTGCATTTCCACATGTGCTGCTTCAGAGTCCTGACAAGAGTTAAGGTCTCCTCAGAAGTAGACACAAACTTTGAATAAGGCTCTATATGTTGATAATCACTTCTGTCAAACACAGTTTAGCATTTAGCAATTTTCTGTGAGTGGAGAGTCTGTAGGCCCACACTGTCTCTGCCTGAAGGCAATCAAATCTGTGTTTTCTGTATGAGTCCCCTTACCACTAAGATAAAAATTGATTTGGGAAGGGGCCAGACTGAACCAGAGAAACTGAGGGAATTATTTTCAAATCAGGCTTAGGTTAAAGTCTCAGTAAAGCCTATGATTGTCCTGAGAGGAGGCTGTGGCATTGCTTGAGAAGCAGAGAAATCTGCACTGCAGTTCTTGGCTACCTTATTTTGCACCAAGGAGTTACTTGGCTGTGACAGGAAACAGGAAGAGAGAAGGTGCCATGGCAGTCATGCTGTGTCACCCTTGTGCTTACTCCCTCTCTTTCTGGTCAAATGAATATCTGATCAGCTGATATAAAGTCAAAGGATTTCAGATAGAGTCAGCTGCAGAAAACAGGAGAGTTTTACACGGCCGCACTTGTCTCCCCTCAAGTGAAACACAAACCCCCCTGTCTGTGATCAGTCCTACTCTTAGAAAAGAGCAAACCCAAAGTACCCAACACTTTTATTGATGTTTTAGGAGACATGTCCTCCATTAGAGGAGTCATTGTCTCTGCTGTGTTTGGACGAACAAAGGGTCAGTGACAGAGGGAGGGCAGCGAGCAGCGTTACCTCATGCAGGATGAGAGGAGAGTTCAGGAGGCACTCACAGGAACGTTTGTAAAGCCCAGAGGGCACTCAAGTGTCTGTGCTGTGGTATGAATTAAAGCTAACAAACTCTGATGTCTTTTGAAAATCTAGCTATTTATCCAAGGCACGGTCCAGAGCAACAGATTTACCCCCAAGAAAATGTAAGATAAAGATTTTTGAATATTTCACAGCTGCAGAATATCCCAGACATTCCATATTTTCTGGACACATTTGAAAGGTTTATTCCAAATTTGAGTGAATCAGCTTGTTAACCACTGTATTAAAATAATTAAATATACTGGATAAAAAATAACATCTCAGAGGAACTGGAAAAGGAATAAAGTGGTTTCAGGTTCCTGGTCATATTTAAGCACAGCAGGTAGAAGCAGGATGAAGTGCTGTTCCTTTGGGAGATGGCAGCTTCCACTTCACTGGTTTATGATACTGGGGACTCAATAACTTGTAGAATTAATTTCAAAGTCATAGTAAAAGCTGAAAGGAAGGGTAAGGAAGCATAGACTGGGTACAATTGGGAAGGCACATTGGGTACAAATAGATGTACTACTAAATTCCACCAGTTATCAGCTGGAAGGGAAAAATATGTATATTAATAGATCTAATCAAAGAGTGGATAAACATCTTGGGCCCAATGGTAGAAAACAGCCTGTGGTCAGCTGCCAGGTTGCAGAGAGCAGCTTTGATTCCAGCAGCTCACCAGGATGACTTTTGTTAAGTGGCATCAGAAAATCATGGTTTTACAGAACAACCATCTTCATTGTTCCAGCTCCCCAGAGAAACATATACAGAGAGTGCATAATTCCCCTGCATGACCTCCTTAATGCAGGCTGGGAAATAGCTCTGGAAGCAAGGCACGCTTTGGACAGGCTACTGCATTATTCCTTTTAAGAATGATATCATCTAGTCAAAAAGAAATGTAGCCTCGGTGTTTCTGGAAATTGAAATTCTCTCAGTGGAGAATGGTTGTTTTCTATGGGGATTAAAAACATTACTTCTCTGAGGAATTTTTACAGAAAAAAGTACTAATAGAATTCTATACTTGAGCAGGGCCAAGGGGTGTTGAAAACTCAGGGGAAGGCCAGGAGTGAAGTATGCTGGCCAACTTCAGATACAAATACAGAAATAAAAAGTCAACGTTGAGTAAAACCCTGAAATATGTTAAAAATGGCATCATAGCAACCAGGAAAGCTCATGAAAGTCTCACCTTTCATCAAAGTTTGGAGCAGAAACAGCAACAAAACACAGGTGTATTCCATCATTTCTATCAGCTGACATTGATGGCTGCTACTCATGGTCAGACATAGTGCATCTGACAAATTTCTGCTGTATACACTTGATATGATCCAGAATATACTTGTCAGTGGTACGATGCCTGAAATTGAGAACTCATGAATATACAAGTTTCATTTATGATGAAAGATGCTTGCAACACGACAGCTTAAGTAGCATCTATGTGAGCTTTTTTCTAAAGGGGTTTAAAAAGCAAACCAAAGTATCTCTGCTAGTAACAACTTTTCAAAAGAAGGCAACACAAAATATTTATTCAGTGTCTGGAACTGTGAACTAAAGGTGATGTCACTCCCCAGTTTGGTAAGATGATTTGTTTCTTTATGTCAGCTAGACATCAGCTGTAAATTGGGTCCTCCAGATCACATTGATGTTCAACTCTAAGAAAAGTTAGGTTAGTGGTTTTAGCTTTCCATGGTTTTTTGAAAGACAAGATGCATCATTCCTTTCATCCATGCTTAAAAAAAAAAAAAACACACAAAAAAAAAAACCAAAAAAACCCCAAAAAACCAAAAAAAACCCCGCACAAAAATAGCCCCATAGCAGTGCTGTACCCCAGAATTGGCTCAGACTGGTAAATCCTAATATTCTTCTTACAGTTTGATACTTGATATCTAAGACCCAGAAAAGGGCAAGATTTTAGATTCATGTGATATACCTACTTAGATATATGGTGAGTTGTCCCTAAATTTTGGTAAAAACTCCTATGTCTAGTAATTCAGTAGTGGAGTGATGGATTCTACTTCAGTGTCAAGTTCATTTTCTCAAGACAGTTCTGATGACAACTGTATCCTTGATAGGATTTAATCAGTCTGCTCCCATTAAATCCCTGGAACAGCATTACTTATACATATGGCATATGTTTTAATCTCCTATGATTAAGTGACTCCCAAAAAAGTAAAGAGATATCTAAATGAAGAGAAGTTGAAAGATTATTATTCTTCTAGCAAGATGACAGGTCTCTCACATCTCCTTATTTTTTACATGGCAGTGCTGAGTGGTGGTTGGCTTGTCTTAGATTTCTCTCTGGGTTATAGAATGGAGCAGTGGGCTCTGACTTAGCAGAAGGAGCCAGTTGAGTCATTTTGATACCATTACATTGTACTCTTCAAACCCTCAGCCTACTCTGCTCTGAAAAATCTGCTCCTCAGAGAAAAGGGGAGAAGAAAAAAAAGAAAAAACAAGGCACCGAGCATTTCACAAAAAAACTTGAGAAGCAGCGTGAGATATTTTCCTTCCAGACAACACTGTATGTCTCATATGTTGTAGACAGAGATGGATCAGTGAGTGTGAGTGGAGAAACCAGGTTTTATTTCTTCTTGAAGTCAGAAACGACCTACAGCATATGAAAACCAAAGCAAACAGGGAAAGCACTCAGGCACTCACAGGTATTAAGAGAAACTGCAGAAGTTACCTTGACAGAGCAACATGGCTGTAAAAACTACAAATACCCCATGGCTGGCTGCTATTTGATGCAACTTTTAAGCACTCTAAGGTTGCATCATGGATGCACAGACTGCAGAGGGCTCACAAGGAACCTGCAGTGACACTGAACATGCAAGGACCACATCCAGGGACTGCCTTTGGCTCTTCTGTGAAAAAAGCAGTGTGTAAGGCTGTGGAAGCGAACTGCTGGGGAAAAAAATGAGGAGTTAAATAGAGGATTTTTGTGCAAGACTAATTATAGAGGAAAGTTACTTCTAGTGTAACTTGCACCTCACTTGCTTAAGGGGTCACACAAGAAGGATAATTCAGGAGGTATTCAATTATTAAAAGAGAAGAGGATAAATAAGAACTAATTTAGTAAAAAATCAAGATGCCAAGAACAAAAGTAATCAAGGCACTCAGGGATAATAGGAGACAAATGTGCTAATTTCCTATACAGCAAAGTTACTGACCTGTGTAATAATAGGAATTGAAATGCACTCTTGAGCATATATTCAGCCTTCTGAGGAGGAATGAAACTTGCTGAGGTCTGCAGGATTGGAATGCTGCTTCATCTCCTATTACCTGTTTAGGAAAGGATGAGTGGACAAAGAGGGAGGTAGAGTGTTATTCTCTGTCAAAAATAATATTGTTTGCTGGAATCACTTAGAGCTCAGAAGCAAACATTTAATGGCTCTTCACAAGCTAATATCCTGACAGGTAGGACAGAGTGCCACAGACCAAAGCCTTGAGCACAAGCTGGTGAACCTCACACTATGAACAAGAAAGCATGCAGGTTACTGAGCCATGCAAAATAAGGGAATCAAAACAAAGTGAAAACAAAGGGAGGTGAGCCTGTGGAGTTGATAGTCATTAAATATAGTTCACAGCAAAGAAGAAATCATTCAATAGTCAAGAAAAAAGGCACTTACATGATAAGCTGTAAAATTGCTGATAGAAGAGAAAAAAAATAAAGAGGAGGAAAAGAGGAAGACAGCACAATCAAGGATCCTCCCTGCTATCACCTTATTGCAAAGTTCCATACCTTCTTGGTGATTTCTCATGGGCATCTCCTTGCAGCACTACTTCTCCATAACACAGCCAACAAACTCCATCTCTCTCTTCACCCAGCTACCCCACTCTTTTGTAGCACTCCTCTTCTTACTGGACACAGCTGTGGCCTATTAAGGGCAGGCCTGATCCTAATCTTTGGTGATTGGTACGGGTGCAACTCCTCAGGTGTGAGATTGCCTTCTGCCCTATTCTCTTACATTCTATCCCTCCACACCTCCCTTTCCACAGATCATTTTGTTGATGTCTGGTTGTCCAGCACATCTCATTGGTGTCCAGCAGTGGTGTGTGAGCATGACAAAGGTTCGGCTGATAATGGGTGGTTCCAGCTCACTGCAATGCATAGAAACAATGGATGAGATGATGGCTGTGTATTCCCAAACTGCCTGGTCATGCTCTTCAGCCTCTGCAGCTGCCAAATGGTGATAGGAACAGGTAACTTCAGTGTCACGTCCTCACTCAGCAGCATTTGCCTCCTTGCACCTGAGCCAGCTTGTTTGCACCTTGCCAGAATTTTTTGACAGGAACTGCTGAAACGTCTTGCAGTTTCTGCTATTCAGAACACAGCTGTTGCCTAAAAAAAAAAAAAAAAAAAAAAAAAAAGATAAGTTTTGATATTAAAATGTGAACATGGGGAATACTGCTCCAAATCATCATGCAATCAGACTTATACTACTAGCCTGCTCAGAGTGAGCTCTGTGTGATGCTGCATCTCTTTATGTAGCTTCAACTTCAAGTGTTTATGATTTGAGCACATCTGCTCTGCATCTGTGAGCTCTCTGCTTTACATGAGCAGTTTCACAGAGTCAAAACTGTGAGGACAGCTTTGATCACACCAATTGGAGGTAAAAAACTGAAATGGAAAAAAATAAATAAAAAGAAAAAAGTTAGAACCCTGTGGCTGGAAATGAAATCACTCCAGCTAAAAATTCAGACATGAGTGCTAAAGTGAAATAATGGGAATAATAATAATATTTAAAAATGTTTCACAAGCTTTGGGAGGAAAGAAGGAAAAGAAAGAAAAGAAAAAGAAAGAAAGAGAGAGAGAAAGAAAGAAAGGAAGAAAGATTGGGGAATATAAATTAGAACATAAAACTGTAATAACTGGTAAAGGCATAAGGAAAATTACAGGGAAAGGAAAGTTTTGGATAAAAGTAATGTTGTGCAAATAAATTTGGACAAAGGAATCTGTAAAGAAGTGAGGGTTTTTTGAACAGTAAATTATGTCTATAGAATTGTCTGCAGTAAGAGAAGAGGTTTCTCTTTTGGGCTTTGTAGAGCAGTCAATATGCTGGGATGGCAGCGCATCTAGTGATGACAATGGTGTATTTTCTCTTCTTACAGTGAGTAAAGAAACATTAAAAACACTATTGAAATCGCATATTTTTATATCTGTAGGTCTGGGTAGCTTGCATCAGAGAGTTTAAAATGTTGTTTGAGCAGGTCTCTGTATCCTTAGCACTGATTTTCAATAAAACTTAAAAGTGTAAGCTTGTTTCAGAAAATTGAAGGGCAGCCAGGGCCATAAGAAACTACAAAAAAAGCAAAGTACAGAATTTGATGGGCCTACTGGGCCTTTCAGCTCTAAAGAATGGCCATAGAAAGGAGGAGTAGTAAAATTATTTCTTATTGCCTAGGAAACATTGAAAATAGGTTGTGTTGGTTAACTTGATATATTGTCTCAATGAAGTAATAAATTTGGTTGAAAAAGTAATAAAGCTGATACAAGCACAGAGCCGTCTATAACTTCTGACCACATTTTCAATGGAAATTTAAGTATTACAAAATAAAAAAAATGCACATCAATTGTGTGCTTTTAAAGCTTAAGTGAAAACTCGGTGCATGGATATCTAAATACAGCTGGCCAATGAGCATGATCCTATTTAGCATTTTTCTTAAAGACTTCCAGAGAAGATTGACAGGTGAGATGACACTGTGAGCTGTGAAGGTGATCGCCCACAGCAAGTCTGGCATTAAACCCCAGGGAAGTTGGGCACAGGCCACGTTCCCCATGGCTGAATATGGTGACAGCAGACAGAGACGTGAAGAAGGGATCATGCTTAGACTGTTCTGTGGTGTTCCCAAGTATTTCCTCTCAGTGGAGAAAAGACTGAACTGTTCAAACTACAAGTGAATTTTACAAGGAGAATTGCACTAGCTGGACACCATGGATGTGAAAACAAGTAATTTCTTTCAAGAAGGATTTTGTTAAAGGGCAGACAGTATGGGGAAGGAACAAGGGAAGGATGAAAAGACAGAAAATTGTTCTTTATACTGATATAATCAAAGAACTGTGCTGGCTTAGATTTATGCAGAGAAGATTAAGGGAATGACTTCATGTAGGTTTGTAAGTACTGACATGAGAACAAAAATCTCCTGATAGAGTGTCCTTCAGTACAGCAGTCCGAGACAGAATAATAAGTGCTGGGTGGAAGCTCAGGTTAGAAGGATCAGATGAGACAAAAAAGATGCATTAAAGACCTGGATCTGCCTTTTGCAGGGGTGTGTTCATGATCCTCAGAAATGTTTAAATGAAATCTGTTTTATTGGGAACAGGACAGACAGGGCTGAGCCCACCCTGAGCACATGTCTAGGGAGCCCCAGCCCTGCTCTCCTGAAGCTGAGCCATTGGGCAGCCAATGTGTATGGCCAGCTGGTCACCAAGGTGTGACCTAACTCTGGTGCTGTGGGCATGGGAGGCAGGAGAGCTACAGCTTCAGTCTCTGCTCCTGGGTCCTCCTTTTTGCCTTTTCCACAAGAAATTCATTTAAAAATCAACTCCATAATTTTATTTTTTTCCCTATTCACACATTTTCTAAAGGAGTTGGTGAAACAGAGTCTGGGTTAGGCTACAACATTTATCAATTAGGATTAAGCCTAACCCAGTTACAGCTAATTATGGTAAAAGAGGGAAAAATAAAAAGTGGACAGACTGAACACAACTGGCCTGTGAGTGAAAAAAATATTAGAAAAACAATTCTAAAGAATAAAATACATCTTCAGTTAGTGTTAATTGTGGAAGTTGCAGGCAGCCCCGACGTGGGAAGAGACGAGAATCTTGACTCTATGTTTCAGAAGGCTGGTTGATTATTTTATGATATATATTATATTAAAAGAAAATTATATACTAAAACTATACTAAAAGAATAGAAGAAAGGATTTCATCAGAAGGCTTGCAAGGAGAGAAGTAGAATGATAACAAAAGCTTGTGACTCTCAGAGAGTCCCAGCCAGCTGACTGTGATTGGCCATTAATTAGAAACAACCAACATGAACCAATCACAGATGCACCTGTTGCATTCCACAGCAGCAGATAATTATTGTTTTTCTTTTCCTCTGAGGCTTCTCAGCTTCTCAGGAGAAAAAATCCTAAGAATTTTTCATAAAATGTGTCTGTGACATTTAATTTTTCCTACACAGGCAGAATCCTTCCAAACTCTTCCTGGAGAGTGAAAAAGAATGGAAAGTTAAAAACATGAAGATATGTTTCCCTGATGCAGGGATGTCTCACATTAGCATTAATATAAATTACCCAGATGCTTCATAGTCTGAACAGGCTCAGTGTTTAAATGGACTCCACAGGAGCTGTTAGGAGCAAAGCAAACTGCACGAGAGGCTCCTGGAATACCTAATGCCACAGACTTGTAAGAGATTCCTTTATTTTCTTAGGACCCCCATGTAGGTAAACATGTACCTTGGAAGAAGAATCTCAACATTATTATCTACACACACTGGAGTCAAAGCTCATTTTTTTAAAGGATGGAGACCATATGTAAAACCTACGGGAAACGGGAAATAGAAGATAAATATAAAAATTGCTTTTTTAGCTGGGAGATATATTTTTCAGATATGTCAGTTACTGTCCAAAACATAAAGTGACTCTTTTTTTCTCTTCTAGGTCTTTGTTATGTGGATTTTTTTAGCTCAAATATAATGGAGACCCACTCAAAAACATGACAGGGAGAATTCCATGCTACTGTAGACAAATTATCTCATGCAGCAGATTTCTAGATTGCTAAAATTCTCTTACATGCTTCTGTCTTAAAAACTTGTACTTGTTAAAATTCATGTATTCTGCTTATAAAATTAAATCAGTTGCTTCTCAATACAAATCCGTTATTTCATGCTTTTTTGGAACAGCTGTTTGGAAAAAGTAAATAAGTGAAATGATATATTTTAATTTTATTTAGTTATTCAACCAATAAATGTTCATTGCTTGACTGTTCTTGAATGAATAAATTTTAATTGCAATACTCCCCAAGATATTAATATCATCAGTGTACTAGAGCAATAAACTTCATAGACAGAACTACTAGCCATTATTTTACATGATATTTTAGTTACTTTTTTAAATATTAATGAATGCAAATGAACAAAGTAATTTTTTTTTGTAACTTCCATCACCTACACAGTGTCAGGAAACATATTTCATCCGATAAACTCAAAAACTGATTTGTGCTACAAGAAGATGTGAGCCAAGATCTATAACCATCTAATGTTGCATTTCTTACTACTTTTTACTCCTATAAGGCAGCTGGAGTGCGAGCTCAGTGAAATCTTCTTGGCTTCACAAGCTCCTGTGTTGGCAACAGAGGACTGAATTTCATCTTGTTATTTTAATTTCAATCAAATCAATTAATGTTGGTTTTACAAAAATTCATCCATTGATTCCCCCTTCTCAACTCCTATCCTTGCTGGAGTCATAAGGTTTGGTTTTCCTTCCATGAGCTAGGAATGCTGGCTCTTCCTGATGCTGAGCAGGTAGAGATGTTCAGTGAGGGCACTATGAATGCTACTGAACATCCTGAGCACTGGAACAGATCTGTATATATCTTAATTTTAAAATTACTTCTTCATCTCAGCCTTTTTATATCCTTGAATATTTCTGTAGAACTTAGCATAAAACCTGTCTTGCATAAAGATAGTCTCATGTGTATTTTCAGGATTGGGGCCATAGAGAATAACCCAAATCACAACATTATTTTTAATTACACTCTACTATATGAATAAGCCCTCACTAGTCATGATCAATTTTAGATGAAGTAAAACATTAGTTCAAGTAAAAAGCTCATCTACCATTGCTGCACTGGAGTTGTTTTTCAATTAAGGAAATATTTGATCCATTAAAGTGAATGTTAAATATGATGTGGATATCATAAACACACAGTACTACACTGAAAAATTCTTGCAGAAAATGAAAGTTCCCTTTCAGCTCCAAGGGTGTAAAAGATTTACTAGCAGTTTAGAGAGCTCTTATTGAAATTGACTACAAATTTCCTTCAAATGTAACTTAGGTTGTTTCTATTTTCTATTGTGAAAATTCAAATATGTGTTGCAGGTGAGGACAGTGTATGTGATCCCCTCTAAAAAGAAAGCTCTAAAAAGAAAACTAGGCTCATTCTTCTGATAAAGTTCTTTCCCTCTGTCCAGCCACCACCCCCAAATGTAAAGGCATGACAAGTTCCAGCTCCGCCTTCCATACCCAAATCTGCTCCTCTGTGAGGGAGAGGCATTTCCACACAAAACAGATCTACCTCTGCAAGCCATGCTGCTGCATATCCCACTGTAAGATGCATTTAAGATATGTTTTTTAGACTAAATGCTTCTATTACCCTGAATTTCTCTATTGAACTCTCTTCATTGAGGGCAAAAATGTCAGACCTGCAGAAAAGTGTCTTCAGTGGGAAATTCATCCTGCATTTAGGAAGCCCAGGGCAGTTAAAAGGAACCTTGCAGAATACTTGGCAATTCAACTTGTGTTGCTTCATATTTTCTCACAGCTTGCTGAGAATCTGCCTTTTTTTAACTGATCAAGCTACTACCAGAATCAAAATTTTTGTCCAGATCCTTCAATACAAAGACAGAAAAAGGACAGCTTTGAAACCTACCAAGTTTAAACCTTACAAACTCACAGATTAATATAGCTTGAAAGCAGTTTCTGGACACTAATTAGTTCAACCTCCTGCTCACAGCAAGGCCATATTCAAAGGTGGATCATCTTGTCCAGATAAATTTTGAATGTCTCTAATGACAAAGATTTCACCTGGCAGTTAGGTTCTATGGATACAAAGTTTTAGAGAAAAATATTATATTTTATTAGACCAGCAGATATAGCTGAAATAAACAGAAAAACTTTCAAACTCTTCAGAACTGTGTGGATGAACTGGCATTTTGGGTTAATCCAGCATTGTTAAATACATGAAAACCATCATTAGCAAAATGAACTGAACTGAACAATAGTACATGAACTATCAAACTGTTGTCTTGAGATAAAAATTAGTATTTCAAGGATCAAATCAAGGTTTTGAATCATGCTCAGACCTTGCCAACCGTGCAATAGCACTAGAAGGAGGGTGATGAAAAGCTTTGGAAATCAGCATTTTTGATGACAGACAGGACTCGAGTTCCAGTACTGAAGGACTGCTGTCTCTTGCTCCCCAGTAGTTTCCCTCTGGTAGCAAAGGACAGCAAGATTTCAGAACCCCTCCTGCTGCTGTCTTGTGTCAGTAAATATAACCCCTCAATATATCCCCTCAGCTGCCACCACATTGAGAGCTGAAGGGAAACTCTGTGAAACTCACTGCATGATGTTCCACTGCATGTGAGATTCTGTGTGCACTCAGATTCTGTATTCACTGCAGCAATCTGAATTGCCTCCATCATTAGCATTCAAGTGGTTATTCCCTAGTTTTGCCACTTTAATGCACCATTCTGCAGAATTAACTGCAATTCCATAACGAGGGATGCTAAGAACCTCTGGAATTTAGACTACACTAAGTAGTGCAGGGCCCTGCACAAGGGATCAGACTGCTGGAACTCCACTGAAGTCCGTGGTCTTACTAACAGTTCTTACTGAGAGTGCAAAAATGCTAAACTGTAATTATAAATACCTCTCAAATGCTGTGATTTCTAAACTCTGTGTTTACTTTTCTGGAAGGGGAAGATGCTGATTTACAGAAGGGGAATTTGGAAAATTTAATCCCTCAAAATTAAACCTTCTCCAAAGTACATATTCCTATATTTCCAAGGCAGTTTAATCAGGAATGAAACAGTAGGAAGGTGTTTCTTAGAATGGGAATGATGACAAATTACTCAGTTAGGGAGTCAGACTGATACAAGGTGGGGACTCTCACTGTGGCTTTACAGCTGCTCTGCAGAGGCTGTGGGATGGCTGGTGTGCAATGCTCTGACCACCCAACATTGCAGAGTTGTAATGTGAGATCCTATGGTAAAAGGAACATGACCAACCCATCAGTGTGTTTAACTCCTAGCAGTGAAAGATAATAAAACTGCCTTTTTCTCATGTTTGTTTTAATTTTTTGATTTATCTATCAGGCTGTGTGTGCAGGGGACAGCTGGATGAGGGCTCCAGGCTGTGGACTCCTGAGGGATTTTGTATCCATGTGTATTTCCGTGTGCCCAGATAAGAGCTTAGTCACAGACATGGCCTGTAAAAGGTGGCTTCAGATGATGAAGTGTCAATGTCTGCGGCCTTTCAAGCAGCCCTGAGATCTTCTTTCAGTCAATGGGCAGAATTTGTTCTTCAGATATCAATTATCCTAAAATAGACACCCATATTCAGTTAGATAAATTTCCTTCCATTTGGCAGAAATTGGATTTTAGGACGACACAGACATAAATGTCTATGTCATGGATATCTTAAGATAAGTGAATTTCCCTAAGCATTCATGTTGTTATATACCTGTTAATACAAATGACACCCAGTTTGCATCCTAATTTAGCATTCCATATCAGGACTACAAACCAATGGTACCATCCCAGTGTAAAATAATTATAAGAGTAAATTCAGGCTGATTCAGGCTTACCTCTTACCTGGGGTGAGATATTTACAAAGTCATGAAGAGAAGGACTGACACATGCCTTGAAATAAAAATTTTGGGCCATATTTCAGGCCATATTTCAGTAAGAAAAAATTACTTTATTCAGTAAAATTCTGTCCCAGTGGATGAAATATCTGTGAAGATTGAACACAATGTGTTATTTGCTTCATGTTTAATAATTTTCATTCAAGCTATCAGTGTTAAAAATGTTCTGTAATACTACTTTCTGACAGAAACATAAAGTTCCAGAAAGAAATTCATATTAGAGGCTTGAATCTGGAACTTCCAGTTAAGTCCCCCTAATCCTGGAGTTCTCCCTAACATGTGACAAATCTTTCTTGTTCAATCACAAGAAATTTTGAAACACTTGGATAACAATAAAAAAAGAAAAATTGAAACCTGAGTATTTCTGTTAAAATGAGGTATTTTTTTCTGCTTTCTCCAGTTTAAATTTATTGTATTTAGTATTTATGCATTACCCAGCTACAAAGACTGATCTCACAAACAGCTGGAATTCTTTAATGCTCATCCTAGAATCAGACAGATTTATTAAAATGAAAATATTACTGCAAAGCAGAGGATGTCTTTCAGATAATAACTTTTCTCAGATCCTGTACAGAGATAGAATTTTCTAATCCATTTAAATGATACTGGTCTGGTTTCAGGCACTGTCCATATGGCACTTGTAACTGTAAATACTGCTTTGATCTTTCTTTTCCCTTTATAATTCCAATCTTGGAATCTGGCTCGGTATTTAAATAATTTTCAGCTGCCTTCTCTACCTGGTATCAGTCCATTGGCAAACATTTCCAGTAGTAATGATTGTGAGCCAGCATTTTGTGTACTTTGTCCAGGTTTATAATAAATTACAAAAGTGCTTTTCCAAGGAATCCCCCCAGTATGATTTTCTCTTGCAGCTCAGGTTTGCACTCTCTGATGGCTGTTTCCAAACCCCAGGGAAGCCTGTGGCTACACCAAGCTCAGGGCAATGGCTTTGAGTGCTCATTTCCCACCAAACACTGGCTCAGTGTTCACCACAGCTGCAATGATGATGATGATCAATTAAGTAATGTACGTGCTTTAATCATTGTAATTAATGTAATGTAATCCACTGCACTAGACAGTATACTCACTGAAAAACAAACAAACAAACAAACAAACAAAATAAAGGCAGATCATGCCCCAGTGAGTTTATAAACTTACAGTAAATCAAAAGATTGCAAATAGATATTAACAGGTAGGAAAATCTTTAATGAGTGCCTCCAGTGCATCAGCAGCATAATTGCTCCCAAATTACTTTTTTTCTTATTATGAAATTCAGGTGAAAACCATTGAAAATCAAGGTGAAATATCAGCCTGCAGAGTTCACCTACTCTATCCTCTCCCAAAGGTAGAAACCTCCATATTTATGCCATTTCTACCTTTACCCAGACATATGTACTGTGTTGCATTTACTACAGCTGAGCAACCAATCATAGAGTTTTATTCACTTTATTACTGCACACTTTCTCTTGATATTTAATATGAACTTTACATCCAGAATTCATCATAGAGATGAGAAACAGATTTTTCCATTATTCTAGACAGAAACTTTTTGCAAGCCCTATAATGGCTTGAGTTGGAAGGGGCCTTAAAGATTCCCAAGTTTCAGGCCCCCTGCCATGGGCAGGGACAGCTTCCCCTA
Organism: Zonotrichia leucophrys gambelii; assembly: GCF_028769735.1. Taxonomy (NCBI): domain Eukaryota; kingdom Metazoa; phylum Chordata; class Aves; order Passeriformes; family Passerellidae; genus Zonotrichia; species Zonotrichia leucophrys. Next base: position 2,849,212 of record NC_088173.1, read on the forward strand.
GACCAGGTTGTTCAAAACCCCATTTAGCTTGGTCATGAACACTCCCAGGGCTGGAGGACCCACACCTTCTCTGGGCAGCCTGCACAAGTGCCTCATCACCCTCAGAGTCAAGAACTTCTTCCTAATATCTAATCTAAACCTGCCCTCTGTCAGTGTAAAGCCATTCCCTCCTGTCCTACCACCTTGTTCCCTTGTCAAAAATCTCTCTCTACCTCCCTTGTAGGCCTTTTAGGCGCTGGAAGGTGCTCTTAGGTCCCCCCAGAGCATCTCTTGAGGCTGAATCCAGCCCTCTGGGCACCTTCCTGGCCTCCTCTGAACTCACCCCAACAGGTCCATGCCCTTCTTCCCCTGGGGGCTCCAGAGCAGGATGCAGTATTCCAGGAGGGTACATTTAATAAATTACCAGAGTCATGCAGCATCATACAGCTAATGCACCATTTGTCACACTCACAAAGATGTAAAGTACTTTCACACATTTGTTTTAATTTGGGAACTGAATGCTTTCAGAAGTCATTCTCAGAAGGAAAGACCCCAAAGGAATCCCAAACCTTTGGAATTATACAATTGAGTAAAGCTTTCACCTCCCTTACTGTGTTAGTGTGACAGGGGTAAGCTGTCTTACCAGAGCACATTAAGTAATCTTTTGAATCTGGATAAAATGTGAGATATGTCTTATCATGCATTATGATCAGGAAACCAAACTGCCTGGAGTTACCTTAAAATATTCCTATGCACCTTCATCAATCTTATTTTGGAAGTATTATACCATTTTTCAAAATTTCTGAGCTTTGGTCTGAGTATCAGTTAAGTCTAGAATCTCATCCATTTTCTCTGCAAATTATTGCAACCAGTGGCAAATTCTGCACCAGAGACACTCAAAAAAATATTTTGGGTTTATTAGAAATGAGTGAGTCCATGGCAGGCACAAATGTTAGAGTGTTAAAAGACAAAAAATATTACCTGAATTTTAAGAATATACCAAGCACACCCAGCTGCACCTAAAATCACTTGCTTGGAACAATGAACAGATCAGGAATAACAGTGCTTAAAACAAGGAATCCAGGAAAAAGAATAAAAAGTATTCCATTAATTTATTTGAGCTTTACATAAATGTTCAGGGTATTAGAGTTGCAAACCCCTCAACAGAGTTCTAGCCAGCACCTTGTTCATGGACATAAATCTACAGCTGTTTCCTTAAAGCAAAGCCCTTTCTCCTTTATTCCCTGCTGGAGGGCAGTGAGTGCTGGGTGCTGCCCCAGCCCAGCCTGGGGGCTTTGGGCTGTGCTTGCACTTGTGTCTGCCTCACTTGTCTCCTCTCCCCTTCTCACCATTGCTCAGCACATCTATTTGGAGCAGAACTAAAGTGTTTGCTCTCCAAGTGAACCCAGAGGAATGCAGAGGGAATGAAAGGGCCAGCAGGACTCCACTCTGAGCAGTGACTGTGCAGTGCTTGAGGCTCTTTTCTCTTACTTTCTCCCATAAATTATATAATAAAATTATTTGTTTTTAAACTTCCCAAAGAGTTGGGGGTGGGGCAGTGGGATCTGTGGGTGCTCACTAGTGATGGAGGGTGTTGTATAGAAAACTTTTTTTCGTATGTAATTCCTTCACTTCAGAACACTGATTTCCATTAATCATCCATTTCTCCTGCTCTCAGCTTCTTTCACTGGAGTTTTCCTTCCAGTCTCCCAATTTACCAGGCTAACTCATGGCTAAATCCTAAAATGTATTTTTTCATCTTATCTCCTTTTCCTCATTTCACTCCTCTGTCCTTTGAATGATGGGTTCAAAGGAAATACTGTAATCCAAAGAAGTTATTTTAACTTTTTGGAGGATCTCTCTTCTTGTTTACACACCTCATTGCAATTCCTGTCTGCCTTCTGGGCTGCCTGTACTGGATGTACCACCACATTCCACTGATTCCTTGGATCCTTCAGGAGAATTTGTTTATTTGGGCTATTTTGTTGCAGCTGAATTCATTTATCAAAGACAAATGCTAACCCATAGATTAACATTTGTTAAGAATTTCCTGGGCCTGAAATTGATATTTCTGATAAAATGATTAAGGAAAAGAAAAGATGTTTCATGATGCTACGAAAATGCAAATGTTAATTTTAGCAGATCTAAGATCTAAAGCTGAAATGAAATAACATTTTAGATGGCCAAATTGAATGAACTGAAAAATACACCATCCGGAAAACATTCCATCTGACTCCCAATTGATATCTTAACTAAATAATTTTAGTAAACAAATAAGACACAGAATTGAAACAGATTGAAAGGGAAGGAAAATATCCTCATACTTTTATGAGTTACAGCTTATATCAGAGAAAAGCCATAATTACTAAGCAAATCTCTCATACTCATCAAATGACTGGAAGATCTGGCAAAACAATTCTTGATATTCCCCAAGTAACTTCTACACTGCCATAGAAGGGAGATATTTTCCATGCTTGGGCTATTATGCAGTTATTTCGTTGCCACTCTGGTTTTTCTAATCCTCTGATGAACTAACTCTTTTGCAAACACTGTGGTTCCAAAATCCTTCATAGTTAAAGAAACAAAAAAGAAGGCCCACTCTGACATCCCAGTGAAACTTTCTGTGATTGCAATGAATTCTTGAAGAAACCTCACTGACTGTCCTCATTTCCCACTGCCAGCACCTTGTCAATGTGCAAGCCATGGATTTCCATGGCCCCTTACAGCAGGATCATCCACTGCATGCACTGGCATCGATCATGCAGTCTGTGTCCATGAAATTATTTTATTTAATTTTACGCTAGCTAAAGCAATTTTCTGTAACTTCAAGCTTTGTTTCATTATTTGAAAAATTGGGTACTATTGACTACAGGCTGGCAGATAACCTGTTGACATTTTTAGCTGCCTGTTTCGTGAAACTGGTGACAACTTTCTCTGTTGAGGCTGAGATTCTTTACTATTTAAATTTTCCTCAGAAGGGAAAAGGGATTTTTCTGTCTGTCCCTAAACTGCTCATCTCTGCCCTGATAATTCTTATTCCCTTTACAAATATATATATATGTATGTTTGTGTAAAAGACAATGCTTGATGAAGAGAGTGGATAATTGTCTTAATCTGGCAAGATGGTTGGTGTTATGTACCTGGTTTTCACCTGGGATGATGCACACCATTTAGGGAGTTTTCTTTCCTGAAATTAATGGATGTAGCTGAGTCACTTAATTTTAATTTATTTCTAGTTCACTTGTAAACAATTTAGAGCAAAAGCAAGCTCTGTATTCTGGGGTTTGTCCTAAGATCCCAAAGGTCTGATCTGCTGGTACTGAAATGGGAAAGTTTCTCTCTCTCTCCCGCAGTCACACCCACAGCATCACAGCCCAGTGGAAGCTCCCATGGAAGCTTTTGTCAAGCAGGGTGTTTTTCCTCTGAGGGAAATTCCAGCCAGACCTTCTGGGAGCAGAGACCAGCCCTGCCTCTCCATGGGCAAAGGCAGAGTGATGGAGTGAACATCCCACAGGGCAGGGGCCTCCCACACCCGCACAGCTGGATCTTTCCAGCCTGGAGCTGATCCCTGCTGTGCTGAGCCCCATTCCTGTGGGAATGGCAGCAAGGGTTGCTGATGGAGCACAGGAGCTAAACGGGGCAGAGCTCCAAAGGGAGAGTGAGAGAGCACAGGAGGAATAAAAAACAGCTCTTCAACAGGAAGGGTTTGGCTGCTCCCTTCAACATCAACCCATGTGCAATATATTCTGCTCTTGGCTGCTTTAGTAGCCCAATACATCAAACCTAGCAACCTTTGCTTTTATTGGAGATCTTTGCTAGAATTATTTTCTTTAATTATATTTTTAATGCTTGACCACTGGGAAGGATGAAAAGAACAAGTTCACTGTCTCTCACTGCCTTCCTCAATGAAGCTGATGAAGACTTTTTCCATTTTTATGGTTTAAAAATTACTTAATAAATCTTTATAGACTGAGGCACAGTAAAACCTCTAGCTCTCTTTTAGGCAGGAAGAAAGTCCACATATATGAGGATAAATTATTGAGTTTAATACATCTCACTTCTCACTAAATAATGTTAGCACACTATTCAGAGAAATATTTGAATAAAAAAGAATGGAGACCCATTATAATATTACATATATATTTTTCTGATATATTTAATAATCTTTTTGCCTTCCACAGAATGAAATAAAAAGTACTTTCAGGGGAGAATCTTGATGACAGGTAAGTGGTAGGACAAAATCATGTTTCTACCCTGAGTCTTTGGTAGACAGATTTAGTGCAAACATATACTTCTTTCAATTTATCCTATGCATAGCAAAGAGATTTTTCAAAATATGATATTAAAGGGACAATGTACCAAGGAAGTGGCAAGTTTTGTAGTGACTTCTGAAAGGTTGACTGCAATATGCTTTGCTAGAAGAGCATAGTTAAGAATCAAATATTCACAAAAAATTTACAGTAATTTATATTTGGATTTAGTGAACATCCCTCCATTTTAGGTGCAAAGACAAAATCATTATATTTTCCAGTGTAGTACCTGCTGAAATAGCCATGGTTTCTGAGGTTATTAATATATGTGGTCTCATTTTGATGTTTATTAACTAATTTTTAACTATTTTTAAAGAACTTGATATTTTTTGAGAGACTTTTTCAATAGATTTTGGTGAACAAGATAAAGTAAAAACTGCCTCTTTGCTTTTTCAGGCAATTTCAACTAAAATGAGAATTTTAAAAATTCCATAGTTAATTTCTACACACGCTTTCACTGATGATACCATTCCTCCTTCTTCCTGAGAGAGCATGTGCATTTTCTCATTCACATCCAATTGCACATAGACTGTGTTTTGGATTTGGTGGTTTGTTGGTTTTTTTTTTAATTCTTTGGAAAGGAAAGGAGGCAGAGAATTCTCTTCTGCTCACCCCTTGCCAGGCAAACTTCTACAGGTGAAAACCCCTGGGCAAGGAAGGTGATGTTCAGATCCCTGGCTGAAAGGCTTCTGTTTGAGTGCAAAAAGTAGCTTAGCCAGGGGACTAAAGGCAAGGAAGCAAATCTTTCTGAGTAACATCTGGGGAGGCCAAAGGAGAAGATGTCTGGAAGTCACTTCTTACATTAGGATCCTTGCATTAAAAAAATCCATTAAAAGTCTTTGAGGCAGGGAACAGAACTCAAAATAGCACCTTATTCTCCAGATGACAGGCAACAAAATGGTTACTGCTCTGACAGAAAGGTATTTACCTAAAAGAAACCTCTGCCAGGGAATCAGGGCACCAGGTACCTCAAAACCTCAAAGTAAAGCTAGAAGTGAACTGGCAATCATTGATTTTAACTAACAAAATTCAAAATGTATTTACATTATACCATCCTTTAGAGGTAAGCAGATTTGGACAAATATTCCTGATAGAAAATCAACAATACTGCTGCGGTCTGCAAGAAAATGTTTCCACAATGTTCTGAAGGAAATCATTGAAATAAAACTTCCTTATACAACCAAAAAAAAATACGTTTGAACGTTTCAAAAAAGAATTATATACTCTGGACTTGAGGCTTGATTTATTTGCCTGAATTTTGGCAACAAAGGCCTGAACATAGTGCTTGTGTAGTACCTGCAGGTTAAGTAGGATTTGGTCTGGCATTGGCACTGACAGTAAATATCCAGAGTTAGACAACTGAACTGAGCCCTTTGTCTTGTCCTAATTGAAGATAAAAACAACAACCGAAAAGCCTCAAAATATGTTAGAAAATCAACATTCAAAATTTTAACTCAGCGGTAGAAAATAAGGACTTTTCATTGGGAAGGTGACTGATTTTTTACTTTAGTCAGCTGCTTTCCACAGTATTGAAAGATACAGATTAACATAAACATATTCTTTGATTTGCACAGTAAGGACCAGGCTAAACACATAGTTTTACAGTAGGAAAATCTCTCTTATTGCCAAACATACTATAAAGACATTGCATGAATACCTCCACATCTACTTCTCTTGTCTGCCATTCTTTTCTTTCTCCTGAAGAAATAAACTGTCCAGATCATGTTAAAGAAATCTTTCTTCTTAGTGACTCCAAGCTTAAAACACCTTTTTCAGTAAATGCAACTATCAAGGCACCATTTATTATAGATACATGTTGACATTAAAATGCCAACAATTAAACACTGAAAGAACAAGAATTTGAATGAAACTGGCTCATAAAGGGTGCTGCTCTCTATCTTCAAAATATTTTCCAATTATTTACCAATAAATTCAGAGGAGTTATTGTTTTATCCTTCATTTTTTAACATGAATGCAGGAGATCCATAGAAAGGATTATGGTTTTACCCAAAGAAACACCAGAGTTCCAGGAATAATTTATTTGTGCTTATTTGTAGCTATTACCAATTCTGAGATTCTTTATTTTTGATAACTCACAGATTCATGTTAATGAGTGTAGGATCCCTCTACAACATTGATTATATTTACTCACATTAGAAATGCATTGCTTTCTTTGTTGGTCAATACTTATTTTCCTGAAACTTCAGATTTTATTATCTGATTAATTCTCCAAGCACCTTAATGTTTTCCAACCCAGGAGTATTGAAAACTCATAAAACAAGTGTTTGCCTGACCTTATGTTATCAGGATTAAATACTAAAGATACTTGAATACCATTCTATTATCTTCCAGGTATTGAAATCATAAAGTACAGCCTGCTGACATTTTCACTGGTTTGTTATTCAGCGTCTTCCTTGTGCCTTTTGAAATATGACAGAGTGGGACACACTCAGCTGAAACTCACTATCAGCTTCTTGAGCCATCCATAGTAATACACTTAACTTGTCATGACTATTCTAAAATATTTCTCTTTATTCATTTTAATGGTAGATATAGATCTTTCCAAGCTGGTCACCAACGAGAAGCACTTGAAATATGTTACTTTAAGGCAGTATGTCAAGAATATTGGAATGAATCTGCAATAAAAAGATATGTTGGAAATAAAAGGAGATATGGCAACAAAAATGGCAATCTGACTCCTGCATTTTAACAGTGAATGTAAAATATGGGTAAGGGTTCTTCATTTCAGTAGCAATCAATTCATAAATACATAGACAGGAATCATTAGCATTTGCAAACAAACATTGCCTCTTTTCCAGGAGCTGAGAACCTCAAGTGCAATGAATGATGCTTTTCATATTCCAAATCAATATATTATTTATATTTGTTTTGTATTTGGTTCCAAAATCAATTAGGATTTCAATACCACTAATATTATTACAAGGGTGCATGCTCAGTCACAAAATCCTTACTCTGCTCTTGAAATAGTTATTTTAAGTCTCAAAGCTAAAAGAAAAGGTAGCAATCCAATATAGAATTTATTAGTAATGGAATGGTCACAAGACTGTCTAGAGGAATTCAGAGCAGAGGCCATTTTATTTTTCTTATACACATGGACTATTAAATATTCTTAGCAATTACTGACAGTTATTAGAAAGCCTAAATCAGACATATCTTCTGTTGCAACCAGCAAGCATTAGGGGATGATCTCCAACATCAGACAAGTCAGTGCACACCCCTGTTCCCTTCTGGGAATTACAAAATGAACTGCAACCAGCTGACTTTACCACTCTTCTGTCCCTTTAGTGCTCTCCTTGTGTCTTTTAAAATATATGTCTCAAATTCAACCAAAATTCAGTGGTATTTAGGTTTTGCAAATTGTCCTGGCTTAGGGAAAATCTGGGAGAAAACCTCTAAAGAAGTTCTTCCAGAAAGCAGATTTAAGCTACCCCTCCCCTCACTGGTTTGGGAAAAATATTTCCTTGGAGAAAAGTGGAAAAAACCCTGTTTATTTAACAGGCAAAGCATTCACCAGCACAAAAAATGAACACTATTAAACAACAAAACCTCTCAGTGCTCTGAAGAGATGACAAATTTAGAAAGTCATCTTTGTGGGCTGTAGCTTGGCTCACTCTGTTATCAGTCTCTCTGATGGAATGTAACTTCTTGGGCCTGGGGGGCCACAGTGTAAGCTTCTGGTGTTTTTCTGGGTTTTTAGTCCAGAGCAGGTTTGAATAGTTTCAAGAAAAGGGAAAAAAAAAAAAAAACCTACTGTCTGGGGAATTTCACTGCCTCAGCTAGCAAAAAATTAATTAAAAGTAAAGGAGAGCTTTCTCTCGCTGTTCATTCCGCAGACAGCACAGTCCAGGAGCAGGAATGTGGAGGAGTGAGTGCCGCGTCTGAAAACAAACTCCACACTCCTTCTCTCCCCACACTCCACTCTCAGAATCAGTCTTAAAGGTGCAAAACTTATTTCTGGGCTAAACAGATGAATGGGGATACAGTTCACCATCATAAAGTCACCCTAGGACACAAACAGAGTCTCCAGTACTGATCTCCAGCATTACACTAAGGATTAATCTTTGCTGCTTTGCTATTCAGCCATGAACTCAGCCTAGACAGCAAAAGCTTCCACCTTCACCCTGCAAAGAAGAAACAGACATAGTCTGGGTCTGCCAGCATGCAGCAGCATTCTGGGGCCTCTGCTGCTGGTTTGGGATCAGGAACCTGCCCAGGGACACCCTTCAGCTCTTTGGGATGAAGCAGGGCCCCAGGCACTGCTCTGCATCCTGTCTAGGACGGGACACTGTTGGGGAAGAGGAAACAGGAAAGCCTTATAAATATGATTGTCTGGCAAAAGATTTTGAGAATATAGAAACTATAAGAAAGATTGAAATGAAAGCAAGCTTTGAGATACCTTAGTTACTGAACAACTGGAAAACAATGGTGTGGCCAAGCTGAAGGTAATCCCCATTTGATGAAACAATACCCTCTGCCTGCAGACAAATCAAAAGGTCAGAGGAGACCCTACTAGCTTAGCAGAAGCAGTCCAAAAAGTAGTTTTTGGAGTTTAAAATGTAACACAGCATAGTAATGTAGTGATTTTTATAGGCTGTATGTAAATGCTATAAGATTTGTATCTTGCACTAGATTGGTTAGTGAGAATCAGAATATTCAACACAGAAGAAGATTTATTGTATTGTAATGGGAACCTCGCTCTCTTACCCTTTTTACTCCTCTTATGCTCTTGCTCTCTTACCCTTTTGCTCTCTTGCTCTCTTACTCTCTTACCCTCTCATCCTCTCTCCCTCTCTCTTCTCTCGGGCCTGCTCCGAGCTGTGGCTGGGAGCTCCCAGCAGGGCCCTGCGCCCAGGCCCTTTGCAGTGAGCCACAATTCCATGACCTGGCTTCAGGGATCTCTCGCCTCTGTCCCTCCAGACTGTGCTACCCCCGTCAATCCTACAGCACACGTGGAGTGTCTATGCCCACCGTGGGCAGCAGGAACTGAGCAGTAGCAGAGGCCCCTCAGACAGCCCAGCAGAATGCACCAGGGTGTTATCAGCAGAAAAACAGCATGGGCATCGTTACTGACCAGTTTGTCACTATGTGGAGCACACAAAGGGCTTTTCTCTCCTGTCACTTACTCCAGTATGAATCCTGCTGAACACTGTCAATTTTGAGTAATATTAACCTGAAACAAATGTCTATATCAAGCCTCTTTATGTACACTGAAAGACAGGGCTTTGTTGCTGTAATTACATTTTTTTAAATATGTGAGTTGCATAAATCTCATAATCATTTCCTCTGCCTATAATGCTTGTAATCTGCAGTTCAAGAAGATTCCTAATTAATATTAATTCCCACCCTGTGCACAGTGTGTTTTGGCAAGTAATTAGGTCTGAAGGGATGGCCAAACACACTGATCTTCAAATACTGAACAATTTAATTACAGGCTTGTTTTCTGCGTGGAGCTGCCTGAGACACAGGTTTAGAAGAGAGCATCAGAGAGATCCAGCTCCAGAGGCTGGCTCTGGAGCCAGAGCAGGGAACGCTGCAGGAGGGGAGCAGGGCAGGCTGATAAAGCCTTTTTTCCCAAAACTAGATTCCAATGGAAGCCAGTATCAGCGCATGTGAGTGACTACCTGGAGGCTGCTCAGTCACACTGCTGAGTTTGCTGCAAATGCCTTCCTGAGAGAAGCTGACTGACAGCTGCAAACAGAAAGTAGCCACTCAAAAGGAAGAATGCATTAAATTTTAAAGGAGTTCAACAACAAAGAAGCTGCCTTTGTCATGGATTTGCAGAATAATTTGGCATGACTGCACATGAGAAACTACCCTCTTTACCCTTTAAGAAGTTAAGTCCTTTCCTAGATATTTCTAATATTTTTCTTAGCATTTTTTACTCATTAAGCTAATGCTGAGGTCACTTGTAAGCACAAGTTACTCATCTAACAAGGAGGAAACATCCCCTGTTCCAACCTATCACTAATTAGCAGTTTCTTTGATGCCAGATAATGGGATCTTCACTGATAGGGGGAGCTCTGAACCCTCCACCCATTCTTTTTAACACATTCTAAAGAAATTGTGAAAATTAACACCAGTAAAATCACGTTGCACATCTCATTCAAATTTTCAGAGATGAAAGAGAATCCAAGTTGCTTCTGCTCAGTCAGAGGTGCCAAAAGAAGAGCTCCAAGTACCAGAACAGAATTGCTAATTTTTCAATGACATAAGTGATAAAGAGTGTTAATATAGGCAAATAGTTAAATGTGTAATGATTAGCAACAAATGCTTTATAAATGATTAAATGTGTTTGCACAGGTGCTTCAGAAAGGCCTTACTTGTAAACTCTTTACTTATAAACTGAGAGTAATTGTGGTGGATTTCAGCCAAGATTTGCACCTGCTGGAATTGCTAAATATAAACAATATGAATCAGAACATCTGACTGGGATCATAATAATTAAAGATGAAGAGAGGAAAAAAGAATAAAGTAATATTCCTATGAAGCACTGGTATTTGCTCACAGGATACTACCTGCACAGTCAAGGATGCTCACAGACTTTGATGGCAGAGTTACTGAATCTTGTACATCTATCAGAAGTAGAACACAAATAAGGCACTTTTAATATTGTGCCAAACTGATTTCCATTTCCTATAGCTGAACAAACTTAAATGAATGAGGATTGGCAGCAGCTACCAGAAGTTTCTGATTGATTATGGTCTTCCTACTGCTAAACAACGATTTCAAGAAGTTATACCTTTAGATCTCCTGAACTTTCTGAGAACTTGAAATCAACATTTGCTTTACGTGACAGAAAAACAGCAGACTATAGTATTGCTGCCAGTCCTGCTCTGTATCTTCGAATTAAACTGTTCTTATTTGGAAAAGCCTGTGCTCACCACATTCAGTAGATAATTTTTTCCTTAAGGTACACTGCAATTTTTTACAAAATACCCTTGATGATTTCCATTAACTTAGATAACACAGAGCATGAACTACCACACACTAAAGACATTGAGAAAAATGAGATCAGAAAACACACAGCACACGAGTCCATACTTCCCAGATGTTTTGTGAAATGAAGAAGGTATGAAAAGAGTGCTTTCATACTTCCTTCCTCTCCTGTCTCTCTCCATTCCTCTCTCCATTTCTCCCTTGCTTCACCTTTCTTACTGGCAAACATAAGTAAGAATGAGTTACAGGAATTAAGAATTAATTTTATGACTCCTTTTCTGCTTTGTAAGATGCTTCTAATGAGTCATTTTCACTTAAAAACTTTGCTGAATCTTAGCTATCTATTGATATTTACTGACTTTCCATTTCTAAATATAAGGCCCCATTCATCAAAACACAGAAGGAGATGCATAATTTTAATTAAACAGTTGAATTCTAATCCAAAGCAGACAGTAAAATGTCAAAGGCATCTCTTTGATTTGTGTTCTCCAGTGCATTGCACAAAGTGTACCTAGAGATAATGCAAAAGCAGGGAGGTAATGCATTCTAGAAGTCAGTGCTCCCAACTCAATCCAAATTTTGGTCTTCTCTCTGGGCTACACAATTGTTATAGAGGCTGGAAATAGTCTTGAGTCATAAAAGAAGAGCAATTACAACACAGAGAAAGTATCAGCACTCTTGGCAACATTTTAAGTGTATGTGTGAAAATTACTACCATTTAGTATCAAGCTGGAACAAATTAATATGTGAAGGAAAAGAGTAATATTGTTGATAAGGCTTTTACTAGTCCTTTCTAGCAAGGTGACATCAATGATATGTTGATTTGACAGATAAAGATACAGTGAACAAATACAGTCAAGGCTCACTTGACAGTACTAAAAAGTCCTTTTGATTGAATAGTCCTTTTTTGGAAGGACTTTTCCCTCAAAATTAAATAAGTGAAGAAGTGCTGGATCTCCTCTGATAGCATTACTAGAAATCATGTACCTCTTTTCTCTATGTGATGAAATTTGCAGACACTGAGTGCATACAAACATCAATTATACACCACCAACATGAAAATGAAAAATCAGAAAAAGATTAACAGCTTTAAAATGAAGGATGAATAAATAAGGAAAGACTTTCAACTGTAACATTCAATTAAGCTTTCTGATATGGCAGAAACTGTATCTGACATGCAAAAAGAATGGGAACCCAATTGTTAATTTTATATTAATACAGCAGAGATTGTTCTTTATTGAAACTGGGAAAGAAGAGTGGAAGAGAAATACCACATGAGAGGCTGTTACAGAAAAAAAAGGCAGGATAGGTTAAACCCACTGAATACATTAAGGCCAGCAAAGTAAACAAAGAAAAAAGGAAATATATGAGGAAAGATAAAGCAGTACAAGATTGTCCAAAAAAAGATAAAAGAGGCTCTGTTGATAGACACTGAAAGCAGAAACAGTAACACTGAAGGAAGACATGACAACATTTTATCAATTTTTTCAAAAATACAGGTAAAGTGCAATGAGGAGCAATGTCTGGAAAAAAATAAATCTCACCTTATTTTAGAGGAAGACAGAACACCTCCAAAACACTGCAAAAAAACCCCACCTTATTTTTCCAATGAAAGAAGATAGAACTTGATGCTTATTTTGTAGTAGCCAAATCTTCATGAGATTAAAGTAGTTGCTGAAAAATGAAGGAAGTTAAATTAACACATGCAATTCAAATCAGTGCAGCACAGATATGAGGAAATTAAATGGACAGCATGATATTTGGAGATATCCCTATGGTTCAATGGGAAGCAGAAATACCACAATCTGCTCTTGTTTCCATGGAAAACCTCCAGTGCAGTCAACTCTGCTGTTCTGAAGTTGCCACTCGAACCAGACACAGGAAACATGGCAAGCATTTTCTCTAACTGATCCTGTGCAGACAAGACCTCCCTTCTGCCAGGCAACACAGAATAAAGCACAAGATGGAAGATGCCTCTTCTCCTGTATGCATGGGACTAGATTTAATGATGGAGTATCATGGCAGGTAGTACTCTCCTCTGAAATGTCTTGGGTGGTGATTCTGTCAAAGTACTAAGCAGAAGTGTGCCATGAGGTAGATGCAGCTGGTAGGGGATGAACTTTGGTGACAAGACTGTATTTTCTGCTCCCCCACCCTCCCTCACCACCCTCACTCCTCCACTGGAATGGTTTCTGTTACTGGATCATTCCTGTGGAAATAGTTATTTCCGTATAAATGCAGACAGAGGAGATGGAAGGTTTTGCAGCCAAAATCTATCTCGTTGTGAAAGGGCTGTCTTACACTTATGCCAAACAGGGCAGAAAATTAATAAATTAGAGATAGGCAATGCCACAGATGATAAATTATCTACAAAGAATTCTCTCTACTTAGAAGCTGGAGCTTTTAACCCCGTCCAAAACACAAAACAAATGCATTCTTTATATAAGTTAAAACCAACAAACTGTTTCCCATACATCTTACTGCGCGGAAGAATTTCATAATGAAAAACCCACTGAAATCAAGTGTAAGAGTCCTCAAATACAGTGCAGAGTCCTAGAAAAACAATGCACTCATCCTGTGCAAATGGCACAGCTATCAGAACAGGTGTCTGTGGAGGCTATTTAAAGTATTGACTTCATAAATTAGAAATGAAGAAGCCTTTAAAATGAGTACAGATAATGGAAACAGTGCAAACTGAATTAAGGAGAAGAGGGGACACGGATCTATTTTTCATGATTCTCCAATAACAGGGAGAATCAAATCAAAACCTCTGCAGCAGCCCCAGGTTTGGCTCCAAGGGGCTGCACCCATGGCACTGTACAGCACAGTCATGGTTGGTGGGATCCTGTTGTGAGAGCAAAATACCAGAAACCAGCCAGACAGGATATGTCTGACCCACACAATTTGACTTCTGCTTTATGGTCTTACCAGCACAGTGACAATGTTTACTGGGAGAATGAAAAACATATGAGAGAAGAAAAATTGCATGAGGGAGCTGAACCAATAACCTTCTTCACTGTATTTTAGCTGAAGCACAATAGCTACTTCAAGTGTTTAGAAGCACTTTTTAAGTGAATTAGAATTTAACCCTGACTTCTTTGAGGAATTTATAGTTTAAAATTCATTTAACACTACAGAATTTTACAATCTTTCCCTTGGTGAAAATACTCAAGTTTTGAATGCCCTCAGCTCCCCTCCAAAGTAACTTCTGTTTTCTTTATATTTAATTCCTTTCTTTCAAAATCCAGGACAGTCTACTCATTCTGCAACTCTTTACCTGTTTTTCTGTCACATTGTTTGTACTCCAGGTTATCTCTTCAACTACTCACAGAGATTTCAGCCAACTCATTCTATTTGTTGGTGGCATCTTGAGCAAATTTATAACACAAATTTTGTGTCAGAAAGTATATATACATGGACAATGTTTTGACAGCAGTCAGTTTCTTGTGTAGTTGATAAGACTGTAAAATTTTGTCTATAGATGAAAAGCTTAGTTTGAGAGATTAGAGAACACTTCCAGATGTTTAGTAAATCAGGATGTTCTATAAACCTCTTTGTTTATCTGAGACACATTTTCAAAGTCACGAGGGGGAAATAAGGAAAACCAAACATCCCCCCCTTTATTAAGAAAGCTGAGATATTTCCTCTATACATGCTGACACTGTTCTTTGGATGGAGAAATTATTTTATAAAAAATGCACAGAAGAACATTTCATAGCATGGTTAAAATTGTAATGTCTTAAGATATAAAATACAATGAGAGGGTTTTGGGAGTGTACTTTCCATTAACCCATCTGATACACTAAGGAGGAAAAAATAACAAGCTTTCAGGCCCACAGATCATAAACAGAGGCAAAACATGTTTGGAACTGCAAATCAGCAGTGACACCTTTGTGTCCTAAATCTATGTGTGTGCAAGCACAGTGTGCCATTGTTACAGCATTATTAAAGTCAAATATTCTTAAGCAACCCAGGAGAAGTCTGGGTTTGGGTGTCAGCAGGAGTCTTCCCACCAACTTTAGTGGCTAGGTTGATGTCACCTTTGGTAATTGTCCCTGAATTTGGCCCTGAGTTGAGGGCAGCACTGGCCAGTTTCCCAGTGACAGCTTTGGGATTTCCCATCCCTTAAACTCAGGTGCAGATCATGGCTCTCTCCTGGCAATGAGATCTGGTAGCTCAAACTTAATTAAAGGTCAGTCCAACTTAAGGATCCAAGCAAAAATTGAATCCATGTAAAAATTGGAGACAAAAACCAAAAAGAAGTAGTTCTGCTCCTGTGGAATCTTCCCAGCCTGCTGTGGCAGGAGGTTTGTAGTCAGATGCTGGATGAGAGAAGCACAGCAGCAGCGACAGTGCACAGATGCATGGGTATGCCACAATATCTACTGGATTGCTTCAGGAACAGTGGGCTTGTATCAATTTCAGCCTAGTCCAGTTTAATGTCTAGAAGTGTCTCATCCAGCCTCTAAACTGCACTTTTTTTTTAATGAGAGCCTGTTAACAGCTACCAGGCATAAGCTCAAATAAAGGCCAATGGTTATGAGCTGATAACTATAGGGAGGCTAGATGTGAGAATGAATGTAAAAGTACAATGGGCTGGAAGGAAAAAAGAAAATAAGGTGTCTACATAATTTGCCAAGTTTCTACCAAAAAACCCCCACTTTCAAGTCAAAAGCACAACTACACTTGATTTATTCACTGTTGTTCACCTTGCTCCTACCTTTGCCTCTCAGCAGACTAAGCAGATTTTCATGAGTAGATTTCTTGTGTCTATGCCCACGCTCCATTCACATCTATATACATGAGCTGGAGTGGCATATGGCTCTTTAGGCAAACTGGATATCAGTTACACATAAAACCCAAATGTTATTTCCCTGGCTTTGGTGGAGTTACACACTGATTGTTTCAGCAGCACAGTACAATTTAAGTGCTAAACAAACCACAACAACACATGCATATTTTACTCCCAGTTTATTTTTTTCTAGGTCCCAGTTGGCATTTTCTCATTAGAAATATCAAATGATAGCTCAGACATTTGCTTGTATCACTTCTTTTGCTATGAGCAAAGTTTTGAAAAGCTTCAATTCTTCTCATCTGGAGCCCCAAATTATTAGCTGAAAGTTTGAGCTCCAGTTCACGTAACTTCAAGATACCCTTGCTCATGACTTTGCAATTACCTTAGTAATTTAACTGAATATCTTGAGGTTTTAGGTCTCTCTCTGTATATCTTGTGTTTTATGTCTCTCCCTTTTTGAAAGATCCTGAATCCCAAATATTCATGTGATTTTGTAGCTGGCATTTACTAAATTTTAAATCCATATTGAACCAGTTAGATCAGACATTCTTTTACCCTAATCCCAGTCAGACCAAAGCTTAGACTTCAAATTCCTGCACTTTGCCCTCTCAGATTCTAGATACCATTATGAAACTTCCAAATATGAGGAGCTGACCACAAATATTAGAAAGCTGCTTCAGAGATTATTCAGGTTTCATGTCAAAAACATACTATTTACTTCCTGTTTGAACTTTAAAAACCTCAGCTTCCACTCACTTATTCTTCTTGGGGCTTTGCAAGCTTTTTTAGAAGCTTTTCTCAGGTTGCTGTTTGTTAAAGAGGACTTGAGAGGACATCTGATTTCAATTTCATTTTGTTCCATATGCTACACTTTGTTAATGTGATTACTGCTTCCACATTTCAGTCTTTAATTAGAATTCGTTACCTGACAGAGCTTAGTTTCAACACCAAGTCCTTTCTCTTTTACACGCAGTCACAACATGTTCACAAATTACACTTCAGGTGAAAAAAAAAACAAACCTAACAACCAAACAAAAGAAAACCTTCAGAGTAAATTGCTTACAGAATAGGATAATAGGAATATAATATGCAAAGGAATTTTCCTTCCTATCAAAACTAAGCATATTCACTTCCAAGCCTTCATAGTCCAATTCATGGAGTTATACAAAGAGAAGAGCGGCGCCAACGCTGGTTGTAGCACAAAGATAACTGGAAACAGAATATATTTCTTTCTGCTTCCCTAAAGCCCGGGATATTCGGTTACAACTTGTGGATCGTTACACGTATTTTATTATTGCAAAAGTTTTACGGTTAAAAGAGACGCTGCCTTGGTGTAGGTGCATTCACTACGCACAGGTTTGCACTATAAAGAATATGACCGGAGCGCCAGAAGTGAACGCGCACCAAGCTGCAACTCGCTCGGGGGCTCCGCGTTTCTGGGTGCCGGCGGGGCACGGGGCAGCTGCCCAGACCGGCAGGAAAGCACAGGGCAGCCGCAGGTCGGTGTCAGAGCCGGGGTGACGATGATGAAGGAGCAGCCCCGATGAGAAGCAGCGCTCCTGTCCCGCCGCCGGACGGTCCCGCCCGGCCAAGGGCGCCCCCCAGCGCGCGAGGCGGGCGCTGCAGGCAGCGACCACCCGGGCTCCGCGCTCCGGGAGCGCAACCGGCGCCGCCGCTCCTCGCACCGGCCCCAGCCGCCCCCATCGCACCGGCCCCTGCCGCCTCCGCGGCGGCCGCTGCGGCCCCGCCGAGCCGCACCACTCCCGGCAGAAACACCTGTCCGGCCGCCGAGCGGCGGCGAGCGCCGCAGCCCCGCGCCGGCCGCTCCTCCCGGGGGCGGCGGCGGGGAGTCTCCCGTCGGGCCGCCCGCGGGGCTCGGGGCGCTCGGGGAGCGGGACGGGCGCGGGCGGCGGCGCTCGGGGCGCTCCTGCGCCCGCCGGGGGTTCCGCCGGGGCGGGCGCGGCGGCCGCACCTGCGGGCACTGAGCATGCGCGCGGCGCGGGGCACGCCGCGATTGGGAGCGCGGAGCCAGAGTGGGACGGAGCCGCCGGGAGCCGCTCCATGGGAGCCGCTCCATGGGAGTTGATGCCGACGCTGCCGCCGCCTCGGACCCCGCGCCCTGCGAGGATCCAGCTCCCGCCGGGGACTCCCGCCGGCCGCGCGGAGTCTTCTCCGGAGCCGCGGGCTGCCCGGAGCCGGGCATGACCGGGCGGGCGGCGGGGGCCAGCCGTGCCCCGCTGCCCCCTCGCCGGGGGCCGGGCGGAGGCGGCGCCGCCGCGCTCCCTGCCGCGCCGGGGGTGCGCCGCCCGGCCGTGCCCTGAGGAGCCGCGGCGGCGGCGGGGGGACGCGGGCGGCTCGGCGGCGGAGCGGCCGCGGGACCGGCGGCGGGGCGCGATGAGGGCGGCGGGGCGGCGGCGGCGGGGCGGCGGGGCGGGGCGGGGGCTCCGCCGGGCTTTCTAGGACGCCGGCGCCCCGCACACCCACCATGGATCTGCTGCTGTTGGTGAACACGAGCCTGGGCTCCCCCAACGAGTCCCTGGCGCTGCCCCCCGCCTCGCCGTCCTCCTCGGCCCTCCTGCAGCCGCCCTCCCCCTACTCGCCGGCGGCCGTGGCCGGCCTGGCGGCGGTGGTGGGCTTCCTCATCGTCTTCACCATCGTGGGCAACGTGCTGGTGGTGATAGCTGTGCTCACCAGCCGGGCGCTGAGAGCCCCCCAGAACCTCTTCCTGGTGTCCCTGGCCAGCGCGGACATCCTGGTGGCTACCCTGGTCATGCCTTTCTCCTTAGCCAACGAGCTCATGAATTACTGGTACTTCGGCAAGGCTTGGTGTAACATTTACCTGGCGCTGGACGTGCTGTTCTGTACCTCGTCCATCGTCCACCTGTGCGCCATCAGCCTCGACAGGTATTGGTCGGTCACACAGGCGGTGGAGTACAACCTCAAACGGACACCGCGGCGGATCAAGGCCATCATCCTCACCGTGTGGCTCATTTCAGCCATCATCTCCTTCCCGCCATTGATCTCCGTGTACCGGGACCCTGAAGGAGATGTCTTTCCCCAGTGCAAGCTCAATGACGAGACATGGTACATCCTTTCTTCTTGCATCGGCTCTTTCTTTGCCCCCTGCCTCATCATGGTGTTGGTCTATATCCGCATCTACCGCGTGGCCAAGCTAAGGACCAGGACCCTCTCTGAGAAGCGAACGATGCCAGAGGGGTCCTCCCAGACTGAGAACGGCTTGAGCCGCGCTGCCGGCGGCTGCACGTCCCTGAGGATGCAGCTGGGAGAGAACGGACATTATTCGGCGCACCACTGGCGCAAAGCCTCTGAGCTGGAGGACATTGAGCTGGAGGAGAGCAGCACCTCAGAGAGCAGGCGGAGGCGGAGCCGGGAGGAGCGTCGCCGCAAAAGCAAGAGCCAGTCCTTCTCCTACTCGTACTCCTCCAAGCACTCCAGTGGCCGCCTGTCCCGTGCGAGCAATCGCTCCATGCAGTTCTTCTCCTACCGCCGCCGCCGGAAGCGTAGCAGCATCTGCCGTAAGAAAGTTGCCCAGGCCCGGGAGAAACGCTTCACTTTTGTGCTGGCTGTGGTCATGGGGGTCTTTGTAGTTTGCTGGTTCCCTTTTTTCTTCAGCTACAGCCTCTATGGTATTTGCCGGGAGGCATGCGAGGTCCCCGAGACTCTCTTCAAGTTCTTCTTCTGGATTGGGTATTGCAATAGCTCCCTCAACCCAGTCATCTACACCATCTTCAACCAGGACTTCCGCAGGTCCTTTAAACACATTCTTTTTAAGAAGAAGAAGAAGAACTTCCGGCATTGAGCTGGAGGGATGGATTTGCCTCGAGCAGGAGTAGAGTTAACAGAGAAGGCTCAATGCTGGAAAAGAAGGGAGGGGAGAGAACGTGGGGCTTGGGCTTAGGGAGCGGGAAGAGGGCTCGCCCCCTCGGTGGAGCAGGGGGATGCTCTGGGGCACAGGGATGGTGGCAGGGGAGGCTGAGGGCACTCACCACGGTACAGAATGGTGACATGGAGCTGGGGAGCAGTGCTGGAGTGTGAAGGGGTGTAGGGGGAGGGAGTGACTGTGTTTGAACCCTAACAGAGGATATGGGGAGCCCACAGAGCAGAGTAGGCTGAGACACTGAGTTTGGGAGGCAGTGAGCTTTCATGGGCTCTGGAATTTTGTGGGGAAACAAAAGGAGACATCAGAAGGAGAGGGTTAAGTGGCAGTGGTGGTGGAGATTTGAGTATGTTATAAATAGGGCAGCTGGGGCCTATGGTGGGTTTGTCCCAGTAAGAAATTGGCTTTTACTGCTTGTGTGGGCAAGGAGAGTGCAAAGTACCAGGCACTGACAGTGTTTTGAGTTATGAAAGGATTTAAATGTTTGCCAAAAAACCCTAAAGAACAATCCAAACTCTTTTCTAAATAAACCTTTGTACTGTTAAAACCTTCTGAATCATGATTTTGCTCAAGGGATGAAGTCAAACAAAGCAAGGGGTTTTCTTTTCCTTTGGAGGGGTCTTTGCCTATAGATCAGGATGGGAAATATTTTTCCTATCTTCCTATAGTTTTTGGTTAGTCAGTGAGACAAATCCAGGAGTCTTTCATTTTTTCATTAAATATGAAAAAGGACACATATACCCCATGACCTCATTTCCTCCTGCTGGATCACCAGGCAGTAAATTCCTGCTCCATCCTTCTCAGATCAGTGACCTAAGGACCTTGCTGTCCTGGAGCAGATAGTAAAAAAAAAAAAAATTTCTGGTGAGCTTGCCTAACATTTTTTGAGATAAAATAAAAAAAAAAAAAATCAAGTTTCCACTTCTATGTGCCCAGGGGAGCTTTTCCTCCCCTTTTTTTTAGTCTCCCTTCAAAGGCTAATCTCAGGGCTGGATGCGTGCTCCTCATTCTCAGGCAGGCAGTTGAAGGCATTCTGATATGCAGGTTTTCAGAGGAAGAGCAATCGCCCCACTACTAAGGTCTTTAAATCCTTCATATTTGGAGTCTTAGAGCAACTAAATCCTTGCTATTTATTTTTTAATGAGAAGCATACATTGCAGATTGTCAGCGGCGTATGTGAACAAATCTCAAAAGGAGGTGCAGCCGTTCCAAACCTTTGGTGTTAATGTTGCTTGCTTTCCCTTCTTCTGTTTGCATTTCTAGTTTATGATTTTAGAGGATTTTCTTGGGAGGAGAGGCAGAAGAGGGGAGAATAGTTTGAAAAGTTATTAAAGCAAACTATATATCCCATGGGTTTATAAAATGTCATAAACTGCAATGAAGAAAATGAGAGACAGGGACTGGTGTCTGCATTCATCACTGAATGCATACCAAATGTAAGAGTGAGCTGAGCATTTACATCCCTTCTTCAACTGTGCAAGGTGTGTATTCTGTACATGGAGCAAATATTCCTCCTTTCTGTTTATCACTCCTTCCATAGGCAGCAGGATTTGGCATCTGCCTCAAATGCACCTTTCCACAGCGAACAGGTCTTGGAGGAAAGAAAGAGTGAAATCTAATGCCATATAAGACTTCTTAAAACAGCTGAATAGACTATATTGAGGAATCATCAGATATCCCCCTCCTTACTCCCTCTGTTCTGTCTGAAAGGTGTCTGTAGCCTCTTCTTGTGAATTCTCTGTAGCATAAGGAAAAAAGATAGAGCAGTCACTTGGTTTCATTAGTTTTTCATAATAAGCATTTGGTTCACTTAACCCTGGCAAAGGAGATTGTCAGTGGCTGAGGTTCTGGTTGTTCCTTCAATAGACAGTTTAACTCAAATTCAAGTGGGAGTTCTGCTGAGGTAGGGATTAGATGATTGCATCAAATGCAT
Organism: Zonotrichia leucophrys gambelii; assembly: GCF_028769735.1. Taxonomy (NCBI): domain Eukaryota; kingdom Metazoa; phylum Chordata; class Aves; order Passeriformes; family Passerellidae; genus Zonotrichia; species Zonotrichia leucophrys. Next base: position 2,871,084 of record NC_088173.1, read on the forward strand.
TAGAAGTTTGCTGGATTTCGCTAAGTAAACAACTGAGATATTTTCAAAGTCCTAAATCTGTAACTTATTGGATGCTTTCTTGAAATAAGGCTCAGAGTATGAAAAGATTTAAGCTTTGTTTAAATAACAAACAGTTTGGTACAAATGCATACCTGAGACAGATAAAGGAGAAATAAAAATAGCAACTGAGAGGACAAAATTACAAGCCATTTCTCTTTTGCAAAATGGAGAGTTCTTGTTAAAGTTAAGTCAAAAAGAGCTGAAACTAGCTCTTATTATTTGTAGGTAACAATGTAGCTAAAAAGTTCAGGTTTGTTTACTCTGAATAAACTATATAACCACCAGAGCAACCAGAGCAACATATGGTACCTGGCTACTACCTCTGAGCTCCTGGACAGCTTCATTAGAGGTGCCCATTCCTGCCAAATCAAGGTCTGCTTCTCTCACTTAGTGCTCCCTTAGAGGGGTTTCCCAGTCTGCAGACTCACAGTGGTTTGTTTCACGGTTGCGCTGCTTTTGAAATGAGCTCTGTGGCCTGCAAACACAGTCCTTCCCCCTCTGTTTTCCTGGTAGAATTCAAGTAGTATATGGAAATGAAATTCTGACAGATTTTAGTGGGCATAAAATATATATGAAATGACTGATGTGCCTTAAAAGTAAGTTCTTTGCAGTAAAAATATTCTGTGGTCATTATAAACATTAAAGAAATAATGCTTCTATTTTTTTTTTTCACTTCCAAATGTTTTAAAGGGATTGATGCAGATACTGAATATCTATAAGCAGCAACATAGTTAAAACCAGGGTATTTCTATGCTTTTCATTTTTCTCGTCACAGTTACTCACCTGATTCAATGTCTCAAGAGGGTCTTATTTCTTCTGAGCTAAACGAAAAGTAATATTCTTTAATAAAGATGTGCAGTTTGCACCCCTTTTAAGTGCATTTCCCTCTAAATTAGTCAATACAGACGATTTCTATAAAAATTGTTTTTAATGTAACTACTGAATATGCTTCAAGTAAAATGGGGCTGATTTACTTTTTTTAAATACAGTGGTCTCTTATTACTTGTAATAGCTGAAGACTGGAATTTGTAACATATTGTGTGGTGTTAACTTTCCATAAAAAGTTTTCAGCTCTGCTACTCACACTGTGGTTGTGCTTCTACTGTAAGCTGGCTAATAGTGTCTACAGGAGAAAAATAGTCTATGCAGCTTTTGCTTAAGAAAAAGGGAGAAGATATATGAAAAATGTGTTGAGTTGTTTCTTTGATCAGATATGATAAACTGGTTGAAACATCCCTCTCTACTGTTGTGGAAGAATGAAATATTGCTACTAAGCCATATCGATTTTAACAAGTTCTTGATCTTTAACTCTTCATTTGCTCATTTCACCATGAAGAAACATTTCTGTCATTCTTAAGTGAGATGTTGATGTTTCATTTTCAATTTTCTGAGTGGTGCTGTTGTTGGCTGGGTGTTGAAATATCGAACAGTGTAACTTAGCTGGGATGGGAACTCAGTGCTGCTGTCCCTCAGCCACCTCTGTGGGAGTTTTGCGTGAGAGAGAAATGCAGAATTAGCCTCTTCAGGGCTTGAGGCAGATGGAAGAGGCCTTATAAATAGGAGATTTGACAGGATCACAACTTTAAATCATTGTCTGAAATAAGAATCAGGCCCTTGTTGTTGTTCTGTGCCATCTCTGTTCACAAGAGTCATGTTGCTGCGAGACCACTGGTGGTTTCTGACAAGCAGGTCTGAGATGAAAGTCTACATGCAGCTTTGCGCACATTGGCCTGTATCATTCTTTGTGAGTAATCCCAGAAAACTTGAGTGGAATTTACGTGTGAGTCAGGAAGATACTCACAGTGGGCAGTGACTTTAGGAACTTCCTCAAACGTTGGCTCCTTTTTAGTAAACATGCCAGAGGAATTTAAGCAAGCGCTGTGCGTAAATGTAGGAGAACAGAAGGAATGCAATCCTCTCTGCTTAACTCTTGACTACTGTTCAAACCCATAGAAGATGTGGATGAGGGGTTTTTTGACTGTATATTTTTAGTATGAGCTGTGTGAAGAACATTTGTGATTACATCTGTTTTCTGAGAAGAAAGCTGTTGGTCTGTGAGGGTTGGTATTGGCTAGAATAGCATGTGAGAATTGTAAGGATTTTGCAGGAACTGTTGGTAATGAAACCCATTTCAGTAGAGGGTTCTGACCCTAAACTATGACTGCTCTCTAGAAGGAGAGAATATCTACAAGCTGTGCAAAAGGAAGACCAGACGCTGTCTGTGAGTTTGTTTTTATGGTTGCTCATTTCGACCTTGTTGGTGAGCAGAAAGCAACTAGATGCTTCAGAGAAAAAGCTCTAATTTGGAGGGGGAGCAGTGCATGAGGAAATGGCTACCCACAACACTGAGGGAATTCATATTTGCATGCCTTCTTTCTACTGTGGAGAGGTAAAGTAGAGGAAGCTGCCTTCTTCATTGCACAATATGCAATGAAAAAAGCTGCCTTTTTCATAACACAATGTTTATTTGTGTTCCAGATCTGTGGGTCACCTGGGCCACACAAAAGATGTCACAGGAGAAAGCAGAAAGAGGATTGCTCACTTCAGTGTTCAACACCAAGCTTAAATTTGTCCTTTGTCCTTGAAATTAAGCCAAAAACACAGTTTGGCACTTGGGCCCAAAGGCTATGTAGCATCAATAATGGTACACTGAATATAGTCTAGTTTTAGCAAAAAGCATCAGTTCATATTATACACCCTGCACATCTCTGTTCCAGGGCAGAAGTAGGAGAGTCTGACACTTAAGTCATGTGAGAAAGGAATAATCAGCACTTTGAAGAGTCACAGGTATATTGAAAATATACCTAGATCCAATTCTGATAACAGAGCTGGCTTTAGTTTTGTGTTTTGTGGGTCCCAATCACTTTGAGCTCATAAGAAAGAACTGGGGAGGTAGAAAACAAGGAAATAGTAGAAATGCTTCTTCTCAAGGAAGCAGAAAGTGGCAAATTGCTCAGGGTCATGTTCAGATGTTTATGGCAGCCCCACTCCAGTGGGGTTGGGAACAGTTACTGGGTTTTGTGGGAAAGGTTGAGGTGTCTTCCACTCACAGTGACTACCACACTTGATCTGAGCTGAGGAAATATCTACAGCTGGTACATTGCCTAGGTTTGAAGTGGCAGCCCTTAGAGTGCAGCAGAAGATGTTTTAAGTAGTTTATCTCTCCTCTGGCACATGTTCTTCACTATCCCAAACATTTTTTAATTCAATTGCACAAGAGTAGATAAGGTAGAGAAAGATTGTCAATCTTACAGAAAAAAAAAAAAGGCAAAGAGGGTTGGAAAACAGTAGGTAATAAAACCCTGTGTCTTAGTCCTGACATAACACCTTACCATAATACCAATCTTTTTTCCCCCACTCCCCTTTTCTTTTGGAAAACAGAAATTCATGCAAAACTGCAGAAGCTTATTTTAAATAGGCTATACCAATGATACTGTTTACACTAGAAAAAAGAGCTTTTCTGTCAGTAAGTAGCCTTCTGTTGTAAAGCGATTTTCTTTACTACACTTGTCTGAAAAATCTAATGAAAGGTAGATCAGCACTTAATTCAATTTGTCTATATGTACCTCTCTTAACAAAAATGCTTTATTAATGGTCCTGAATGTAAAGGACACAAATGAAATGTAGCTGCCTGCTACATCAAAATCAATTAGTTGTGTTTCAGCATTTTTGTGAACAGCAGTCATTCATTTTGCATGATGCTCTTTCCTGATAGCTCTCTGCTGACAGAGAAAGCTGTTCACCCTGTTGACAACAGGAATAAAATGAGGATTCATATTTGCCTCCATTAGCTCTGTTAAGTGTCCTCTAATACACTAAAAAGCAGGCTGCTAGAGATAGGTCTTCTGGTGTGATGTCTAGAAAGTGACATGGATCAGAGAATTAATAACCCGACAGGTTCCAAGATGTACAGCACCCTTAATTGAGAGGCTCACCCCAGGCTGCAGGGACATGCTTCACTTGGTTTTGTTCTCTATGCCTTTGACCCAACGTTGCAAATTATTTGCTCAGTAGTGGAACATTTTCAGCACACCATCCCTTTCAACCTCATCTGCTGGAGTAAGAAATTAATACTGAGGTCTCCCACTTCCTCACTGAGTGCTTTGGCCAATAGACTATTTATATAGGTGATGCAGCTAAAATGCCTTTCCTTTTGGTACATAAATGTTTTATTTGATCGAGCTTTTTATCTTTCAGTAGACTAACACTCTTGTTCCACAAGGACATTCTCTATCTGGAAAGCAAACACATGTCAAATACTTGGAGGAATATTAGAAATCCTGAAAAACCCCAGCCACTCCAGGTAAATTTTAAAAGAAAACACCACAGCTGAACTAAGAAAAAGGCTTAATCTTGTCTCTGGTGGGGCTGCCCTATCTGAACCCCCCTACTACTCTGGTGTGCCTCTGACCACATTTGGTGCAGTGTGTGGAGCTGTTCTGTTGGCCCCCTGCAGCTGTACTGAGAGGAGCAATTTCAAGTGTCCAGCAAAGATTAGAGAAGTTAAACACATGCTTATTGAATCATTTCACATTATAGCAGACACTCTCACTTTGGCTTTCTGTTCCCTTTTTGCACTCTTTAAATTAGCCCTTGCTTCCAATGTGACTGCCACGCACAGCCCGTGCTTGCAGTACCTTACATCCAATGCCTCATGCCTGACCTACAAGGGGCTGATGACACCCTCCTCCTCCTCTCAGCTGTGCTGGAAGGGCTCTCCAGAAGACTCTCCATGAGTCTGTGCTGTATTTGAGTACCTGGAGGAGCAGGAGTTACTGCAAGTTCTTGACTGATTCCAAGCCACGCTGTTTTATCACTGGTAAATGCTTGTGTGCAGAGATTCAAAGTGTCTATAAATGTGCATTCCCTGAGGTTGGCACTGATTTGTTTACATCAGCAGCAATTTCTGTAGGTAATTAAAGGGAGAGTTTTAGTCAATCCATCAGATACTACTTTGGATATGCCACATGGAACATCAGAGAAACATGATGTGTTGTTTCAACAACACAATTAGCAATAGAAGTGATTAAAGATTCCTGGATGGCATGTTTTTTCTGTAAAAAAAAAAGAATGCAGCTCAATGAAATCTGATTGTTCTTTAAAGAATGTGTCTGTTTTACCCAGTGAATAATGGAAACCAGGAGACCTTTAATCAGCTTCTGGGGGCCCAAGTGCTGGCTGGCCTGGCTGCTGGGTGAGGTGCCAGAGAGCCGAGACTTGCAGGCTCCTGGGCTTATGGACACTCAGCTGAGCTCCATTATCACAGCATCTAAATGCTTCAGAACTTCTCTTATACTTAGTCTGTCAATGCCTTGATGCATTAAGGAGTGACTGCTTTTTTTCCTGATGAGGAACTAAAAGATTAATGGGAGTTAGGTAGGTAGATCATAAAAACCTTCTGGTTTTTGTGGATCTTTCCAGTTGCAAGCCCATTATTGATTGTCAGGCCCTTGCTAAGCTCCAAAGTGTACAGTCTCACCTGTGCTTTAAAGTTCTGCTTCTTCTCCCTCTTTGATTGCCATAGGCCCACAGAACTTGCACACAAATCCCACCAGGTTACCCAAACTCAATGTGCCTCTCCTTTGCTTGTCCCCACTGGCAGGGAGCTCATGCAGTTTGGATATTGCAGAATAAGGAAAAAGGAATGTACTACCTCCACTTTGTGGGGGCACAATGATATTGCTGCCCTTTCTTTAAGGTCTGTGGTGTTTTAGTCACCAGTGTGCTGGAATCACACTGCCATTTCTGGGTGCCTACTTTTACTGTGTGTTGAACAAGTTCCCTCAGGGCATAATTGACCTATGTCTTATACCCCAAGGGAGTGGACTTTTTATCTACTCCTGGCAAAGTACAGAAGTCACAAATACTACCTAAAAAATAAAATTACCAAAGATCCCCCCAAAACTAGTCCATTGATACAGCCAATCTCACTTATAGGTTAAGGCTCAAACTCATGTAAATTTAAAAATAAAGAAAAAATTTTAAGCCCAGGGATCTTGCATATCTCCCATTTCTTTTAGTGCAGGTCTCTCAGGATACAATCTGGATCACTAGATTCTACTTTTCTCAGACTTTGAAGGTCACCTCCCTTGAGGTCACTGAACCTATGTCTTCAGTAATGCAGAAATTTCCTGGAAACTCCAATGAATGTTTGAGAGTCAAGAAATAACAAACATGATTCCAACACTAGGCAGGATGAACTCCCTCTCTGGAAATGTTGTTGGGAATGAACATTCAGGGCTGGGCTATGTATATTTCTCAGGCAAAATTATGACTATAGAGGGATCTTGAGTTCCAGGTGAATGTTTTGTACAGAGGAGGCTTCCTGACAGTATTCACCACCTTCAGAGGTGTCAGTCAATGTCTGTCAAACTCATGCTTGTCATAATAAGGAATGGGCTTGTCCCCAGATATGTTTTTAAAGGGGGGAAAAAAAGAGGTAAAAGTAATTCTATAAAAATGTAATCATGCATAGAAAATATGAAAGGAAAAGGAACCTGTCTGCTGCTGAAGACTTCAGCAGCAATTCATTCTTACCTAATTCTGCCATATCCAGCTAGGGATAACTGATGGTCACATAGGTTGAGGCTGCCCTCGGGTTACAATGCTTTCAAAAAGTGTCATAACATTTTGTGTGTTAAATAGATTTCTGCTGTGGTAACAATTACTATTAATTAATAACAGAAATTGTGCTCTTTTTTTCTCCTTCCAAGGAGAAACAAACAGAAGGTATTTTACAGGACTACAAAAATAGCTATTCCTTTTCTACTTTGGTAAGGCAAGAAAAAAAAAGGAAATAAAAGAAAGAAAAGAAAGTAGGAACAAACATATTAAATAGGCATTAGGAATTAGGAATTTAGGACGCAGATTAACTATTTCCTTGTCTGATTCATCAAGCACAACTCAATAATTAACTCAGTGCATTTACTGATCAGTGAGGTTTTATGTGTTATGTAATAAAGTATCTCAGATGCCCAGAAAGGCTGTGCTGTCTGTCCTCAGAGAGTTTCAAGGCCCAAGTGGATAATGCCCTGAGTAACCTGGTCTGGCCTCACTGGGGACCCTGCTTTGAGCCCAAGACTGGACTGGAGGCATTCTGAACCTGAATTAGTCTGTGATTCTGGGACCTGTTTCTTCCCAGTAATAAACAAAAGAAAAGTCCCAATATCTGGGTAGCATCAAAATGATATTCTGTAGAAAGTTGCAGATATACTGCTGAAGGTGGGTAAATCCTTAGGCCATTTGAATATTTAGATCTCTAGAACTTTTATATCTGCTGTGTGCAAATTCTGCCTACCACACATTTGGCTGGATCCAGGGCACAAACCTTTTATTTATTTAGAATAAATCTAGCAACTAAAGAGCTCTACAGCATGTTCCCTACCCCTGCTAAATCCCACTCCCCCACAGTTCTTAGCACTGCAGAGGCACGTAAACATACAAATATTTTACAAGCATTTTCTTTAGAACTCCAAACAAAATACTGGTTTGGGTTTATTTGTGTGTTTTTCCCAAGTAAAACAAACTACACTTATGGCCAGGAGCTCAAATGTGTCTTTCTGACCCACTGGCTCTGAAATGGTGAAGAATGTAGTTCATAAAGCACCAAGTCACACCGTAGCTGCTGTGGGTGGCATGAAAGCAACAAGGAAATGATTATATTTCCGTAACAGCTGAAGACTTTAGTTAAAACCTGAGCAATGGGAAATCTCTGGCATGTTGCTTCATTCCTCATTCATTTTTGCATGGAAGGTGTCTGACCTTTCTGTAGAAGTGGCATTTCTGAAGATCAGGGGCTAGCTGAAGAATTTATGAATATGTTGTCATGTTTGGAATTGGAAATCCTTTTCTTCCTTTCAAAATGCCAGTAATATTTCTGACATGACTATGATGCAGATGCTATTGTTGGGCATAGCAATACAATTGTTGCAAGGATTTTTTTATTTTTGTTATTGTAAGTTATATGGTTTGTTATTTGTTTCCCACTAAATATATCACAGGGCCAGAGAATGCTCTCAAAACACCATTATAATCCTTGATGCAGCTTGAAAAAGTAGAAGTAAAGGTATATAATTCTTCTCTGTGTCTGCCCAAGGAAGGAACAAGGTTCCAAATCTGCAGCAAGGTGTGAGCAGCTGGTGCTGGATTCTCTGCTCTGTGCGCAGCACTGAGGCAGCTGAAGCCTGCCTGGGTGAGGGAGGGGTGAACCAACAAACAGCCTGACAAAGCCACAGACTGCGTTTTCTCCTCCAGCCAAAGGCCTGACAAAGCCACAGACTGCGTTTCCCCCTCCCTAAACTTTCATGGGATCAACAGAGTAGAGGTTCCATTGCTACAACCGACAAATATGCTGTTCTGCTTAGTTCTAAAACCCATTTCTTTCTGCCCATCTCCACTGCTTTTACAAAGTTCCAGTGTGTCTTAAAAGCCCTTGATATTATTTGCATTCCTACCTGGCTTCAGAAAGTTCAGAAAACCCTTTGAGACTCTATTCTGCCGTGATGGTGACTCCAAAAATGCTTCTAAAACCCAGAAGTTTTATTTAACCTTTGATAAAGGTGTAAGGTAAAAGTGTTACTTCTGGGCCCAAAACTTTTAGCACTGTTTCATAAGAGCAAATGGAGAAAGTATCCAGGCTTGGACAAGGATTTGGTCTAGTTCCATTGCTGGTCTCTAGCCCAGAGTGCTAAATGCTCTGAGCCTTTGAACCTTTACATCTTTAATATACAGGATATGCACAATAATACTTCATTCATAAATACTTTGGAAGTTATGGACAAAAAATTGCTGCAGAAGTCTTAGATCATTATATAATAAAGATCCTGGATGGTTATATAATAAGGACTTGGAGACAGTCACTGAGTTACCACACACTAAGGAGTTCATCTGTCCTCTGGCTTTGCTTTAAGTTATTTGAAGTGGTGAGAGTTGCAGTATGCATTATCAATGTCTGGAAGTACCTCCAAAAACTTTGAGTTTTCTATTTGATGTACCTACAGAAGACATTACAGAACTGACCATTTTTCAGTGGATGTGTCAGTCTCTTTTCCCAGGTAACAAGTGAAAGGACAAGAGGAGATGTTCTCAAGGGGAGGTTTAGACTGACTGGAAAAATTCCTTCACCTAAAGGGTTACCAGGCCTTGGAACAGCCTGCCCAGGGAAGTGGTTGAGTCACCACCCTGGAGGAATTTAAAAGATGCATAGATGTGGCACTTAGGGATGTGGTTTAGTGCTGGACTTGGCACTGCTGATTTAATGGCTGCACTCAAGGGTCTTTTCCAACCTGAATGATTCTATGATTTTAGCTAAAGGCCAGAACAATTTTTAGAGGAAATATTTTGCCATGTATTTTGTTGCTTACCTTAAGTTGCTATTATTTGTAAACTTTCAGTGCAGAAGCCTCTCACTGTCTGTGGTACCGTGTTGGGAAGGAGGTATTAATCTCTGCACGAGCTGGGATTCTGGGAACAGTGCTTGCATTGAGACTTTGATGTTTCTAAAGCAGGTCCTGTTTTGGGGTTTTTCATGTGCAATCCTTAGAAGCCTGGTTCCTGCTCAGGATACAAATAATGACAAATTGTCTGAATGTGAAAAAAAAAAAAAACACTGGAAAGATAAATGTCAACATTTTGTCTGCATATATCCAGAAAACTGCACTCGTGAGGCCTCCAAATCAGTGTGCTCTGTTTCTGTTCTTTGAAGTTATTTTTGTAACTATTTCCCAAGCAATTGCACATCCTACGACGAGAACTACATATGTCCCAAGATTAAAATATCAGAAATAAGCCATTTTTAAACCTTTGATGGTCAAAACAAATGATGAGTGCTTTCTTTATATGCTAGCTGAATTTTCAACACATACACCTCAGTAATGATGCTGTGGAAAAATAAAGTACAGTTCAGGATAACAATATGTTTTTATTTGGTATTGTTAAAACTGTAAATTGTCCTCTTTGATTTAGTGCATACATAAATTTGTCATGTCCTTTTAAAAGTTTGATTTTTTTGGGGGTGTTTTTTGTGGTTTTTTTTTTTGTTTGTTTGTTTGTTTTTGGGTTTTTTGTTTGTTCAGGTTCTATTTTTATTCTTTTTTAAAGAGCAAACATACACACACAGCGGCAGGTAAATATTTCCATGGATAGCCTCAGGGTCCCTTGGCAGGAATGTAATTGGCTGTGCACTCTCTGTAACTGAATTGCCTTCCTTAATGATGGTATATTGGCTTTATAGGCCCCTGACTGCTTCTCTTTAATACCCATTAATTTTCATTTTACTTTTTTTAGTGAATGCCCCTTTCTCTTTTTCTTCCTTCATGTGTCATGCCCGTTTCACAAACTCCCTGCAAAGGTGAGGTGAGTGCAAGGAAATAAAGCAGCAAAATGACTGCAAGCTGGCATTTACAGACTCCTGTTCATTTCAAACGCACGAGTCCTGCATGGCAATTGAATGAAGTGATCTCAGAGCCCAGCAGCGCACACAGGCTCTGTCCTGTCACTCACAACTCCATCCCCCCAAAGTAAAAGAGGTGCTGCTGCCTTATTATCTTTTAGATTCATATATCTGCAACATTCTTATATAATTCTTGCTTTGGGTGAGTATATCTGGGGATGAATTTGAATAATACATAAAAAAAAGAGAATACCAGTCCTTCAGTGTGCACCAGCTACAGATGGCTGCTTGTCCATCAATCTCACCTTCCAGATGGGGCCTAGGAGAAACCAGCCCATAAAATAAACATCATTTAATCACTGATGAAATTATCCAGGGCAGATTATTTGGGTTCTCCTCCATTCTTTTAGGCTTCAGTTCTGTACAGGAAAACAGTATGTGACATTTCAGCTCCCAGGGTGTTGAGAAAATTAGTGTTTAGGTAAACTGGGCTCTTAAAGCTGTAACTGTGGCTTTGCTGAAGTTATGATTAAAATAATCTGGTAGAAACAAACAGATTCACCATATGTAACACCAAAGCATCATTATTTTATTACTACTTCTTGCAAAATCAGGTAGAGAAATACTGAAGAATTTACAGCTCCAGTCTTCTTGTGCTGCAACACAGCCTTATGGTATTGATTAGCAAATCCTATTCAGAAAGTACCATACATTTGTGAAATGGAGATGTGCTGTCAAAGAGAACTCATTTTGCATGGGCCAGCTATTGATGGTTGCTCTAGAACTGATCCATCGCTGTAGTTGAATTCTGGGGCTCGGGGGGGAGAAAGGCAAAGAGCTCTTACCTTGTGAAGGCGGAGTTAAGCTTTACACACCTGCTGTGTTCAGCTGCTCCACAGCTGGTGCCTCCTCTGCTCTGAGGACAGTGGCAGAGCTGCTGGGGGGTTTTGGGAAGGGAGCACGCAGGTTGGGGAGATTGATGGGCAGCAGCACTTTGCAGGAGCACTGCGGGGCAGCAGCCGAGCTGAGTGGGTTGCCCTGTTCAATGCACCCAAAGCTCGGAGCCTGCTGCTGCTGCTGCCCGGCAGGACAAAGCAGGGAAATCCCCTGGGAGGGGAGACAGACAGACTTCCACGGAAACCCTGGGTACTGCAGCAGCTTTGGGAGGTGGGTGGAGGTGTTACTAGAAGGACCATCTGATCAGGATGGAAAGGGAGGAAACAAGCTATCACTAAAGTCACCGAAGATGGGAATCTTTCACTCCTGTTTTTGGAGGAGTTTTCCTGTTTTCACTCCTGATTTTTATGCTGTGTCTCCCCAGGTTATGATGTGTTTATTCTTGTAGAAATGTTCCATTTACATATATCTATAATGCTAGGAAGTGGGGAAGATTTTCCTCTATGCTATCCCACAGATTATAGTCAGTTTTCAAAGACATTTTGATGAAAACAATTAATTAACAAAATTGGAACTCTTAATTGTACCAGTGGCTGCCTAGCAGGAGAACTGGAGTTAGTTTTCAGTGTTATTTTCCCATTTTGACAATGTTTTTTTACTGCCTTAGTATTTCCTCTTTTTTTTTACCAAAAGGAAAACAAAAAACAATATTGGGAAAAACTCTCCCAAATCCTATGACTGAAAACTCCTTTCTCTATATTTTATTCCTTTGCACTTGCCTTCCCACTTTTACTGGGTTTTTTTATTTCCAATTTGACTACAGAAGTGTGGAGAAAATAAAGATCCTGAAAAAAATTTAAGAATTTAACAATCCCTTTTCTTGAAAAAGTTCATAAAATCAAAACCAGACAAACAGTAGGAAGAGTGGAATGAAAACAACTGATGACTAATAAGTCACTTGTTGTCAGAATTTTTTTTTGTGAGGTATCAGAGTTTCTAGGCTAGAAACCCTCATTTTCCATTTGAGCTCAGAGGTGATAAAGTAAGTACCTTATAGGCACTTTTCTGCCCTTGGATTTAATCTTGAATAACTTTTGTAATGTTTTTGTTGGAATCTGGAATTCCCCAAGGTTAACTTGACAAACCACAACTCTCACAGGGCAGACTACCAAGCACAGGGCTACAACACAGCAGTTGCTGGCTCAGACAATGAGCACTGGTTTCTTTGGAAAGTGCTGCTCCATCAGCAGGGCAAAACTCAAGGTTGCAATTTAGGTAACTTCAGTCTGGACTTAAAAAGTAACTTTATACATTAAAGGTGTAACTTTGGGTTTTGAAAGCAAAAAGCCCTATGTTCAATCTCTTTGCTTGGATTATAACCATTTTCCATTGTTATAGTTTAGCAGCTTTTGAAAATATTTTCAGGAAATCTTTTGTTGTCATAAAAGAATACCTTTTTTATTCAGTCCCTGCCATCAATACTTTATGTTTTCATAATTTGTCCAATCAATAAAACATTTACTATCATTCAATCAGAATAAAATGTTCAGGATCATCTACTGTACATTGCTTGATTTGTGACAGCTGTAAAGCCAACTGATCAGCAAGATGACTTTTTAATCATATGCACGGATGAAAGTATTTTACTGAAAAGGAGACATAAAAAATAAGTAGATCATTATTACTGAAGCACAGATTGCTTTATATTTTTATCTTCTAAAATGCAGCTGAGAAGATCATTATTAAGAAGAGAATGTCATTTTTCAAAAGCATTTGTGGCAGTAACATCTAGTGAGGCTTTTTTATTAACTTCAAGTGGGAATGTCTGTTACATAATACTAATCAATTGTTTCAGGGCAAAAAATTCAGAGGTAAATGATGAAGAGAAAACATTTTAGAGGGCATATATTCAGAAAGTTGTTTTAGAAACTGCTACAGAATTGGAATTAGAGATTTCCTGTGTTCTGTATAGTGGATAGTAGTGAGTAGTTTTCCTCAGATAAAGTATATACATTTGGTACATGATCCAAGTACTTTCATCTTACTCAGATATGGAGGCTATTTCTTTGTATATAGATATGAGATTTCAAGCTGTAGAGATAATATATTAGGTATGGGCAAGAAGTCCAAAAGAAAAAAGTTTTCTTCTCAGGGTGGGATGTGTAGAACTGAATCCATTCCAGAATGTAAAGGGAGAAGTTAAATTTCATTTATAATTGTGAATCCATGTTTCAAGCTAAGCCACTGAATTTTATCTACTTCTCTGCCAGTAGCCATGACACTTTTATTTCTTTTTATTTCACCTTCTCCCCAGTAGGCTTCCCTTATTGGCACAGATAAATTCCCATATCAAAGACAATTTCCAGCTGACTTTAGGACAGTTGTTATTTAATTGGCCTCTTTAACAGTCTTTGTCACTAAAAGCTTCTGAAAACTCTTGTATTTGAAAAAGGCTTTGGGGCAAATTCCCTGCTGATATTTTTCTATGGAGTACACTGGTAACTAATTGCACCTAGGAAATTCCACTCTCACTGCAGTATGCTAAAATTCTTTCTCTCTGATAGCTTGGAAAAACTTTGTGAAAATAACCAACACCAATGCCCTGGCCCAGCACCAACAACAACCTCACAAGCCACAGCATCCATCTTCTCCCCTAAGCTGCTGAGGAGAGCTGCCTGAAAGAGGTCCTGGGCCTAGAAAGCACAGCCTTTAGCAGGAGACAGGCTCCTTAGCCTGGCTGAAAAAGGACAAATTGCTTTGCATCTCCTGGCACAAGGATTTACTGAAGACAAAATTACCCCAGTGCCAACAAGTAGATCAAAATCTGCTTTAGTTTTCTGAGGGTTGAGAGGCCATGAGGAGAGTTCAGGGTAGAGGCAGACATAGCCTGTTTCATGATTACAAATTTTCCCTGTGTACCATAGTTATTAAAGACCTGTTGATTGACAGGTGGGCAGTGTGTACATTTGTGCTTCAGCGTACACAGGTGAGCAGTGCCATGAAATACTGCTCATTCAGCTGGAAAGCTGCAGGGATAATTGGGCTTGACTCAAAAGGAAGTAGAAACTAGAACAGGAGAGATAATTTTGGGATACTGTATTAACAAAAGCAAAAGGAGGTCATTTTTCTGAGTATATTTTCACACACAGCAACCTAAATCTGACAAGCCATCACAAATGCCAGGCACAAAGATATTTGCATTTCTAAACACACCAAGTGCTTAGAAGCTAAATTCTTTTTCTGTAAGATCGTGGGACCTTTGTGAACAAAGCCAATGCCAAGAGCTGCCTGTAGAAAACATCTCTGTTAAGAGCTCTATTCTGAACCTTTTTGCATCAGAGCTTTATTTTTATCATGTGCCCTTGCACACATGTTCCCTGCTAGCTCAGGAGGGCATAATCCCACATAAAACAGATTCCCAGGACACTAAGCAAGACTCAGTTAAGGATGCACTTCTGGTGTGTCTGAAATGGTTCTGTAATAATATTTTTATGCTGACATATATGTCATCTCACTGATTCCTTCAATCACACTCTTGATATAAGGCTGTAAGCAAAATAATCCTATGGACAAAGACATGTATGGATTTGAACTTTAAAACAAGAAACTTTTATATGACACAGTGGGAACACTCATATACAGCTACTTCTCTGGACAGAGTTGCCTATCACAGGTTTGTTCTCTGTGCTGAACTCTAGTGATTCACAAACTCACAAATTAAACCATTTTCTCCCTTATAAGTTAAGAGGGCAGAAAGTTCATTCAGTGTAAGTGGGAGAATATGAATGAGCATCTGCAACAAAATGCATGCTAACCACAATGCTGCTGGAAAAATCTTGGTGGGATGGATGGGGTAGGAACATATATTTTCCAGGTGTTGGGTAACTAATCAAGGTTCAGGAGGATCCCTATGTCTCCTTGGTCTTTACAGGAAAGGTAAATTCAGGGTAGAATTTATGCTTTTTTTTTGGTCTGTTACTCAAGTTCTATGCAGAAATAATTTGAAACATTTCTCAGGGCTTTCCTCTAACCACAATCTTCAGGATAATCTGACAGGAGAGGGCCACTCTTGCTCTTCTTCCATGCGGAGAATAATTCAAGTTTCATTTTGTCCAGAGCAAAGTGTAAGACAGGAATTCACTGAAAGAAAGGGAAGACATGAGCTTCAGGCATGGATTCACTAATGCTCATTCTGAAGCAGGAAGAAAATCACAGTTTCAATGGCCCAGCAAATAAGGAATTATGTTTGGTGGGGAACAGTTTTGACTAAACTGAGTGAGAGGCACAAACAGGCACAGAGCTCACAGCACAGCTCTCTGCCCAGGCAACAACTCACCTGGAGAATGGAAGGGAAACCTTCCACAGCCCTGAAAAGCAGGTGGGAGAAGGGAGATATTAACCTATTTCCAAGTGCCTTTGTGTGAGTAATGGCTGTGGCCCCAGTTTTGGTTGAATTCAAATTGCTCTAAAGAATGAGGACTGCTCACTTTGTGAGTCCCAGCAAACCACCCCTGAGTCCCAGCCCAGGCTGTAGCAGGCAAGAAAAAGAAGCAGAGTTGCTTGGAGAACTCTCACGTGGAAGTCCTGCAAGGAGGATAAACAAAAAAAATCTCACAATATATTAATTCCTGCATATATTAGGTGAGATCACACAAGGGCACATCTGCTGAGGGGCTTCAGCCTCACGCTGCTTTCAGGTCTTACAGGCAGAGGAGATGAAACCTGACATCTGCAAATGCTTGTGGCAGAGCCTTCACAAGCAAAGCTTGTGTGTCTAAACAGATTGTGCATACACAGGATTTCACCAATACCTGATGGCATGTCCAAGAGGCACTTTATGAAGGATTTGTTCCACTGCTGCTTTAAAAAATGCTCCCTCTCTATCACAGGGATTGTTAACCTCTAATACCAGTTCCATCCCTATATTTTTCTCTCTCCCTCCAGAACAGACTTAGCTGTGTGCATTTAAAGAACCCTTACTACATAATAATAATAAAAAAACTTCATCCTTTATACTCCTACTGTTAGTTTTCATCCACTGAATGAAGCAGGGGAATAAGGAAATTAAATGCTCTTTGGTTTTGAGATTGTTAGTGAAATTATGCAGACAGATCATTTTCCAATCTTAAACCTAAATAATTCAGTTGCCATAGGATCAAAGTATGTGTTACACTGCCCTCAGTTTTCCAGGTGTTGAATCATCCCTATTCCCTCCAGCACATTTTCCCTCTGATTTGGTAATGCTCATAAAGGCAGTTGGCATTGGGTAGGGCTGGCATTCAGGCTGCTCATTGTTCTAAGCCCGATGTTCTTTCCTCCTCCTGTAACCATTTACACTCTGAGCAGTGAAACCTTTCCTTGTGTGCACGTCTGTGTGGGCACCCAGGGCAAAGTCAGGTCTCTTGCAATCATACAGCAAATACTGCAAAATGGCCTCATTTTTCTTGTTCCAAACTGAAATTAATGGAGGAGATACAATGACATACCAACCAAATTCAGTCAGTAGTGTTACTTATGTTCACCTTCTCCTGATATATCAAAAAAAGATGCATTCTGATAGAAAAATTAGACTTTTCAGAGTGAGGGTCTGGTTTATTGGCAGTGTTCGAGAATCAGTGGAGTTGAACATCTGATAAACTCGGAGGTTACAAGTCCAGGACCTTTTCTTTCCCATTGCATCTTTTGCAAAGCATTATTCTACAGAATCCTACAAAGCTGCCCAGTTAACAAGGATGAGTCAGGCCCCAGCAATTGTCTCCAGTTATTTGCTAGCAGAAAGTAAAGTATCTCTTGTTCCATTCCATAAATCTGGCTTTTAGAGACTGCCCTTTTACAGATAGTCCCACATGGAGGGACACACTCAGATGTCTGAAATGTCTTTTCTAATAATGCAAAGGCCTCTTTGTGTTGAAGTATTTCAGGCACCTTACTCTATCCTTATGTGTGTGAAGGCATACCCTTAAATGTCTTTCTATCCTCTTTATTTTTCTCAGCAAGGAATTATTTTTTACTTATACCAAGCTTAATAATGAAGGCCTAGTTATATGGAAGCCTCTTCTTTCTATGTCGTTGAACACAAATAGCAATAGAGCCTTTCCTGTGTCTACTTCACACAGTTCTAAAAGTAAAGTAAAGTGGATACTTTAAAAAACATTTCTGGCTATCATAGTCTAGATTTTAATGGTTTTCAAAGTATACATTATTTTGTTACTAGTTTAGGAACTTTTCCTTGTTACAGAGAAAGTGTCTAATTCACATTTGTGCAGTATCTTGCAACCTTCTCTAATTCAGCTTCTCTTATGGCCTGCTTAAAATTCCTCCAGGAGAAAGAAAAGTGAGACATTTTTTTTTTTATCAGAACAAAAAAATTTTAAGTTTACAGCTCTATTTTTAGGTCTCACACCTGTTTGTTTTTTTTTTAATTAACAAGATTGATTTGAAAATTGCCAGATCAGCTTGGAAGAAAAAAATCATCAGCTTTCCTTGATTATACACATCAGTTGGCTTTGCAACTCAATTGTCTTGTTTTATCAATTAGTTAAATAGATGTTCTGAAGTCATCTGAAAGAAAATCCTATTACAGAGAGATGCAGGGGACTGAGGCACATCACTGGCATTGCCACAATAGGTGTAGCTAGATGGAAATTCTTAATGTTGTAATGATTTTGAGGATTTGTAGCACCGAAATTCAGATCCTGGGTTCGGCACGAAGGTGCTGCAAGAAGGACTGAAAAAATTTAGGACATTGCAGAGGAGGAGGGAAAAAGATAAACTTGTAGCTCAATCTGCAGCTTGGTATCACAGCACCAGGTACCAGCACAAGCATTTCTGTCCAACAAACAGCCCTTAGAGTCTGTCACACTGAGAGAGGCTCCTCCTTTAGATCTGTGTAAAGAATTGCCTTTCTCAGCTCAAAAGTCACAGAACTAGTCCAACACACATGAGAGCCCAGACTGAAACACTCATCAAAATCAGTGCTGTTCTTTCCTTGAACAAGTTTTGGGTAATTTCTGGGGGGTCTGTGTTCTCTGAAATATTTAACCAGGAGGGGAAAGAAAATCTTTCTGTGGACTTTAAGATCAAACACTATTCATTTATGGTTTGCACAGAGTAAACCATAAAACCAAAGACAAAAACTTCAAAAGACTGTTGACATCCCTGGTCTGGTGCAGCAGTCCTCACAGCTGCTGCCCACCCTCTTGAAAGCCCTCAATTTTATCCTGAGCTGGGCTTTTGTCCCCCTATCAGCTACAAAGTTATTCCTAACATCCAGGCAGAACCTTCTCTCTTCCAAATTAAACCAATTTCTCTTTGTTCCTCCCAGCAGGCAAGCAAAGCAGTGATCTCTGCTGTCCTTTCTGTTCAAAGGAGGACTGGTAAACATTTCACATAAACGCATAGGCTCATCTAAGAAATGGCTCTGATTCATTGTTTCTCTTTTGGATTGGAAGCTGGTCTATTTAGAAACCTTGCAAGAGTTATAGTCTAGTCTAATATGTAAATAAGATTTCAAAGGTAGGAAAAAACCCAACACCAAAACAAAAAAAAAAAACCCAGAAGAATCCTGGATCCAGCGTAGGTATCCCACATCAGGGACCTGCCCTTCTGCAGGCTTAAACCACAACCTGCAATGACAGTGAAATAATAGTGAAATAAACAGTGAAATAATGTCCCTACTGTACCCCTCAGAATATGCCACACTCTGCACATGTGCTGTGCAAAGCCTGCACAATGCAACCTTGCATCTCTCTGCAGCATCCCCTGCATCTCTTTAACCTCATTAATCAGCTCATCTCAGGGGTGAGGGTCAATGCCACCATGTGAGAGAAAAAACAGAAGTGGGTGAGCTGGGATGAGATGATTTGTTCAAGCTACTGCACAGGGAGGACTGAGCAAATGTTTGGAGACATCTGGTAGACATTCTTATTCCTTTTGTTGAGCCTTTGAATATGTTCACTGAGACAGATGATCTGTGAGTAAAAGTGATTCACACTGAAATGGAATTTGATTACAAAATTCCAACAATCACATGGAGATCCTTCGCATTGCTTTGTAATTCTTATCATGCAA